>NC_089851.1:28875719-29236969 GCF_036373705.1 Amia ocellicauda | reverse complement strand
GTGAGTGTGTGTGCGTGTGTGAGTGTGTGTGTGTGTGTGTGTGTGCGTGTGTGAGTGTGAGTGTGAGTGTGTGTGTGAGTGTGTGTGTGTGTGTGTGTGTGTGTGTGTGTGAGTGCGTGTGTGTGTGTGTGTGTGTGTGTGAGTGTGTGTGTGTGTGTGTGCACAAATAACAGATCGTGAAACATGGCACTCGCCTCTGTCCAGCACTGCCTTCATTCATCCACCTGCTGAGTCCTGTTCCTTTAATGCCGTGGCTTATTAACATATGTTAATGACTCAGTAATTGGAAACATGAGATGCAAATGTATTGCGGGCTGACATTGAACTTGAGCATAACGCAATCGAATTTGAATTGCATGAAAGACTTAATTTGACTGAATATACCAGTTTTTGCGTGATATTAAAGCGGCACATTCATCCAATAACTGAGTAAAACTGTGTTCAAACAGTGGGGATAATGCGCACTGTGGAGTGGCGCAGCCGGGTTTGCGAGGCACAGGAAGACAATGCTTGTGCAACACAGGCCAAGTCGCATTTTTCTTGCGTGCCACTCATGTTTCGTGGAAATTGCGCGAAGTTTCAACATCTGGCCCATTGTGTCTCAATTCCTGATGCCTAATTGAAAAATAGTATCGTATGCTCTCTTCTGAGCTGTATAATTTAAAGTTTTCTTACATGCACAGGAGTGCACAACAAAATAATAAAAATGTTGTCAAAGTACATTTTATTAAACTGGATTAATATGAAAGCATAACCATTTACAAATCCACATATGGAAGGAGCCATTTCTAATTTCACAAACGCCTAGCTCAGTATATTTTTTCATAACTCAAGTATGCTAATTTATACTATTTAATATGAAATACTGCAAGCATATATGTTCATAATACTTTTATTTTGCATTATGTTAGAGGACCCGAGTGCACTTTTGGACAGTTTATACATCATGCATATAAACAAACTATTCACGTATAGTGATTCATACAGTGCAAACTATCTATAAGTGAAAATAAGCTAAATTAATGTTAATCCATATGAAAGTATATGATGCTGATAACTGTGCTGGAAATGCAATCTTTTCTCCTTGAATATTTATTTCAACAATATTATTGAGTCAAACATTTACTGTTACTTTATGACACTCCCCCTACACCCTAATAAAATATAAAAATGTTATGTTTCAGTCAGTCATCATAAGGTGTATTTTTTCTTTTGAAATAACTGACTTTTGTCATGATATTATAATATAATTATTTCATTCATGATAAGATTTTCATGACATGGAAATGATATGGGCATTAAATACATTTTTATTATAACCAGTGTATGTATTTGCAGTTCAGAAAGCAGATTTAATAAAAGTAGCTGTAAAACTGATCAACTTGCCATGTACATTAAAAACACTTAAAGTCAGCCATTTCAATGAGTGAAGTGGGTCTCTCTTACAAAGTAAAACAAAAAGTACATGGAAAAAAATAGGTTAGGTACTTACTTCATAAGCAGAAATAGGTTACTCACTTACTTCATAAGCAGAAGCCAAGGGCTGGTCTGATTTAAGGACATACTGCAAATGTAGATTTTTCTTCCACCCCAACACTAATAGGAAAGGAGACACCTTTTTTCTGCTTCCTGTGACCTTCTCTGTCTATTCTTTCAGTGCTCTCAATTCATCTTCTTCTATGCAATCTGCAAGCAGGACTCTGTTGAACCAGCCAATTGGTGTCAAGGATTTCCCCCACTGGGTGCCCTGGTGCTCTTTCCTCAAGCCTGTCAAGTCACAAAACTGAACACCTTGTCATATATATATATATATATATATATATATATGTGTGTGTGTGTGTGTGTGTGTGTGTGTGTGTTTGCAAGTATTCATAACTTTTATCTTAGACTAGGGCTTTGATTAAATCAAAACTTTGACCCACCTGCTAATGGAAAACTACAGAACTGTACTCAGTTGCGGCTTCAGTTTTAGTAAGATGACACTTTCTTCTAATCATAAATGTCCATTTGCACTAATATTTCCATTAAAAAATAAATTTCCATGTCCATTTCCATAAAACTCCATTTGCAGAAATGCAGCCCCAAACTTGCAAGGAACCTCCACCATGCTTCACTGTTGCCTGCAGACACTCATTCATGTACCGCTCTCCAGCCCTTCGGTGAACAAACTGCCTTCTGCTACAGCCAAATATTTCAGATTTTGACTCATCAGTCCAGAGCACCTGCTGCAATTTTTCTGCAGCCCAGTTCCTGTGTTTTCATGCATAGTTGAGTCGCTTGGCCTTGTTGCCACGTCGGAGGTATGGCTTTTTGGCTGCAAGTCTTCCATGAAGGCCACTTTTGACCACACTTCTCCGGACAGTAGATGGGTGTACCAGGGTCCCACTGTTTTCTGCCAATTCTGAGCTGATGGCACTGCTGGACATCTTCTGATTGCAAAGGGAAATAAACATGATGTGTCTTTCATCTGCTGCAGTAAGTTTCCTTGGCCGACCGCTGCGTCATTTAATCATACACCTGACTATATGCCTACAAAATCCCTGACTTTGTGCAAGTGTACCTAGAAGAACTGATGCTGTTTTGAAGGCAAAGGGTGGTCACACCAAATATGGATTTGATGTAGATTTGTCTTCTGTTCACTCACTTTGCATTTAGTTAATTGATCAACATAATCTATTAACATGTCTATTTTTGAAAGCATTCTTACTTTACAGCATTTCTTTCACACCTGCCTAAAACTTGCACAGTACTATATATATACATCTGTATGTATATATATATATATATATATATATATATATATATATATATATATATATATATATATATATATATATATATATATACACACTCACCTAAAGGATTATTAGGAACACCTGTTCAATTTCTCATTAATGCAATTATCTAACCAACCAATCACATGGCAGTTGCTTCAATGCATTTAGGGGTGTGGTCCTGGTCAAGACAATCTCCTGAACTCCAAACTGAATGTCTGAATGGGAAAGAAAGGTGATTTAAGCAATTTTGAGCGTGGCATGGTTGTTGGTGCCAGACAGGCCGGTCTGAGTATTTCACAATCTGCTCAGTTACTGGGATTTTCACACACAACCATTTCTAGGGTTTACAAAGAATGGTGTGAAAAGGGAAAAACATCCAGTATGCGGCAGTCCTGTGGGCGAAAATGCCTTGTTGATGCTAGAGGTCAGAGGAGAATGGGCCGACTGATTCAAGCTGATAGAAGAGCAACTTTGACTGAAATAACCACTCGTTACAACTGAGGTATGCAGCAAAGCATTTGTGAAGCCACAACACGTACAACCTTGAGGCGGATGGGCTACAACAGCAGAAGACCCCACCGGGTACCACTCATCTCCACTACAAATAGGAAAAAGAGGCTACAATTTGCACAAGCTCACCAAAATTGGACAGTTGAAGACTGGAAAAATGTTGCCTGGTCTGATGAGTCTCGATTTCTGTTGAGACATTCAGATGGTAGAGTCAGAATGGGCCAACATTTCTAAAGAATGCTTTCAGCACCTTGTTGAATCAATGCCACGTAGAATTAAGGCAGTTCTGAAAGCGAAAGGGGGTCAAACACAGTATTAGTATGGTGTTCCTAATAATCCTTTAGGTGAGTGTATATATATATATATATATATATATATAGTTATTTATTTATACATTTCAATAAAATTACTTTCAATATGTTCCCTTTAGCTGTCACAGCTGCAGCTACTCATTGAAACGTTATATCACCACCTATTCAGCACCATTCAGGATTGATAATCTGCCACAAAATATGTATGCAATATTTATTTTTCACCTCTTTTCTCAACATCATCATATGACATTTCAGTGGAGTTGTGGTCAGGTGAAGCCAGTGCATACATTTTTGTTCTTATGAATTATGCAGGTGTAGTCTTCTGTGTTTAGAATCATTAAAGTATCCACAAGTCATCTTTTAGGGGGTATAGAATAATGTTGAAGAATGTAATGTTTTTTAAAATGTACAATTACACCTGAATTTTACTATATCTAGTGTCTAGACAGTGACACAAACTGATACTTTCATTTTTCATTTTCATCTGCCTTTTTACTGCTTATTCTTTAGGTTTCTTAAGTAACTTCAAATATAAAGGCTGGTTTATTTAAGGTAGAGTAATGCTAGATTAGTGCTAAATATACATGAAAATATGTCTCTTCACGGTTTCATTTTCAACAAATGGTGACATATGATATAGAAAATAAATCAGAAGCCAGTTGAGTGCCTTTTTTAAGTAATGGTGAACTGTCTTCTGTTAGTTGCTTTTCTCTGTCAGCTTTAACTGTGTTTGCTCTCACAGCTAGCACTTTCCCTCAATCTCTGTGTTTTGCTCTGCACTTTGGAGAAGTAAAGGATGAATCCCGATTGCACATGATTTCTTTAACTAAAATGGGAAATCTGTGCACATTTTTTTATGTAAATGCCATTTTTTCATTAAAAGGTTACCTGACTCCTGCCATTTCCTTTCACATCAGTATTATATAAATCACAAGGGAAAAGGTGAGTTACAGTAGATTGGATTGAATCCCAAAGAACATAGATTTGTTGATTGAGGATGTATAGAGGTAAAATCTCCCGAGGCAAGGGCATTACATTCCAGTTTCTCCTATCCAGCCAGCCGGAGGAGCATAAATAGACCATGATTTCAATCCATTTATCGTTCTAACTCATTTAAGGTCTGCAGGCCAAAAAAGAAAAAAAGAAAGGATAGGAATTCTTTGTTAGACATCTTTTCTTACTTTTAAGTAATTTTAAAAATACAATACTTACATAATATATTCTACTTGTATAATCATAAAAACATCTCTCAACTGATGCAATGCGCGATGGAAATTGTGTATGTAAATTATGTGTAGACCCAATCATTTGGTAAAGAGGGGAAGGGTCATGGTTGTGTGTATTGAATTTGACAGCTCAATGCATGCACCATGTCCATGCCAAAATGCACCAAATAATTTAAATATAGGTCAAGATTTTTCAATTATTGTGAATTGTATTCCATAGTTAATGATTTCTGTTATAACAAGGACACACAATCAGGCTTGGAGTGAGACAGACAGATGAAATAGACTCCAGTAAAATTAAATGTAATTAATTAAAACAAATTAAATAAAAACATAGCTTGCAAGCTATAAATGACAATAATAACAGTCAAAATAGAAATTCAACTGCTAAAAAATGCAAAATTGCTCTCTCTACAACAACTCTCTCAACAGCAACTTTCCCACCCATATATCCATATCAAGGGATTTAGTGCTTTTTCCCCATATACAACTCAAAGGAGCTAAAGCAAAACCCACTTGTTGAATATGTATTATTTCTGGAAGCTTGTATTATATGGAAATAGAATAGGATACTATGGAAAACCCTAAGAAAAAAGAAACAAACAAAAGCAGATGAACAAAAGCAGGGATATGCTGAAAGTAAGTGCAAGTTTATTATGTACAGTGAATGCACCACACATAAAACACAAAACAAAAACCCCTCTCTTTGCAGAGCCTGCCTAAACTGTGTACAGGTTTCTCTCCACACATATAACTAATAAACTCAACACAGAAAAACAGTGAGCGATCCAAATCCTTAATCCATGATCCAAGACAAATTTCATGAATCAAAGTCCAGTTACCGTAATTATATCTTGCCTCTCCCTTGCAATATACCAGGCCTCCCCACATCAGAACGCAGTGCGCTTCCTGGTTTATTGAGGATGGGAGCCACTCACATCAGCTGCTCCCCATTCAATTCACCTCCCCGAGGACCTTTGGAGGGACAGTGCCTCCCAGGGCAGCACCACATCATACATACACTATTTATATATATTGTGTTTCAGAATATATCCAGATATTAATTGTTTTTGGGCACCAGAACAAGCTCCTGTGCTCCTGCCACATTGTATGCATTGAAACACATATATACACTACAAGACTATACTAGGAAAGCAACAACTGCTCTGTAGCCTGACTAATGGAGTTGTTGGTTATTCTTTTCTCTGCTCCCTGTATTACTAATATCTCCCTGTTCTTGCACTTCTACCCAACTCATTTCAACAATACACTGTAAACACTGCTGATAAACAGAGAAGTGTTATGACTCTAGAAGTGCAATGTATCCCTCTTTTACTATCAAATCTGTACAGATGGGTAGTGATTGTGATAACCTGATCAATCGATGTACGGTATTTGCATTGTAATGGTTTCTATGAACATACAACTTTTTTCCCCAATTATCTACACTGTTTTTAAGTGCAAATATTCCCACAAGTGCAGCCCAAATTAAATACCTCAAATCATTTACAGGTGACTATATACACTCACCTAAAGGATTATTAGGAACACCATACTAATACTGTGTTTGACCCCCTTTCGCCTTCAGAACTGCCTTAATTCTACGTGGCATTGATTCAACAAGGTGCTGAAAGCATTCTTTAGAAATGTTGGCCCATATTGATAGGATAGCATCTTGCAGTTGATGGAGATTTGTGGGATGCACATCCAGGGCACGAAGCTCCCGTTCCACCACATCCCAAAGATGCTCTATTGGGTTGAGATCTGGTGACTGTGGGGGCCAGTTTAGTACAGTGAACTCATTGTCATGTTCAAGAAAGCAATTTGAAATGATTCGACCTTTGTGACATGGTGCATTATCCTGCTGGAAGTAGCCATCAGAGGACGGGTACATGGTGGTCATAAAGGGATGGACATGGTCAGAAACAATGCTCAGGTAGGCCGTGGCATTTAAACGATGCCCAATTGGCACTAAGGGGCCTAAAGTGTACCAAGAAAACATCCCCCACACCATTACACCACCACCACCAGCCTGCACAGTGGTAACAAGGCATGATGGATCCGTGTTCTCATTCTGTTTACGCCAAATTCTGACTCTACCATCTGAATGTCTCAACAGAAATCGAGACTCATCAGACCAGGCAACATTTTTCCAGTCTTCAACTGTCCAATTTTGGTGAGCTTGTGCAAATTGTAGCCTCTTTTTCCTATTTGTAGTGGAGATGAGTGGTACCCGGTGGGGTCTTCTGCTGTTGTAGCCCATCCGCCTCAAGGTTGTACGTGTTGTGGCTTCACAAATGCTTTGCTGCATACCTCGGTTGTAACGAGTGGTTATTTCAGTCAAAGTTGCTCTTCTATCAGCTTGAATCAGTCGGCCCATTCTCCTCTGACCTCTAGTATCAACAAGGCATTTTCGCCCACAGGACTGCCGCATACTGGATGTTTTTCCCTTTTCACACCATTCTTTGTAAACCCTAGAAATGGTTGTGCGTGAAAATCCCAGTAACTGAGCAGATTGTGAAATACTCGGACCGGCCCGTCTGGCACCAACAACCATGCCACGCTCAAAATTGCTTAAATCACCTTTCTTTCCCATTCAGACATTCAGTTTGGAGTTCAGGAGATTGTCTTGACCAGGACCACACCCCTAAATGCATTGAAGCAACTGCCATGTGATTGGTTGGTTAGATAATTGCATTAATGAGAAATTGAACAGGTGTTCCTAATAATCCTTTAGGTGAGTGTATATATATATATATATATATATATGCTATGTATCCATCTTATATATCATGTGTGGACAGTACAACTTTGAAGCTTGCTCAATATCTTCAGAGACCTGTAAAAAATACCAAACATGAAATTGTACTGATTCCCTATGCTGCATGCCACAGTGCCAAGTATTTTTCATACTGGGCACTATAGCTGCTATCATTGAATGTTATTGCCAATGGTTTAATATGCCAATATTTATAACTAAATCATTTCAGTGGCACTTTTTGTCTCCTTGGGATTATCTAATATTTTATATAAAAATAAAATTGTCATGAAAACATTTGAGGCAGAATGCTATGGTCCAATTTTATCTAGGATGTTGTACTATTGAGACTGTAATGCTAGCTGTTGATCCTACTCTTTCACTGATGGTAGACTTGTTATACTTAATCCTCCTGTTATAAACTTCTAATATACTGCAAAGTCTGTCATGCAAATTCTGTTGTGTGATCAATAATGTATGCTTCTGTATTCATTGGAATGGACAGTCCTCTTTTCATTAACTTACATGAGAGATACTAATCATCACAAACAGCACTGACCTACTTTTTAATTAATGCCTACTATACATTCCTGGGATAAAACCAGTAAATCAGTAAATTACAAACTTTTCATTTTGAAACCAAAACCAAAACATTTTTTTTTTAAAGTAGGTGTTGCGGTTTCTTTGAAGTGGTGCATAATAGGACAAAACTAAGATAAATATGCTTAAGTGTTAGGGTCTTAGTAAGGAGTTTTGTATTACTAAAATAGTCAGAATGCCAAACTATCCTTATGAATACAAAGATACCCCAGACATTTGTATTATGATTAACAACCCATAATCAATGTTGCAAGGTTAAAACTACTGGTGACCAAAATGTGTACAATTACTGTGTTTATAATTGTAATGCCACCAACACTCAATGGTATTTTTTGTGTTAAAGCTTTCCCAATTTCCATATTATTAACCGTTTTTTCACGTTACAATGGTTAACCTACGAGAATTTGTAATCATTATTGGCTAGATATGTAGTAGAAATAATATTGATAAGCCAGCTAAGGTTATACAATAGCAGCGCTTATTTCTGAATTAATGAATGAATAAGAGTCATATATATCCAGAGAGAGATGCACCTCCAATCAAAAGTTTTTTATTACAAGCAGCTGCAAGGAAGAGGTTCAAGAGGCAATCTCGAGAACAGTCTTAGAGAAGTTACAAACTACAGGCACTTTCATGCAGACCAGACAGGAGAGAAAGATAACAGACCCACATGTCTGTCCCGTGATGAGTACAAGTTTGGTTTCTGCCTGACAACTGCTCAGGAAGACCTATATATAGTCAAACCGGGGAGAATTAAGGCATACGTAATGTTTAATATAAGGGGGGTTTGTACGATGTATCAAGCGCAAATTGCTGGTGAAAACTGGTTCTTATCAGACTCTGTTCTTCTAGGTATCAGGGTTGAATGATTGCACAGTACCATAGCACAGTGAGACAGTGACCTTGTTTACACAGACACACAGGCCGTTCTTCATTATCAAAGACTTCACAAAATATTCCCAGACCTCCATGCAATTCCAAGTGCCACGGCTGAGGGGGTTCAGTGTGAAACACGTAACCATTATGCCACCTCAATTGATGAGTGAGAGAGGAACTTGCAACCCCCTTCGAATTCTCTCCCCGGGCAGGCTCGATCGGACCCCAAGATACAAGAGCAGGTGGTAAGTAACAACAATTATTTTATTTAAACAGGTTTGGTTTACACACACAGAGCACAAAGGCTGTGCAAAACAAATGACAAATAAACACAATCAGGGAAGATAAAGGCAATAGATACACTAGATAAAACTAAAATCTGCCTTTAATAATTGGGGCGGATAAAAACCTAATACCCTAACCCAAAGAGCATAAAGAAATAACAGATCTAATAAAACACAATCACTATAAAACTAATCTTCCCGTAATGTCAGCATTCACAGTAAGCAGCAACAGATCTTGCAGAGATGCTCAAATATAGTGAGAGATACTCGCAAACTCAGATTCTGTTAATTAACATCTGTCTCATCAGGTAGTAGCCACCCCATGAACCACCTACAGGTAAGTGAGATGCCTACTCCGGGACACAGTTTTTCTTCGGTGCCTCCAGGGCCGGTAGCCATTTTGGGCCAGGCAGAAGCTCGGACCGGCTTGGCACCAATTCCCCGGATTCTAGGAGAGATATGGGTCAGTTGCGTTCATACAAAAACAGTCTGTGCAAAATAAGCAAATATGAATGTATCTTCCTTTTTATATTTCAGATTGTAAATCCTGGGACAGCCACCATAGAGGAGTGAGGGAAGATAGCAGCAGTTACACAACGCAATTGCAATTCCAGTCTTGGTTCCAGAAGGACTCCGACCGTCCTTTGCCACTTTCCTTGGTATTTGAAATAACGTACGCTAAGTGCCATCTTTAAAATCTATTATGGTCTTAATCACTTCTCCATACACAGGAAAACAACATACTTATCCACGCAGGGCAGCTCCGTCTTTCCCCCACAGCCTCAGAACGTCACGTCTCCAGTTCACTAACACTGTTAGTCGACTCTCACAGCTCTTCCTTCAATCCAGGTCCCCTGTGTCTGTTTACTTCACTGTCAGATTTCCCCACTCCTGCTTCTAGAGCATGCTCTCGGCTCGCGGCTATGGGGCGTCGTTTGTGCCAAAAGTGTTTGTCCGTCAGTTTGGTAGTTCATTGGGAAATTCATTCGGAAATTCGTCAATTTGGCCATTCAGCCAGCAGTTTGGCCATATAGTAGTAAATTCATCCATTAATCTGTCAAGTAATTTGTTATTTTGTCCGATTTGTGTGTCAATTAATCCATAATTGCATTGATCAACTATGTAATTAATGTGGCTATCAATTAATATAAACAGACAAACTTCCAGACAACCAGACCAACTTCCAGACAAACCGATGAACTTCCAGACAAACTTCCAGACAAACCGATGAACTTCCAGACAACCAGACCAAGTTCCAGACAAATCAATGAATTTCCAGATGAACAGACCAACTGTCAATCATGCTCTGTGCCAAACCCACTACAGTCTTTCTAGCCAATAGGAGCAGACACACCTAATAATGGTGCAGTTTATTAGAAAGGTCGTTTCTCTTTCTCTCATTTGATCCATGTTTTTCAACTAATTAGAAAATCTGCGCTATGAATCCAAATCACTCATCAGAAACCCACCAGGCTATAAAATCATACTTGCAGTCTTTACTCAGTGAGATAGAAGGACAAGCATCACTGGATTATATTTATTTCAAAATAGATTGGATCCTTGTGGGGCTGCAACAGCCTCTTCTCAGTGGGGGGGCATCTCTTTACACCTTGTTGGCACACATATGTATTTCTTTATTTATTTAACTCTACGCACTACATGTGTTCATACAGAAAGATTTTGGTTTTAAACTTTACCGATTGCAAATCATTGCAATATTAGCTAATTACTCGGATAATGTACTGTATTTATTTAAATACGTGCACACGCAAATAAACTAAACAATACACACTAAAGCCAAATAAACACACTAACACTAAACACCTTGCTGATTGTATTAAAAGCAGTATTTTTCCAGCAGCTCTCAGGGTTGCCGACCCGCCGTTATCATTCAAATATACAGATGTTTGGGTCAACACCACACTGTACACTGGGATAGCACATAGCCCTCGCAAGCCGCCCCCACCCAGCGCCGCCATTGCTCCATCCTCTCTATGAAGGTGAATCTCTTCACGGAGACAGAGAAACACCCTGTCTAATAAACTGCACCATTATTGGCTGAAGCCGTTTTATATGAGCCTGGAGTTGTATTGGTAAACATAGGCGTGTCTGCTCTTATTGGCTAGAAAGACTGTAGTGGGTTTGGCACAGAGCATGATTGACAGTTGTCTGGTTGTCTGGAAGTTCATCGGTTTGTCTGGAAGTTTGTCTGGAAGTTGGTCTGGTTGTCTGGAAGTTTGTCTGTTTATATTAATTGATAGCCACATTAATTACATAGTTGATCAATATAATTAAGGATTCATTGACACACAAATCGGACAAATTAACAAATTACTTGATTAATGGATGAATTTACTACTATATGGCCAAACTGCTGGCTGAATGGTGAAATTGACGAATTTCCCAATGAATTTCCCAATGAACTACCAAACTGACGGACAATCACTTTTGGCATAAACAGCGCTCCATACGCGGCTGCCAAAGAACCAGAGCTCATGGGGAATCCATGCAGGAATGTGGCTGGGTGGCATATGATTGGGTAATAACTTAAATAAGCAATTAAGCAATTCAAAATAATCAAAGAAATAAAGAACAAAGGGAATCAAAACAAGGTTGTTAATAAGTGATAATAACAAAGATAAACAGTAAAATAAGATAATTTAGTGCACACAATAATGAATAGTAAAAAAGAACCCAACATCAAAACATCAAACATCAAAAAGCAAACCACATCTTTCAGCAAAGCTAGTCACGTTTCCTAGATGTGTACAACAAATGTACACTCACTGGCCAGAAATAAGATTTAAGTCAGCAGTGGACTGACCCAATACATTTTCCAATGGAATCACATTTTTCCAGTTATTATTAAAAGCCTGATTTACTTATAAATAATTATTGTATTCCCCAGTGTTATAAAAATTAGACAGTTTGCAAAATAATGGAACTTAGATAAGTATATTTGGAAATTTAAATTCTAGAAATTGACCACAGAGAGGTGCATACAAATGCATGGTGCAATATTAGATAAGGACATTCAATCACTTTTTAAGCAGGGTTGTCATTTAATCAAACGATATTTAGGTTTTCCAGCTGTTTTGAGTCATGATTTATAGACCTGGATAGACTGCATGTGCCTTTGTGTAATAACCCAAAACACTGTAGTCGTTTTTTATATATCTTTTGATTAAAACCAACAAACATTAAACAAGCATCCACAATTGGTGTGTACTTTATGCTGCTATTTGCTTTTATCTTTTATGCAATAATAAGCTGAGTTTATTTCACTGCAAGGTTAAAAGACTAATGAAATAATTAAAAAATGGGGATCTTCATAGTTGGATTTTACACAATGAATGTGGCTTTGATTAATCTCGATCAGGGAGAAAGCTGAGAGTGCTGCTACTGTTTAATGGCCCTTGTCTCATGTTTCTTGGTTATATTTTGTTTATTTTAGTGCTTTAATGAACATTAAATGTAAAGAAGCACAAAATCTGATATCAGACTGGTGATGCACACAAAGTGTTATGACATGTCTGTTCACACCAGATGTTATGTGACAAGTAATTTTGTCTTGCAATGAACTGTGATATGACACAAATGATATAACTTTGCACTTCTTGTTAGAATCTTTCAGAGCACTAGTGACATGACAAAATGGTGAAGTTACAGAATTACAAGTAAAATCTGTCTACTGTCTATCTAGTTTGTTGTTAACTTATACACATAGGTCAGTCTTTTCACTTTTATATTCAAATGTGATATGCAAAATATGATAATCCATTAATCATTTCATATATGCAAAAATCAATTAATATTGATTTAAATATATTGCTAACCTTTTCTTGGGATATAAGGATATTAATAACGATTTTAAGATGTAGTTGTACAATTAAAATTAGATTCTACCCAATTACTCAAAATATAATGATGTGCTTTGAAAACTCCTGCATTGGAAACTTTGTTTCCAATGCAACACCTTTGTTAATATATAGTGCAACTAATTGACAATACGGGTTTAGTGTGAGAGAAATTTGATTATACTATTGTAGAAACTATTGTAGTCATTGATAATTTTCCCATTAATTGGTTTCCCTGAATCTGTGAATTTAACTAACTGGATGCATGTTTCTTTTTCTTAACAATTTATACCTTCAGAATGTTGACATATGTAAAATACTTGCACAACAGGGAAAAAAATAGATGCAAAACTAATGATCTTTTACCTGATTTATTCCATCAGTGCTTCAAATTTAAAAACTAAAAAACAGACTGATCTAAGAGTGATGCACATGCTTGACACAGAATAAATTACTAATTCTACAATTTTGAAGGATGTCAGTCAATACTAATACTTTTACTAATAACACATTTACTAACTCATTCAATGCCCAACTGTTTCAGAACACTGTGTCCTTGCAAGCAATATGGCCACCAATATTCTAACAGACCAGCAAAAGGAGCAGCTCTCTTCCTATTCATCTATGGGATATTGTAGACTGTCACTAATCTGTTCCCCTATGGATTATATAATCAAGTAAGAAGTGCTGTATAGACATCTTTAAATATCTTAACTATTTTTTTTCTAAAAATATTGTGTTATATTATTTATTTATTTATTAGCAGACGCCCTTGTCCAGGGCGACTTACAAAATATGAGAACAATGCAAAGTGCAATAATAAAGTGCAGTTCAGGCATAATACATTTTACAAATTTAGAATTTACAGAAGTGTATAGGAGATACAGTAAGCAATATATAAGGTCTTACATCCTTGTAAAACCTGATAAGTGCAGACAAGATGTTAAGTCAAAGTTAAGAGCTAAGAGAGAGGGAGCATTGGAGAAATCAAAATAAACAATACAAGTTCTAGTAATGGAAAGGCAAGAGTATGACAAAACGTTGTATAAGTGCAATCTTACAGGAGAATGAAAAACGAAATTACAAGTAGAGTCTGAAAACATGTGTCTTGAGTAATCGCCAGGAGGTCAGAGACTCCTGTTTTGACTTCGGTGGGAAGGTTAGGTGACAAGGATGAGAAGGAGCGGCTCTGGAGGAAGGAGAGTGGAGAGGAGTCAGAGTTAGTCTTCTGTCACCGGAAGACCACAGCAGTCTGGAGGTGATGTATGGAGAGACGAGGGATTGGATAGAAAATGTAATCATGAATTACACTGTTGATGTTTCTTTGCGAGAACATTTGCTCGGACAGTATAGGACAGTCAGAGTTTGGGCAACTATAGTTGCAGTGGGCAGTGAAGTAATTCATGTATTGAAAGGAGTACAGTTGAGCACTCCAAAAACTCAGGTAACATTTTTTAATATTTTTATATACTGTATGCATGTTAGAATATCCAGTGTTTTGAACTTTTACCAGATTACAGTAAAAGTCAAAGCTTTTTCTAAAATTATTAACCTTATGGTATCAAACATCTGGTCAGAGCATATTTCACTGCAGAAGTATTTGGCGATCAGTCAGAAAAGATTAAGGAGTACTGTCATTTGGGTCATGGACTAATGTCCCTTGTATTCTACAACCCCCTCCTTTTCTCTCATCCTTTGTTCTGGCACTAGTTTCTGAAGGCCAAAGTTTTACCTTGTAGCACACTTCATTCCCTTTAAATTCTAGTCTTAGTAGACAGATGACAGATGCATTTGAGCTGCTGATGAAATACATTGTTTTAGAATGAAGTTGCACCTAACATTATCACCCCAAATCCAAAATGGGATCAAGCATCCAAACTGTTCCTACTGGAAGCATACAGAACACCTGTAATACATGTCAGTATTCCTGTCATTACATTGGATGCCATTGCATGTATTGTATGTATATTGTCTGATGGAATGAAGTACTTTTCTGCTTGTTGTTTAAATCATGGCAGTAAAGCGTTTCTTCCGACACACCTTATGTGGACATTTTGGATTTTTTCCTGAGCAAAAGGTATTTGTTTCCTTGTTCTCTCTTATTTCTTGAAACCAAGGACAAACATAATGAAGGAGATGTGATTTTTATTTGTGTTGGCAGAAGTCGCAAAGGTCATTGAGTCTTTGCATTTCAACAACAAAAATAAACAGTATCAATTTTATAGGTACAATACAATGTATGAGAACTGAAATGTGGACGTGGAAGTTATTACTTAAACTGGTAGTTTTTATAGGCTATTTAATTATTGACAAAATAAATAAAAGTGATTCAGGTTGGGAGAAGGAAGTTTTATCTATTTTCCTGAGGTGCTTGATTTCATACATACTGCACAATGCCAAAATCTAATTTAAAATGGCAACAGAATATTATTTTAGTAAGACGCTTGTTTTTAAAAGAAAGTGCACAGAATAATTCAAGGTCAAAGGTAATTCAATGCATAAATTGCTTTGAGAAACATTAATATTGTACATGTCATTATGTCAGATGTATTTTTCAATGCATGTTATCTCCCACTTTCAATATTTACATGGAAATTAACAATCAGGACAAAAATCAGGACTTATTGTCCTGATTGTAAAGGGCAACACAATTTGTTTGTGAAACACTTACTTTGTACACAATTAGACAGTTACATAGTTGTACAAAGGAGTAATTTCATGAATAATCATGCAGGAGACTTAAAACTGATGTCAGCCATGGTCTATTTCATTTTGAAGACGAGTTGTAAATAATATCAGATAGGACATTTGTGTTAGTCTTGCTCTCTTAGCCCAGGGAGCTTGCAGTGCATATGCTTTAAATAGTTATTTTTTAGCTCTGCTCTAGCTTTTGGTCATTGTTGCAACCATTTCCTTTTTCATGTTTACTCACCCTATCTATCTATTCTCATGTTTACAGCACAGATCCTGTGCATGCATTGACTTGATATTTTCAAATGACCAAGATCGTGTCAGAGGGACACTAGTTAGAGAACCAATGGCAAACTGTGATCACAACATGGATAGCTTTGAGGGATTCTATCAAAAAACAAGGACCAAGTCTAAAACAATGGTCTACAATTTTAGAAAAGCAAACCTTGAAGGTATGAGGCGGCACTTAGTTAGACTGGAGCACACTGGATACAGATTCAGTTGAAAATGGATGGTTATATTTTAAGAGTATACTACTTGAGGCTCAGGAGAAATTTGTACCAAAACTTAGCAAATTGAGGACCAAAAAACATTGGCCAAAATGGTTTAATAGAGGTATGCAAAAAAAATATCAAAAGGAAGAAAATGTTGTATAGCACATACAAAAGGGATAGAGACGAAACAAAATACATAGAATATGTTGAGCTGCAAAGAGATCTTAAGAAATGCATCAGGAAAGCAAAGAGGGAAATAGAAAGAAACATAGCTCTTGGAGCTAAAACTAATTCAAAGAGTTTTTTCAATATTACAACAGTAAGAGGGCAATAAGGGAGGAAGTGAAACAGATAAAGGGCAAAAATGGAAGTATCTTGGAAAACGAACAAGATGTAGCAAATGTTCTAAATGAGTATTTAACAGAGGTTTTTACAAAAGAAAAGACAGATAACATGCCACAGGTTAACAATCAGTCCAGGCAAATCCTAAGAGAGATCAGGATAAATGAGGAGGAGGTGCTAAAGGGACTAGCAGAATTAAAAACTAACAAATCACCTGGGCCTGATGGTATATTTCCAATAGTACTTATATTTATAGGCCGCTAAGTCAAATATTCCAAATGACACTTAGAACAGGGGATGTGCCAACTGTCATGCCAATCCACAAGAAATGGGACAAAACTGAGCCAGGAAATTACAGTCTCACCTGCATCACCTGTAAAATGTTTGAAAAAATTATTAGACAGAAAATAAAGGAGCATCTTAATGAAAACCATATTCTTGGAGATAGTCAACATGGGTTTAGATGAGGCAGATAATGTCTTACTAATTTATTAGAATTTTTTGAACACGCAACTGCAGCTGTAGATCATGTGAAAGCATATGATATGATATACTTAGATTTTCAAAAAGCTTTGATAAGGTTCCACACCAAAGACTGATCCTCAAATTGGAAGCTGTAGGCATTCAGGGTAATGTAAGTAAATGGATTATGAACTGGTTGATGTATAGGAAACTGAGGGTGTCGATTAGAGGAGTTGCTTCTAACTGGAGTGAGGTTGTTAGTGGAGTTCCACAGGGGTCAGTACTAGGGCCTTTGCTTTTTCTAATCTATATTAATGATCTGGACTCTGGGATAGTTAGCAAACTTGTCAAATTTGCAGATGATACTAAAATAGGTGGATCAGCAGATATAATCTCAGCATCACTGGCTATTCAAAGGGACTTAGATAACATTCAGTTGTGGGCCGACACCTGGCAGATGAAATTCAATGTGGACAAGTGCAAGGTAATACACGCAGGTAACAAAAATGTCCACTATAATTACACTATGGGAGGAATAGAACTAGATGAAGTAACACATGAGAAAGACCTAGGTGTCTATGTGGACTCCTCACTTTCTCCATCCAAACAATGTGGGGAAGCAATAAAAAAGGCACACAGAATGTTAGGGTATATTGTCAAATGTGTAGAATTGAGAACAAGGGCAGTGATGTTCAGACTGTACAATGCACTAGTTAGAGCTCATCTGGATACTGTGTGCAGTTCTGGGCTCCACACTTCAAGAAAGATATCGCTGCTCTAGAGGCAGTTCAGAGGAGAGCAACCAGACTTATTCCAGGTCTGAAGGGAATGTCCTACTGAGAGACTGAGGAACTGAACCTTTTCACCCTGGAACAGAGGAGACTACGTGGGGACTTGATCCAAGTCTTCAAAATCATGAAGGGCATCGACCACATCAAACCAGAGGAGCTTTTCCAGATCAGCAGGGACACACACACCCGGGGACACAAATGGAAATTGGGCTTCAAGGCATTCAAGACAGAAAACAGGAGACACTTTACACAGAGAGTCATCACAATCTGAACAAACTCCCCAGCAATGTGGTAGATGCTGAAACTTTGGGAACATTTAAAAATAGACTGGATAGGATCCTTGGATCACTTAGTTATTAATGGACACCAAATGAGCACGATGGATCGAATGGCCTCCTCTCATTTGTAAACTTTCTTATGTTTCTTATGTTCTTATGTTCTTATCTGTTGGCAATCAATTGATTGAACCCAACTTTCACTCTAAATTACATACAACATATATTACATAAACACTATAAAAATGAATACTGGAGGACAATGTACCATGGGACCCAACCCACAGTTATGTGATAAATATGCCTGACTGTGTCCCTAGTTTACAAGGGAATAAGTCTAAAACAATGAATTATGTATTGTATCCCCCATGTATATTTACTTTACAAAATACATACCAATAGTACTACAGTACAGTGAATGTAGCAGAACAAAAGTTTAATCTAAATGTATTTTATGCACATGGATTACTAGTGTATATACAGTATCTGTTCACCTAAAAGATGTTAGATTGTCAGCTTGACCTTAAACAATGAGTCTCAATCAAACTCTAAAATCATTGTCAAATATAATTCTGTATTACAAATGCAGCTGGCTTCTTGATCCTTAAACTGGAAACTCATAAGTTATGGGAGAAACAAATAAATAAAATTGAATATTTCAATCTAAGATATTAGACAACCTCACATTGTGTTCACTACCCACAACCATATAACTATATACATAGGAACAAAGGCCTTCTTTATTTAACCTTGCACTCTCCTACTAGTTTACTGTAAAATTATATACCTTAAAACGATAGGTTGCGTATGCAACCGTGGTTATCTGAGAAAAGAAGCACTGCCCAAGGGGGAGGGGTTTTCATTGCACATCGCTGAAATATATCAAAGACATTTGTCTATCAAAGCTGCAATTGGCCCTTGTGCCCATCACTCAAACAGGACCCTTCCACTTCCTGTTTATATAAAAGGTGACGTCTGCACAAAGACTTCCTCTTTTTGCCAGGAGCTAGAACTCCCGTGTGACCTTGCAACCCTTGGCCAGTGCACCTTTTCTCAGATAACCAAAGTTGCAATCGCAACCTATCATTATCTTTCGAGTTAGAAGCACTGCCCAAGGGAGAGGGGTTACAGTATAACCAAACCGTCGCAAGGGATGAGGCAGTGAGCTAGTAAGAGAGATTGCCCCAAAGCGTACCTACTAGGAGCCATACCAACTCTATGAAAGAAGTCACAGGGGCCCCTTGGGTCAACATCCGGGCTGCCCAGACGCAGAGACCACGGTCACGCTGAACTGGGAAGAAATAACTAATGGTATATACATGGTGCAACAAGAATCCTTGTGCCTACCATGAAGCCTAGTAATAGTGGTCTCCTGCTCCACTAGCAGGGCTGGGAGCCGTGCCAATACCAAGACCACACCATAATCTATTTTGAGCACAGTCTCACACCATGTGCTCAACATACAGCAGGCTAACCAGACTGGATAGCCACTGCTGGATAATTTAATTAATAATAATGGAACTATAAACACAGCGGGGCAACAAGAGCCAACTCAAGAGCTGGACACAGCAGCAGCGGCCCCCAGCATAGCTAGCATAGCTAGGGCAGGGCCACAAACTGCTGGCAAAAGAACTATATACAAATGAGGCACAATGTGTGGGTGTCCACGCTCAAATAAGGAGTGGACAAGCTCAACTGTATATTAAAATGAACTATAGACACTGTGTGGTGCAGGAGCTAGCTCTTGTACCACATGCAGGACACAATGCAATGTGTGGCAATGCAACACAACACAGTGGGGGAGGGGCACTAAACACTGACCACATGCTATTTAACTGGGGCACTGGGTTAAAAACAGGGAACACTACAGGAGGAGGAGAGGAGGTCCCGAGGAGTAACACTAAGCACCGCCGAAGTGCGCCAAACAAAGCACTGCACACTGCATGTGCTGCGTGGGCCGTACAGGCCTGATCGCACCATGTGTGCCCTGGGGGGGTACTGTGGTCAATGGGCGCCGCGCTGTTCGGAATCCAGAGGGCCTGTGGTAGTAAAACCACCAGCTGAAGTGGGGCTTAACACACCAGAACCACTACATGGACGAGTGAGAAGAGCAGAGCTCAATCCAGTAAACTGGAAGAGCAAGACCCCCTACAGCCACAGAGGCGGGCTGAAGTGCAGGCACAAGCCAGCAAAGGAGGTCTCTTACGACAGTCCAAGGATTATTACTGTATTACTTATTACTTATAGGGCAGCTTATTAAAGTCCTATTACTGCCGCTGCGTGCACTCTCATTGTGGAGGAAAAAGTCCTGCGGACAAAAAACAGTGAACTAGTCTGAATAATAAAAATAATATTAAAGACTAGTAGTCGTGTGAAAGCCGAAATGAAGCGAGGTGCCGACGGACTTCCATGGCGCCGACGGAACAAACCAGCGTGGCTAATTTAAATTAAAATAGCGATCACGTGCAACTGTAGCCAGGACCGGTTCATGACATTTGGAGGCCCTAGGCAAAATATTTGTTGGAGGCCCCCACTCTTGATAGGTGGACTGGTGTGACCGATGCAGGTCGGGGCTCCTCGCCCGGGATTCAAGCCACAAACCACTGACAATCCACACTGCAGTGGCTACAACATAGTACAGTGTTAAACCACCTACATTAACAGGCTAGGCTTCTTACCGCAGGGGGATTAACACCATACTACTTTTAGCGAGGGGTTACATCACTTTGTAACCAGCTCATTATGACATGAATGAGCCCTGTTACACTCGCATATAGGGATGTTACGGTTATGAAGGCCCCGCCTCCAAGCCCGAGGCCCTAGGCAATTGCATACTCTGCCTATAGGTAGCGCCGGCCCTGACTGTAGTGAATCAGTGGGTGAATGGTACTATTTGTACTACCAGCCAGCTGAAAAATGCAATTTCTGTTTTTTATTCAAAAACAAAGAAGCTGTCACCTGTCTTGACAAACCAAGGCGAAGGGGAAAAGTCTTTGTGCAGAAATCACCTTGTATACAAACAGGAAGCAGAAGGGTCTTGTTTGAGTGACGGGCACAAGGGCCAATGCAGCTTTGACAGACAAATGTCTTTGTTACATTCCAGCGATGCGTGCTGAAAACCCCTCCCCCTCGGGCACTGCTTCTAACTTGAAAGATAACTTCCAATACTCGCTGGGTCTCAAATAGCAGCTGGTCTCCAGTAGTCGCCAGGTTGATTTGCATAATCATGTGAACAATAGCCGGTCTCTAATAAACGCTGGGTTACACATCTTTCTTGTTATCAGTAAATATATATACCGTATATTAATTTAAAAAAACACCATCACTTGTGTTTTTATTAATTTATATATATATATATATATATATATATATATATATATATATATATATACATATGTATTGCTGTTAATTGCAGTGATTGAACTAACTGTCAATTGCGACATAAACAATGCATTAATTAACTATAATGTTGATGGTCTGGTTTGTAGCATATTTCCACAGTTTTGTTGAAGTGCTTTTTGTTTATTTAGTGAGAGTTCACAGTATATCTACTATTATACTGCTAACAGAATTACCAGTATCTTGCTTTCATTCCAGTGTATAGTTCACCATACATTGAATGTGATTTGTTTGAATCTTTGGAAAGCAAATTATAAAAAAATAATAATAATTACAAAAATAAATAAAAGTCTGACCTATTAGCCTACTTCAACAATGAAGCAATGTTTCAAGGCTCTTCATACCCTGCATGAGTCCGTGATGTCTTTTTATTTATGAACGTTTAATACAAACGCTGGTCTCCTACAATAACTGGTCTCCAATTGACACCGGGGCTTCTTGCAGTTATTTGGAATTAATGCCAGGGGTGTTTAATTTAATTTTTCCCAAAAACTCAGCGACAGCAAGCTGTCCCGATCACCAGTGTTGTCCATTGCTGAACTATAAACATGCAGCACTGGTCCACTACTCTAGACCCAAAACTGATTATAGCAGACATGGAGGATAAAGCACTTCAATAATTGTTTTACCTCAGCAGCTTTGCTCTTAAATCAGTGACAACACCGCAAAAAAAAAAAAAAAAAAAACATACGCGTGAAAGCCACCTTAAAAGAAAGCAATTAGGAGGATCCCACAGACTTGTACAAGAATTGAAATTGGGTGACACTGAAATAGGCCTATATCATGTCTTTATTTTCCATCACTTGTTTATTGATAACTATTCTGTTTATAAATGCATATACGTATTAAATTATCATGATTCTGTATTACCATCTCATCAGAATATCCAGTGCTAAATTAAGATAGCATTTAGTTGCTTTTGCCTTTCACAATGACTTATAAATGCGATATGCAATTTTTCCGTTTTGACAAGAATAAAGACAAAGTACAGAAATAGACTGAACTCTGTGCCTCTCATCCTGCACACCGGACTCGACTGTGATATTGACAAAAAACAAGCAGCCCATCTGTCCCATCAATTTTGGAAATACATGCACACATTTAGACAGGGTCGCCCTGTGAGCAGGTGTACGCAGCCGCACAGGACGACAAGACGTGGGGGTGGCGCCATCACAAAGGTTACAAACCTGTCAAAACTAAATTCGGGTCATGTATGTCCCACCTCCTAAAAGCAAGTAACCAATCAGAAACATCATATATATGTTCTGTCCCTGGAGCAGAGTTGGTTTCGATTCACTGATTGGCTCATTTACTTCCGCTTGAGGGCAAGACTAATCAGAGTGACAGTGCAGTGAGCCTTTCACAGGTTAGAATTATTTTAAAGAAAATGCCGGGAGAAAGTAATTGTCACGGCTACCATCTAGCACTTCCACTGTCCCCCACTAGATGTCACATCACCCTGCCTTATCAATCAACATTCCTGGAACCCTTGTGCACTCCTGTGATCACCCCCTGCTCCCATTCGCCCTGCACCTCTCATCTTGTGTCTCTGCTCCACATTTAAACCCTTCACTCACTCCCAGTTTGGTCAGTATTGTACTAGATCTCTGAGCGTTACTCCCCGTGCCTTGTTTATTGCCTTGTTCCCTGGATTCCTTGCCTGACCTCCCGACCATGACTTTGGACTTTCCTCTGGACTCTGTTTGCCTGATCGCCCGACACTTGCATGTGACCACGACCACGTCTCTGCCTTGCCCTGATTGCCCTGTCCTACTGGTATCCGACCCACGCCTGTCTGACCACCTCTACCAAGCACCACAACTGGGTCCCCTGTTCCCGTGCCATGAGCGGATACTCCAGGGGATTGTGACCGCTCTGGACCAGCTGCTTGAGCACCTACCCGAACAGCAGGTTGCTCCCTTGGTGATGGCTGATCCGGCTCCTGCTGCCACCCCTACAGCTCCTGTCCAGCTGGTCCGGCTGCCTGTCCTGGGGAAATACAACAGCTCCCCCAAGGGAGGGCTTTGTACTGCAGTTCAAGCTGTACCTTGCCCACCTGCCCACGTCCTTCCCCACCGCAGAGGCTAAGATGACCTTCATTGTGACCCTCCTGATATGTGAGAGCGCTCGGATGGGCTTCCACCATCGGGGAGCAACAGGGTGAAGGAGCTGCGGCGCTTCCTGGGCTTCCCACGAGGCATGACATGCGCACCTGCTTGTGGGAACACTGCAAAATGTTTTCTTTCCCAAATGCATTAGCCAATGAATCATTACTATTAAGTTGTGTAACTACGTATCGGGACTGCCCTGTAACTGTTGCAGAAGTTGTTTGTTAGACTGTATGAGGCTGTTTGAAACTTTCAATAAACTGAAGACAAATGACTACTTTGGTGTCTGTGCTTTTTTCATCCTGAGCACTCGTCTCCTGCTGAAAGGTCTCCGCTTTTGCTGAAATGCTGACTGGCCTGACTGCCTGATTCACTGGGATCCGAAGGGTTGCTTCAACTGAAGCGGTGTACCTTAACACGAGGTAAAGAAACAGTGAATGTCAATATGCAGGTTGCTCGCAGTCTGAACTCAGAAGAGGAGGAGGTGATTTCTGGCACTAGCAGAGATAATGTTAGATGTGTCTTAAATGTGCCTTTAAATCTGTGCATGCAGTTTCAAGTCCCTGATGATGAACACAACTGAAGAAAATAAAAAGTAGCTCTCACATTAAAAAGGTTGAAGACCCCTGGTTAAGATTAAATTCCCATAACGTGCATAAACTCTCCTAATCAGTAACATTGCTCGATTTTTTAGAGGCAGGACGTTGAACTGATCTAAATTACTTGTTTGTTGTGCACAGTAATTCAGCAATAGGATTCATTTTAGCAAACGTGTAGGAATGATTAACATGTGAATTTATTTCAATTTTGCTGCAATTTTAAAATCACAGTCTGTTTAAAAGTGTCCTGGGATTGTGGGGCCAGGTAGCAAACCTACTTCTGGTCTGGTGATATGATAGCAATATTGTACTTAATGAGAAATTGGGGCATATGAACTTTATCTGATTGCATGTTCAGTGCTTGTTTGTGTAGTCATTGTTAGTTGGATCATGAAGGCTGGTCTTTCTAAAAATGTGGGTTGCCAAAAAATAAAACTACATTTTAGTATGGTAGATATTCAAATCATAGTTACATTATTATTGTTTACAAATGGAACAACCCTACTGATCTGAAGAAAATAAAATATTTTTTGAAAAGTATAACAGGATTCATTTTTGGTCACAGACCAGAAAACCATACAAGAAAATATTAGGTATACAACCCCGCAACATATACAGCCCTGGTTATCTGAAAAAGAAAACAGCTCCCAAAGGGGACTATGGGACATTGGGCATGCAGCTGCTGATTGGATTCTGTAATTCAGTCCTCCCACTTGCCTGCTTTATCTACTCAGCACACAAGTTATTACTCTAAAAGAACCAAAAATTGAAGTTCCACAGACAAGAAGAAAAGCACAGAAGGCCGAATCCTCTAAATAACATCACTTTGACTTTGGTATAGACAGATTATTATCTGTAGCAGATTTCCAGTTCCATTGCAGCACAAAATAACAGTGCAAATCCAAAATGTATTTTGGGCCTTGGCCATTTAGATCTTGAAAGTAAGCAGCGATATATTGTACTCAAATTGGTACCCAGTGAATAAATGATAAAATTACCTGTCTTTGTTAAAATCTGTGCAGAATTATTTCCCATATATACTGCACTCTGTGAAGTAATTATTATGAAAAACACACACACAGAGGAACACCAGCAGAGGATTGCAGTAATCCAATCTTGATTGAATGAAGGCATGGAACATTTTTTTCTGCATCAGGAATAGACAAGAAAGATCCAATGTAAGCAATGTTTTATAAAAAATAAGAAAAATGACTCTACAGATATACTTCACCTGAGCCTCAAAAGACAATGTAGATTTGAACCTAACACAGAAGTTTGTAGCTTCAGATGTTGGAATAATGTCATGATTCTGACAGAAGAGTCACTGAAATATTAAATACACAGGTTTTATAGACCAAATTGATTTTCTCCTACATGGTTCTTAGACAAGAACTGTCTTCTTATTCCTTAATAACAAACCTACTATATGAAGTAGATATGACATTTTCTCCATAATGACTGATGGGAAATACAATGTTAAACCTTTATATTACTAAAATGAATTTCACAGACTATTCCAATACATAAACACAATATATGTAGTTGCAATATCTGACAAGCCTTTTTCCACCAGTAATGGACTGCTTTGAGTGTGTGTGTGTGTTTGTTTATTTAGAAAGACTGGACTAAATCAAATCAGAATACACTGAACTGATGCAATACTTCATGGCCTACTCACAGTCTTGACCTGAATCCCACTGAATACCTCTAAAATCAACTGGAATAATACATCACGAAAAGACCCCACTGATCAACTTCTCTCTGTGTAAAACTAAAGTATCATTAAGACAGAGGTTAAGCCCAAATCATAAATCCAAAGTGAACTACTTATTTTATTATTTTTGAAACAGAAAGCTATATTCTGTGCATTCTGTGAAATATAAATCTGAATTGTACTAGACAGATGTATCACAATTACTACACATCCAAAAATATAACAATAATGTTAACCACTCTGCATTGATTGTAATTATTGATTATAAGTCCTTGGTTACATGATAGTGCTGGCACAGTTTCACAAATTCAGGTGTAACGTTGTTTTATTTTACACACACACACAAAAAAATATTTCTCATGAACGATTTCTTCACGACTTCGCCCTAATCCCTAATAAGATTATTTTTAATCTACCTGCCAGGCCTATTATAAAAATGAACTGTTTGCTGACAATGCAGTAGGACTTGGGAAAATAAGTAATCATATCTGAACAGACTGCACATTTGCTGTGCCAATAAATAGCCTCCTGATAATCCCTTGGCACACCTGTAAATGGCTTGTTTGTTGTCAATCTAAAATTATTATCACAGGTCTATTAGGTCTAACCTTCATACATTAAATCACTGAGGTCATGTCATGTAAAGATGGGGAACACATTGGAACTGAACTTTAAACATGCACCTGTTTTGTTTCTGCTTTGTATAGAAACAGCGTATAGCCTGTTTTTCAGGATGAGAAATTCCTTAAATTGATGAGATATATATTTTAAGAAATTCATGGAGATAATTATTTATTTAAAATCAGGATCATACTTTAGTCTTTCATTACAGTGCATTCCAATATGGAATTGTATATTATAGGGATATCTAATTAAAATACAATTTATTCAGGTCAGTACTGTATTGCTTTAAATTAAAAAAATATATAGAAAGTTAGGGATACACAGCCTACACTTCTGTCATATAAATTACAGTAAAGTAAGAGGTGTACTTTCATAAGGAGAGGCATGGATAATGGCTTACCCTTTATCTCAAAACCCACCAATAAGCTCTTGAGGAATAAAATCAAATGAATTGATTTTAGTACTCAGAAATATAAATTAGGCCACTCCAATTAAACTGATAAAACAAAATCAACACATCAGCTACTCTTTTATTATAAATTATCCTATACTCATTCTGGCCATTCCACAATGGATATGTTACTGCAGCAGACAAAACACATAATTAAAGTTAACTGAGTAATATTGTCTGTAAAATATAAACAAACAAATACATACATAATTGAAATACATTTACATAAAATACACAACCGAGAACAGACCAAAAAACAAACAAAAAATAATAATAATAGCCATTTTTTATTTTCGTCTCTTTCTATATTGTCACTGTTTGTTTATTGTTTTCCGTTTCCTTTCTAGATGCTGCAGGGCCCCACTCTAGGAGTTGATCTCAAAAGAATCAATTTCTGATTCTATTTCTTTCAAATATAAGAATTGATTCTATTTTTTTAGTTATATGGAGTCGTTTCCTGCACAAGAGCTATTATCAAATAAAAATAAAAAAGCATTTTTCTATTGTCTGTACTTTTTGTTGTTTCTAAATAGTTTGTTAAAAACAGCTAAATATTACATTGTAAATTCTCTCTCTCTCTCTCTCTCTCTATATATATATATATATATATATATATATATATATATATATATACACTCACCTAAAGGATTATTAGGAACACCTATTCAATTTCTCATTAATGCAATTATCTAACCAACCAATCACATGGCAGTTGCTTCAATGCATTTAGGGGTGTGGTCCTGGTCAAGACAATCTCCTGAACTCCAAACTGAATGTCTGAATGGGAAAGAAAGGTGATTTAAGCAATTTTGAACGTGGCATGGTTGTTGGTGCCAGACGGGCCGGTCTGAGTATTTCACAATCTGCTCAGTTACTGGGATTTTCACACACAACCATTTCTAGGGTTTACAAAGAATGGTGTGAAAAGGGAAAAACATCCAGTATGCGGCAGTCCTGTGGGGGCGAAAATGCCTTGTTGATGCTAGAGGTCAGAGGAGAATGGGCCGACTGATTCAAGCTGATAGAAGAGCAACTTTGACTGAAATAACCACTCGTTACAACCGAGGTATGCAGCAAAGCATTTGTGAAGCCACAACACGTACAACCTTGAGGCGGATGGGCTACAACAGCAGAAGACCCCACCGGGTACCACTCATCTCCACTACAAATAGGAAAAAGAGGCTACAATTTGCACAAGCTCACCAAAATTGGACAGTTGAAGACTGGAAAAATGTTGCCTGGTCTGATGAGTCTCGATTTCTGTTGAGACATTCAGATGGTAGAGTCAGAATTTGGCGTAAACAGAATGAGAACATGGATCCATCATGCCTTGTTACCACTGTGCAGGCTGGTGGTGGTGGTGTAATGGTGTGGGGGATGTTTTCTTGGCACACTTTAGGCCCCTTAGTGCCAATTGGGCATCGTTTAAATGCCACGGCCTACCTGAGCATTGTTTCTGACCATGTCCATCCCTTTATGACCACCATGTACCCATCCTCTGATGGCTACTTCCAGCAGGATAATGCACCATGTCACAAAGGTCGAATCATTTCAAACTGGTTTCTTGAACATGACAATGAGTTCACTGTACTAAACTGGCCCCTACAGTCACCAGATCTCAACCCAATAGAGCATCTTTGGGATGTGGTGGAACGGGAGCTTCGTGCCCTGGATGTGCATCCCACAAATCTCCATCAACTGCAAGATGCTATCCTATCAATATGGGCCAACATTTCTAAAGAATGCTTTCAGCACCTTGTTGAATCAATGCCACGTAGAATTAAGGCAGTTCTGAAGGCGAAAGGGTGTCAAACACAGTATTAGTATGGTGTTCCTAATAATCCTTTAGGTGAGTGTATATATATATATATATATATATATATATATATATATATATATATATATATATAGATTGTCCTTTTAAATGCTCTAAAAAATATATTGCCAAGTGTCGAAATCAAAATCAGAATTCTAAAATGTATTTTAATCGATTCTAAAATTTTGGCAATTGCCATCCCTTTCGCACTCACAGTATGCGCACAGCGGGCAGTCTTATTTTACACCTGAGTGAGTCTCACTGAGTCTAAATAAAGCAAAAATGATTAATATGGTATACTTGCCACCTTAGTATTCTACAGAATTTACAATGATGCCTATTGGCTAGCATAACCCTAAATCAGATCAGCAGTGTGGCAGTTGTGGGATCTCAAGTCCCTTAGAAAGAAATATACCCCATTGTAAATTGTAAATTTTTAATCATATGCAGACTCAGTAAAACCTGTAAAACTCCAATCTGTGTGTGTTTAGGGCACCTGGTATAATAATTCCTGTAGAATGTATGTTATGTGTTGTTGCACATTAATATTGGAGATTCTCTCAGGGGTGTTTTATTGACATAACAAGGGGAGGCCAACCAAAAAATTAGATAGGACTGCACATAATCACAGAGTAAAAATGATCCATGAGGAAGAATGCTCGAGTTGATTAAACTTGGAAAACAGCTGTTGTGGCACATTTAATGAGGGGAAACCCTCCTGATATGTTATATATTTGCTTTTGCATGTAAGCAGTAGAAGCAACCAGAAGAATGAGTAAGTAACCTTGAACACTTCTTTTGTAATTTTGCTTTGAAGACAATGCAGTCTGCACAGACATTTTTAAAGACATAAAGGCACAGAAACAGAGAGATCATTATAAGAGGGGTTACAAATATCTTACACGGTGTAGTATGTTAAGGACTTATATTCCCCTTCACTTACAGCACCATTCTTGACAAAATATAAATAAATTAATAGATCAAAATAATACTTTTGTAAACTTTGGTAAACATACTGTCACATTATTCCTTCTTTCAATGTTTTGTTTTGTTGTTTTGCCTAAAGACAAACAAATAAATGCATCATTAAACAAAAAAAACTAGAAATTTAATTAACAGCTGAATATAAAAAAAACATTATAATCCAGGTTGTATAAATGAAGGCAAGAACTGTAATTCACACATGGAGGTGGGTATTGCTATTATATCTTATTTTCCACAAACATATTTTAACTGTTGTTTGGCAGTGTGCTATTTCAGCATCACCATCAATTTCACTCTGTAAGAAAGGCGAGTGAACAAAGATGATTGTGGCAGTTGGAGGGATAAGCCTAGACTATCAAAATATATATGTATTTAGAATAACAAGCTCAAGAAATTGATAATCTCTTATGTTTGCATAAGTAATACAATTTGATTGGATTTATTTTATTGTATATTTATATTTGACCACTGTAGGGATATGCATTTGCTATAAGAATCCAGTTAGTCATATGTCTATCTTAGACTGAACAATTGTAAATATCATGTCTCCCTTTGTTATTCAATTTGTATATCTGAAACAATATTTTTTTTTTACATTAAATTGATACCAAAACAAAAAAGAGATTGTCTTTATATTCACAGTAAATCTAGTAATCATTGTATGCCTCACAGGATTTATGCTCTTAGACATTATGCACATCATTAGTAGTTAGAAATTAAGGTATCTCTCCATTCAGTTAAGGAGTGCACAGTGATTGAGAATCAAAGTAGGGTCTTTTAAGTAATACAAATTAGATGTCCAATAACTGACAGCACCAAGTGCAAAGATTATCCAAAATACTCTTAATGACAGCTTACTAATCATTGTGTAGTAGAGATTCCTTGCACTGGGTTTGCATTTCCAATGCATATTGTTTTAGCTGAATTTAGCCTTAAAAGGTAAATAAAAAGTGCAAATCAAACATATAAACACATTACACAGTAACTAGAAATGTACATCAGGGTAATGCTGAATAACATTTTCAAACCACAATGTACTTTATTTTATAATTCCTTACACAAGTATTTTCAATATCAATGTAATTGGTGGTTTTTAGTTGTCGCTGTAAATTCTGTTATTGGTGTTAATTCTTTAAAATTCTCTAAAAATAATAAACCAAGCACTGAAGTTTAATTAGAATTCAGCTTGCAGTGCTACAGTATGTCAGCACAGTTCTATAACACTGAACAAGTGTTACTTCCTGTAGTGAAGAAGTCGCTTACAGCTTTTCTCTCTAGGAGAGGAAAAACTGAAGAGGAATCAGAGTTGTAATGATCAATAGTAAGACATCCATCTGCTCTTCTAACCTTGCCTCTCCTATTAAAAGGGGATGCAAAATATAAAACATATATATATATATATATATATATATATATAATGTTTTTTTTATTTAATAGAACATCCCATAAAATAATTTGTGAAATGAAAATCAGTGAAAACAGAATTGGAAAGGGAGGATGGGAACCACCTTTTCTTGGTTTGAAATTCATTGTCCCTTGTTGACCCATAAATATGGATTTTTAACACTGATATTTTTTCCCTTAACTAATGTGAAAAGCACACTTCTATTAAACGAGCATGGTATTTGACACTTCATATTTTTTGTCAAAGTACTATCTTTCACAAAATGTTTAGGTTTTCTATGTATTTTACATCCTAAGGCATGTAATGTGTAGATCATAAATATGCATTATAAAGCAGTTGTTTTGATAATCATGATCATTTGTTGGTTGGATTCCCCAGGTCACCGATTTACATTTTTTAAGACATTTGTTTGGGTTATGTTTATGCACACTGTGTATATAAGGTACACACTGGGACTATAATGGGCAAGGAGTGGACTGGGGATGCTGGCAGATGATTAGTCTGTGGCATGTGAGTTTCAGAAGAAGTAGCATTCAGAAATGAGGGGTGAGAGAGTCTGTGGCTGCTATCACTGCAGGCGCACACCTCTCTACACAAAGACTAATAGCAAAACTCCTTCTTTGTGATCCATCACTCTTAAGGAACCAACACTAGCCAGGGCATGTCTCATCATTGGTATTGGTTTTGGGGTAGCAGCAATGGCTAATGATAATCTATAATTGCCAAAAGTATCGGGACACCAGGCTCACAGTGTAATTAAAAGGGTGTAGGACCACCCATAGCATTAATAACTGCTGCAATCCATTTGACAGATGACAGGATTATTAATGTGGCATTAGTCCCAAAGTGAATTTTCTAATGGAATCAGAGAAGCTGGTTTGTCCCAGAGGTTTTCAATGGGATTGAGGTTAGGACTCTGAGTAGGCAGTACAAGTTTGTCACAGTCAGTCTGTTTGAAGCACTCTGTTACACTTCTAGGTTGGTGATCTGCTGTTATCATATTTATATATTTGCAGGCCTTAACTGTACAATGATGTCAATACAACGATGTGCGTTGTTGTCCAATGTATCACAGTACATGCTGAGAATCTTGGCCCACAATCCATTACCATTTTTCTTTGAAGCAGAGTGAATACAGAATGAATGTTGTTTTTCATTAATTGTATATGCGTTCTCTTAGAGCACTGCTGAGTGCTTTTAGGCATTGCAATGAACTGACAAGAAATGTATTATTATCAATAGACATCAATTTGTAACAGCTGCAACTCTAATACGAAGCTATATTTGCTTTTGTATAGTTACATTATTTAGGTCCCAACCTTTGAAAATAGCTTCAACATGAGGAAATTATGTATTTTAACAAGAAATAATCACAAAATTAATGAGCTAATTAATTTTAGTGTGATTGCAAAAACATAGTGGGAAGAAAAGCATTTAACTATTAACTTTACTAATTAGAGTTAAGTATGTATTGTAACAGTGACTGTTTTCAATGGTGAATGCTTCTGAAAAACATCCAGGTTTTGTGAAATCTAAAACTAGGCTCTCCCCCTTGATTGCCCAATTTTTGGCAAATGTTTTATCTATAATAATATGTATAACAGAGGGATTTGACAACAGAAATCCTTATTCATTAAAATGGGTATCTTTAAATGAAGTTAGAATTTGTTGAACATGAAGAACTTGAAAGGTATTAATCTTAAACCTGCTGAACAATCATTTGCTGTCTGAATGGATGGTAATGGAATGAAAGCATTAGGGGGAAAATGCTGTCTGACAAGAAAAGGTGATAATCCAATATTAATCTCTCCTCAAAAATAGTGGTAGTACTGACATTCATACTATCTTTTTTAGGTAGGCAATGGAGTAATCTTCATTTTAACATTGCAAGTGAAACTGTGACTGAATTTAAAGATGCTGATGTTCAGAATAATATCATGTGGTGTCAATACGTTATGCATTTTTTCCACACTACTGTCTTGCTTGTCCTGAATTACCGCAATAACCTACCTATGCCAAACATCCCACACTTTACACATTACATACACATAAGAGCAGTTTGCAGGTTTCTTAAAAATATGACATTATATGCCCATACACATTGTTATCATTGTTTTAGTAATGTGCCTGTTATTGTAATTCTTTATAATTCACTTATCATCACATTTTGAAACTTAAAAGTCTAAAGCCTAAGTCTATCATAGTGATTGATTAAAGAAGGTAATTAATAGCCTGTGGCTTTGTATACCATGCTATGTTGTCTAATTTCTGTTGGAAAATCATGAAAATACTCTGTTAAACCTTGTGGGTCATGATATATTTTTTATTTTGCAAAGAAGCTGCTTTATTTTTGAGAAGCTGGTTGCGATGTTGATAGTGGTCAATCTAAACAATACAAACACATTTCACCCACAAAACACAAAACTTACACATCTTTATTTAAAAAAAAAAAAAATCCCACGAAGTTGTAAAATACATGTTTTTTCTTTATTACCTCAAACATATCCATTCCCTTTTTTAAAACATACAGTTCTAGGGGACAGTTCCAGAGAAACAAATTATCAGAGATAATACAATATTTTTATTAAAACGATTTGCTTCACATATTTCCTGATCCCTATTTTGCAAAACCCCAGCCTTTTAACCCCGCCTCCACCTTCCTTGTCAATTCTCCATTTAAAACTTTAAGGGAAGTGAATGCTGTAGAGTGGTAACTCCCCCCCTGCTACACAGAAGACAAGGCTTGGCACAAAATGAACAAAACTGGCATTCAACTCAGAGTACATAGGTACGTATTATTTATATTAAAGACACACATCTTGTTTTTTTTTTTTTTAAACATTGAATGTTCATTTCAGTATTTGTGTTGAAAGGTAAAGTTATATGGTCTAGCATATCCATCTAGGTATAGCAGTCTCACCCCAAGGCTATGCAATAGTTGTTCTTCATCACATTGATTTTGAAGAGCTTAATTGGAAACCCAGACCAGATCAAAACTCTGGCATTCAAATGAGAGCAAATTCCAATTCCAATACCGTATGGTGTCTTTTTGTTTCAGAGTAGATTGTTCTTTCTACCTAAAACATAATTGTCATCATGTACTATATTTTATATTTGCAATTGGCAGATGGGTTGGATGTGTTCCCAAGTTATAGTGTGTGTTCATGTTCGCTATTCTGCTTTCCAAGACAACAAACGTTCTATTATGTCGAGCAACAGGGGGTTTAAACATTCTGTGGTCCAGAACACATTGATTGAGTGGTGAAAATAATTCACTGTGTACTGAGCACGTTTGTCCAAACAACTTGAACAACACTGTTACAGTCTATTAAATATATAGAAGAAAATAAAAAACAGAACAATGGGAAAATATTTCCCCTTCATCTACTCCCATTCTGCCTTGCAACTGCTAATAACTAAAATGTATTTAAATAAAGACACAATATATTTTACCTATTTAAATATATAACTTTCTTTCCCATTCTTTTAATAATACCATGCAAATGTTTTGGTTATACCCTGTTTATATGGAAGGATACTGCTGCCACAGAGCAAAGATTATCTCTGGATGGTTATTATTATTATAATTATTATATTTATTTTAAATGTATTATTACTATTTACTTAATCATGGCACCAATACACTTCTGTTGTTTTTACGATTACTTTTCCATGTGTTTCAAGCAAGTGATTCTGAGTGTTTGCAGGAACTGTGTGCAGTGAAAAATAGGTGTCGTGGTATAAGATTTATAATATTTTAAGGACATAACCTTTTCATTCTAGGCTTTCTTGGCCATGTCTTGTGGTCTGGATTAACGTACACAGCCTCAAATTCCCCCAAATACCATCCATTCCTTTAAGCTGACAGTTTTAACCAAAGACCGACTCACTCAGATATATTTTCTTTTAAGTGGGACTCTGAAGTCTAGTTGACAAGCTCAAAACTTTCTGAAATGTTAAAGAATGGATAGTTATTAACTTCAAGAGATATGCCCTTGCAATTAGGAATTTATACTGAAATGGAAAACTGCTGAAAGTATATTGAATTAGTTGGCTCATCATCAATGACAGCCAGTAGGGAGTTATAATTGGTTTCTGGTTAGTGTTATACTCATTAGTCTAACAAGGAAGCATGGTTATGTTCTCTTCAACATTATCTTGTATAAATGAAAGGAAAGTCACCACAATTAGACTGCAGGTATTAATGCTGACATTTAATGTCATATATATATATATATATATATATATATATATATATATAAAACAGACAATGTTTTCCAAATATTCACTTAAAGAGATCTAATATAAAAATGTTTGCTTTTGGTGTTTGAACAGTTCAGCCATCTTTAATTGTTAAGGGATCTGTCTTTTAATGATTATTTGTTAAAAGTCATGACCTCCACAATAGTTGAAGTGTTATTACCCATTTTTAATTATGCAAAGGAAATCAAACATTAGTATTTAGTTTGTCTTCGTTTACAGACTATTTAATTGACTCTAAATAGTATTAACAACTCAAATTTGATATAGAACACATTTAATGAGAGAAGGAAATTAATGAGTAATGATAATAATTTAGTGTATTTACCATGTGAATTCAGCTGCATTTTGGACTTACCTCTCAACTAAATTCCTAGGTAGTGTTTTAATTGTATGAAGCAATCATCCATACATGTACATTGTGTCTATGAAGCCATTTTGTTTCATATAATTGTTTGGACTTTGGGTTTCAAAAATACACAAAGGACATCCTGTTGAGAAGCAGGATATTCATATATCAGATGCAACATATTTTGTTGTAGTTTTGTGAATACAGCTTTACATTTGTTGCTGTGGTTTCATTAGTCAATTGCATAGTCTTATAATTTGAGCAAGGACATATTCCAACATGTGTGTATAAGTGTGCCACTATGGTCATTTTCACGTCTCTCTAGTATTCACAATATTTAAGGAATTCTGAGTCACGTAAATAGCATATTCCAAAAGCAAAGGGGCAGAGGAACATAAAACATGTTTGAGCAATCCTCAATTTTTCTCCTCACTGTGAATAAATATATAAATGTGCTTGTCTGCATCAATACATAACACACATATTTGAAAAAATGTTAGTGTTCTCAGGTTTGTAGCAGGAAGCAAACCGCTCATGCATATGTCATAACTTATATTCTGCTTGGCATTTTTTCATTAAATATTGAGAATTCCGATGCATGTAAACTGAATATTCTGAATCCAACTTCTTACATATCAGATAATTTAAAGTCTGAATACTTCTGCCAAATAAACATACTATGAGAGCAGATTTAAATGGTCTAAACTGTATGTAAATTGTATGCAAATGAGACTTGTTTCTAATTTTAAACATTTAAATATTAATTTGTATTGACTATTACTCATAAAATATAACTGAACATGACTCAAAGCAGTTGTAATAGTCATTGATGCTTTCTCAGGAACCAATTATATTGTGTTTGTATTTATTCAATGTATGAAATACCTTTGGTAAACTATATTGTCTTTAATCAAAGATCATTAGATCTTATATGAACAATAATTATTTCAACATTACTTCTAATGCTGTTCTTAGACATGGCTGGACAGCAGTTACTTATTTGTGGACCATCCAGGCTTGTTCTGTTTGTTGCTCTAACTTTGAAAAATCATTATGTTTCCTGGTTCTTTTACTTTAAATTATCTCAAAAAATGCCCACATTTTAAATGAGGAGACTAGGGAGGCCAGTGGAAAGAGGCAAAGGGTAAATATGGTTCAAACCGAGTTAGTAATTTGATTATTTTGCATTGTATTTCCTAGTAAAATAAAAAAATTGGGACTAGATATGCACAATGAACACATCAAATATTGCTTATTTTTTTACAAACTGTGATTATATTTTGATATCACCGTCATCATCATCATTCATGTAAAATAACAGGCTTTTTTAAGTAACCAAGTTTAATCACATTCAGAATTCATAAATGACACTGGAGTTTACAAACCCAATTAAACGCAACTCTTACAGACTTTTGTCTTTTTTTAAATATATCCCAGTGTTTGTAAATACTTTGTGAACTAATTTAGAAAAGGGAAAGACAGAGTAAGACAATTACATTACAAACATTATGAAGGTACATATCTTAGTTACAATTCAGGTATTGAGATTAATAATTCTGAGGCAGGCAATAATAAAGGCATGTTAAGTATTCTAAGCTTAAAACAAAGAACCTACCAGTTGAAACCTGCCTAAATAACACTGGTTACAGAAGAAAGTTATAGCAGTACAACAGAAATATTATTTTGTGATTTGCTAAACTATCTAAACACTGTCATGAAGAGAAATGGGCCAAGGCGTCTTGAGGTTTGTATAATGTAATGATTATTTCGCTGAATCATTTTACATATTAAGACTGAAATATGGGTAACACTGTACAATAGGTCTCCCTAATTACAGTGTATCAACGTAGTGGTTACTTAGTAAGAACAGTCTAATTATGCATTTGTTAACATGTACGTAATGTGTAAAAAGTGGGCTATGCCTGCCTGGTATAGCTCCAAAATCATCCTTACCAGACAAATGTGTACTTACATATACCATTAATCATTTTTACACATTAAGTACATGTTAACACATGCATAATTACACTGTTCTTATGAGCACATAACATGTAGTTACTGAGTATGTACTATGTTAATTCACTGTAACTAGGAAGACCTATTGTAAAGTGTTACCAAAATATGATTTTGTTTCGGGTTTAGAATTAAACAAAAACAAGTTTGTGGACAGATCAGAATGTAAATAAAGCTATTATCATGTTAACTGATGAGAGACCTGTCCATTATAGATGTCTTTACTGTATGGTGGATGGCAGTGTTTAGAACAACCTTTAGCACTGTAAGAAAAGCAGTTCTAATCTAAATTGATTGCTTTGGGATTAACCATGATTCATTAAATATTACAATATTGACATTCACTAATGTCTGTAATTAGCTTTTATTCCAACTCAACTAAAAGATGGCATAAAATGTACATGGCAAATGACTCAGTGCTTTGTTACTGTTTAATTCTTTAATTCGTTTTCAGTTAATATTTTAATTAAATACACTCAAGCTGAATAGAAATAGTGAATATGGCTCTCATTACCTTCTTATTTTGATTTTAAACACTTCTCTGTAATTAATTGATATTTCTACACCATTAACTATTTGACTGAAGAGAGTTTTTAATTATCCAAGGATGGAGCATTTTATCTGGTTACAGAAAAACACACCGCTAAAATTTTTTCTAACGTCATAAAACAGAATACCTTTAGTAATTTCCTCATGAATACTTGGTATGAAATTGGTATTAAAAAAAAGTTGTATTTTTTACTATGATCATGTATATTCAATACAGAATATGACTACATTACATATGTATTTCATTCAGGCACTGAGATTTTTGTGTGGAATCCCCCACCTGGTCTTCACCTGCAGCACAATGTTGCACCTCATTAATCAGATCTACTCTTGCAGTACCGATCTCAAGGCTAAAGAAGCAGTACATTTGACCCACACTTGTGCAACAAGAGCCTGTGTTCAAATATGATCATTATCTTCTTCTGTGCGCGCATCTTCTTTATCCAAACTAGGGCTCACCTCCTGCTGCACCTCCTGCTGGATTATGTAGCACTGATTTCTTCACAGACAGGATGTTTGTGTTTGTGTTAGCCAGCATTGGTACTTGATAAAACAGTTTCACCAATTGTCCTGTCCACTGTTACTCATTAGCTCTAAGTCTATTTCTCTGTAAGTGAGTACAGCACTGTAAGTTCAGCATGCCACCAATAATTCCTGAATATTTTGATAACCACCCACTTCAGACTAGGCAGCTATAGTTTAGGGCTAGAATTGCGGTGATTTTGGCACACACCTCTGCACATATGGAAGATAAGCAGTTGTTTGTTATTTTCTTTAGTACACGTGTAGTCTGTCAGCAGTGAAGTGAAAGGGATGCAAATAGGTGTGTATTACATTATTAACCCTTTGAAGAATATCACCTCACCAGTGTGTCCATTACAGACCATGCATCGGAACATTCACTTACACTATAACCATAGATTTAAACAGTTAATCGTATTTTAATGCACAAAATGCACATAAAGTGTTTTAATACCACAAGTTATTGAATTATGGTATTCACAAAGAAATTGTATAAATTGAGAAAGTCAAACAAAGAATATGACATAACAAAACTAAAATTAAACAGTCTAATTACTGTGTAAGATAGAAGTAATCAAAAGAGTAGAAATCTTTTTTCACAGGCCTCTATTTCTTATTTCTTGAGTTTTGAGGGAGGTCCTCCTTTAGTACATGGATGTTTTAGCATATTCTTCTATCATTTCTACATGTCTATAGACCTCACACAAAGCAGGCTGTCACTGGTAACTTGTTTGTTATTTTAACCCAAGCCTTGTATTTAAGTGCATTACTGCAAGTTTTAGAAAATGTCCCCAAAAGTATATATTATTCTGCATTATATTCCAATAATTAACACAGATTTTCAGTTACTGTGAACTTCTCTTTTACAGAAGTGTCTGCCATTTGTTTTTTATCTTCGACTGTCTTACTATACCCAGAATGTTTTACTATACCAGTCTTACTGTCTTACGTAGGAAAGACTGTTTTATGCAATGGTTTTAACTGAGTGTCTATCGATAGTATGACATAATTATACTAAGACAAGGACTTAGTCTATGTTTACGCAACTGGCCCCTGGTCTAGTCTGTTTGATCTGCTACAATTAGCTAGCACATCAGTCCTTATACTGTATCTAAAATGATTCATTATCTGTTTGGTCATAACAATAATTATAAGAAGAAAATCAACAAGACCAACACAATATTGTACTCAGTACCTTTTGTTTTTATTCAAATTGTATGTGTAATATTAGTTGTAGTTATATTATAATAATATATATTTGTTGATGTACCATATACCTGTTTACCTACTACTTTGAAATGCTGCTTTTTATCATAGTATTGCATTTATTTAAGTACTTCTTTATGCATAATTGTTAATTTACATATTGTCTTTTATCTGTGAAGAGGTTTGATATGAAATGTTTGGTTCTGCTTGTTTCAAGCTTCAGCAGGCATAAGCAACCAATCTTTCCTTATTGTCTCCCCTGTTCTGCTGCCAGCCCACTCAGGCAGCTTTCAGTGTATAGAGGGGAGGGTCTTGAGAAGTCCACATAGGTAAGGACTGGGGGACTGCGCAAGGTGGTTTTCAACGGCTGAAATTAATGTAATCAAATTGTTAGGAAAAGACACACTAGATTTGTTCTGGGTGTTATCCAACACATCATGCTGCTTTCAATCTCTTTTTGTTAACTGCATGTTTCCTGCCTGCTGAACAATTCCCTCCTTAAAGTGTGCTACATCACAACGGTTCCTTTATTGAAAGGATTGTTGTAACATCTGCTAAATTCAGTTCAGGTTTTGGTGAATATCAAAATACCAAATCTTAAAAGTATTCATAGCTTACCGCAAACTATTTTTGAGACCCTAAAGTTCTCAGAGTGTCAAGGTGATTAAGATGTGTATTTACCCAGCCACTGACTGAATAATGGGAATGTGGACTCCCACTGGTTTTAGAAGTTAATCACATAACAATGGAATGCCGAGGGGAGTTTTCAGGATGAAGCAGAGTTTAATTGCTTCTGGAAAATCTAGTTGTCTTGCAGTCATGTGATTCCTTTGACCATGTCCCTTAGCTAGTGAGTATATAAACTTAATTTAGTCAATTGACTGATTATCCTACTTATAATTATAAAGGGTCATATATATATATTTATATATATATATATATATATATATATATATACAGTGAGGGAAAAAAGTATTTGATCCCCTGCTGATTTTGTATGTTTGCACACACAAAGAAATGATCAGTCTATAATTTTAATGGTAGGTGTATTTTAACAGTGAGAGACAGAATAACAACAAAAAAATCCAGAAAAACGCATTTTAATAAAGTTAAAAATTGATTTGCATGTTAATGAGGGAAATAAGTATTTGACCCCTTTGACTTAGTACTTGGTGGCAAAACCCTTGTTGGCAATCACAGAGGTCAGACGTTTCTTGTAGTTGGCCACCAGGTTTGCACACATCTCAGGAGGGATTTTGTCCCACTCCTCTTTGCAGATCCTCTCCAAGTCATTAAGGTTTCGAGGCAGACGTTTGGCAACTCGAACCTTCAGCTCCCTCCACAGATTTTCTATGGGATTAAGGTCTGGAGACTGGCTAGGCCACTCCAGGACCTTAATGTGCTTCTTCTTGAGCCACTCCTTTGTTGCCTTGGCTGTGTGTTTTGGGTCATTGTCATGCTGGAATACCCATCCACGACCCATTTTCAATGCCCTGGCTGAGGGAAGGAGGTTCTCACCCAAGATTTGACGGTACATGGCCCCGTCCATCGTCCCTTTGATGCGGTGCAGTTGTCCTGTCCCCTTAGCAGAAAAACACCCCCAAAGCATAATGTTTCCACCTCCAAGTTTGATGGTGGGGATGGTGTTCTTGGAGTCATAGGCAGCATTCCTCCTCCTCCAAACACGGCGAGTTGAGGCCAAAGAGCTCGATTTTGGTCTCATCTGACCACAACACTTTCACCCAGTTCTCCTCTGAATCATTCAGATGTTCATTGGCAAACTTCAGATGGGCCTGTACATGTGCTTTCTTGAGCAGGGGGACCTTGCGGGCGCTGCAGGATTTCAGTCCTTCACGGCGTAGTGTGTTACCAATTGTTTTCTTGGTGACTATGGTCCCAGCTGCCTTGAGATCATTAACAAGATCCTCCCGTGTAGTTCTGGGCTGATTCCTCACCGTTCTCATGATCATTGAAACTCCACGAGGTGAGATCTTGCATGGAGCCCCAGACCGAGGGAGACTGACAGTTATTTTGTGTTTCTTCCATTTGCAAATAATCACACCAACAGTTGTCACCTTCTCACCAAGCTGCTTGGCGATGGTCTTGTAGCCCATTCCAGCCTTGTGTAGGTCTACAATCTTGTCCCTGACATCCTTGGACAGCTCTTTGGTCTTGGCCATGGTGTAGAGTTTGGAATCTGATTGATTGATTGCTTCTGTGGACAGGTGTCTTTTATACAGGTAACGAGCTGAGATTAAGAGCACTCCCTTTAAGAGAGTGCTCCTAATCTCAGCTCGTTACCTGTATAAAAGACACCTGGGAGCCAGAAATCTTGCTGATTGATAGGGGATCAAATACTTATTTCACTCATTAACATACAAATCAATTTATAACTTTTTGAAATGCGTTTTTCTGGATTTTTTTGTTGTTATTCTGTCTCTCACTGTTAAAATACACATACGATTAAAATGATAGACTGATCATTTCTTTGTCAGTGGGCAAACGTACAAAATCAGCAAGGGATCAAATACTTTTTTCCCCTCACTGTATATATATATATAATTTTATTTTTTTATTTAGTAACAGTTTACATTTCTCATGTTTGTAGATAATGCTTTTCTGAGAAGTTATTTATTCAAAATGTATATTAACTGATTTCATATATTTATTAAGGACAAAATTAATTTACTTTTTTAGTGGCTACAAATATTACACTACTCTAAAAGAACAAGTCTCAATGAAACAATTCAGAATTGTGTTGAGATCTACCTTTTCATATTTTGTTGCCTTATAGCCAGAAATTAAAATGCATTTTATATATATATATACACTCACCTAAAGGATTATTAGGAACACCTGTTCAATTTCTCATTAATGCAATTATCTAACCAACCAATCACATGGCAGTTGCTTCAATGCATTTAGGGGTGTGGTCCTGGTCAAGACAATCTCCTGAACTCCAAACTGAATGTCTGAATGGGAGAGAAAGGTGATTTAAGCAATTTTGAGCGTGGCATGGTTGTTGGTGCCAGACGGGCCGGTCTGAGTATTTCACAATCTGCTCAGTTACTGGGATTTTCACGCACAACCATTTCTAGGGTTTACAAAGAATGGTGTGAAAAGGGAAAAACATCCAGTATGCGGCAGTCCTGTGGGCGAAAATGCCTTGTTGATGCTAGAGGTCAAAGGAGAATGGGCCGACTGATTCAAGCTGATAGAAGAGCAACTTTGACTGAAATAACCACTCGTTACAACCGAGGTATGCAGCAAAGCATTTGTGAAGCCACAACATGTACAACCTAGAGGCGGATGGGCTACAACAGCAGAAGACCCCAACGGGTACCACTCATCTCCACTACAAATATGAAAAAGAGGCTACAATTTGCACAAGCTCACCAAAATTGGACAGTTGAAGACTGGAAAAATGTTGCCTGGTCTGATGAGTCTCGATTTCTGTTGAGACATTCAGATGGTAGAGTCAGAATTTGGCGTAAACAGAATGAGAACATGGATCCATCATGCCTTGTTACCACTGTGCAGGCTGGTGGTGGTGGTGTAATGGTGTGGGGGATGTTTTCTTGGCACATTTTAGGCCCCTTAGTGCCAATTGGGCATCGTTTAAATGCCACGGCCTACCTGAGCATTGTTTCTGACCATGTCCATCCCTTTTTGACCACCATGTACCCATCCTCTGATGGCTACTTCCAGCAGGATAATGCACCATGTCACAAAGGTTGAATCATTTCAAATTGGTTTCTTGAACATGACAATGAGTTCACTGTACTAAACTAGCCCCCACAGTCACCAGATCTCAACCCAATAGATCATCTTTGGGATGTGGTGGAACGGGAGCTTCGTGCCCTGGATGTGCATCCCACAAATCTCCATCAACTGCAAGATGCTATCCTATCAATATGGGCCAACATTTCTAAAGAATGCTTTCAGCACCTTGTTGAATCAATGCCACGTGGAATTAAGGCAGTTCTGAAGGCGAAAGGGGGTCAAACACAGTATTAGTATGGTGTTCCTAATAATCCTTTAGGTGAGTGTATATATATATATATTTATTTTATTTTATTTTATTTTATTTTATTTTATTTTATTTTTATTATTATTATTATTATTATTATTATTATTATTATTATTATGTTATATACCTCCTATCCCTTAACTTCCAAGTGGTCTGGAGGGAGTGTAAGGAGAGATGATGGTTGGAGGAAGCTTGGTGCCGTCTGGTTGTGGCAACATTAAGTAACAGCCAACGTCTTGTACTGGATGCAAGACAAAAGCGGGAGCCAGTGGAGGGAGCGGAGCAGTAGAGTAGCGTGTGCTAATCCTGGCAGAGAGAATATCAGACGAGCTGCAGAGTTCTGGATGAGCTGGAGCAGGCGGGCAATAGTTGCAGACAGGCCAGCCAGGAGGGAGTTTCAGTAATCCAGCCAGGAGAGGACCAGGGACTAGAAAAGCAGCTGAGTCGAGTAGTCCGTGAGGAAAAGGTCGATAAACACGCTGTCTTACAGTGTAATTCTTTTTTTACTAAAGAGAAACATAACCTATGCAGAGCACAGCACTAAGCTCTATTCACCTGGGAAACCAATAATATAACAATATTATGGTTTCTGGCTTAGTTTGCTAGCAATCCACAATTCTCACTGAATTAATAATAATATTAAGACAGAAGGGTATTTGTTTGCTCACAATTCCAAAGTGGATGATTCACAGTGGAACAGCAAAAAAAGAGACTGCCACTGTATATAGCAAGCAGTGGAGGGCTTCTTGACTAACAGTGTACAGTGGCCTATGGGCAGCTTTTTTAGGCAAATTATATTCACAGATATAACACATTCACAGATGGTAACAAGATAGGCCCCCATCCCCCTTTGGGTAGTTTCTTCGACTCAAAAGATAACTTCTGTTCTTTTGTGATATATGTAATTTGCAATGGGTTTTGTAGATACGTTTTATAACAAGCAGTATTCTGCACTAAACTTTTAGGAGAATTAAATAGCAAAAAGGAAATACAAATAAATAAGTGCATTTACTATAATGTACACTGCTCAAAAATGCTGAAGGATCTTTGACCTTTCTTTATTCAAGGACAAGAATAAAATAGAATTTCATAAAGACTGGCATGTATAAATTTGTAACAAGAGCATTGACTCAGATTGTGAACAAAATAAATATATTTTCCCTCCATCTATTGCATATCATTTAAAATTGTAACCTTGGGCTCAGCATCTAACAAAAATTGCCAGGTGCATCTGAAATTGTTCATGTGTTGAAAAAAATACAAAAATACAACTATTTTTTATAAAATAAAATCCTTGAACATATTCACTATCAGGAAAATAGTTTTTATTAAATTAATCAAATTAATATGGGGGTGGCAAATTTGGTAGCATTGCTGCCTCATAGCTCTTGGATTCAATTCTGACCTTTTGTGTCTGCCTGTCTGGAGTTTGCTGTTTTTTTGTGTGGCTTTCTTTATCTGGGTTCGCTGGTTTCCTCCCACTTCCCAAAGACATGCTGCTTACATTGATTGGTTATTCATTGCTTTATAGTCATGGTGTAGTGTTTGTGTGCTGCCCTGTAATAGACTGGTATCCCATCCAGGGTGTACCTTCCTAATTCTCAACTTCCATCTGGCACTACCAAAACAAAACCTTAATGAAAAGCACAATATAGTAATATTGCAGTAATAAATCTTTGAGGTAATTTCGGATTGTTATAGTCCCTAATTCCAGCTCCAATATCTGTCCCCAGTATTTAATGTCTTTACTGTAACAAACAGGATAGTTTCCTTTAGTTGATATAGGCCTTAATCTGCACCATAGGTCAGGGGTGATCAACCTGTACCAGACCTTGAGCCAAAAACTACCCATGAGTTCTGCAAAGAGCCAAGTGTGTATATATACTGTAATATTTTATCATACAATTTTAATGGTGTGTATTTTATAATATCATATTATTTTAACTTTAATGGCTAAATGCTTACAATAAGAATAATATTTCTTATCCAGAGTGACTTATAATTTTTACAATTTTAAATGTTTACATATTACAGGAGTCATAATGCTTCACAATAATTAGTCCTATTAACTGCAAATGTAATTTATATTAACTCTGTCCTAAAATAAATGTTTTGAGTTTTGTGTGTGTGGAGGTCAGTACCTTTTGGAAATTCCTGATCGATGTTAGCATGGTGTGTGGTGGAATGACGCTGAAGATTACCTTGAACTGTGCCAATGAAATCTGGCATAGGAGACAGTGGTTTCCCAATGATCTCAATCAAAACATGTAATGTCCTCCACTCTGGTGAGAAAGTCATGTTTTCATCATCATATTTTCTCTCCATCTTTAGAACTTGCCTACTTAATACAGAATGCTGGACATTACCGAGATGAGCGCAAAATGCATTTCTCTTAATTTCTGTTCTTATTTTTTAAATTAGGCCAATTAGGGATGTGCTTCTGTATTGTGATTGGTTCGGCAGGACAGTTGTTGGCAGTTAGATGTCATGACTTTTGACCCATATGCATATGCACAACAGCACAGACGACATTCATTGTTATTTGCTACTGTGATAAGGGTGTCGGTCTGGTACACAGATTTGCGTAATTCTGTGTAGAATATGCACGAATACTGTGATTTAATTCGCTAAATGATCAAATTCTGCACAGAACTGTGGAAATCTGTGGTACCACCAACTGATCCAGTTACAAGTTCTGCTATGCCTCTTCGAGAGAGCCACATGTGGTGGATTAAAGAGATGGCAGTTGGCCTCTGCTGCCATTGATTATGTGATAATGAAAAGAGGTTATATCATTTTCTATTGTCACCACATGTTGAATAGACCACTTTTAAATACTTCTTTAAAACAATCACCTCTAGTGTATAGATTACAATTATTTTGTGTTTTTTATGTATGCATTCTTTACAAATGCTTAGTCACTATTGTATAAGCTTTTTTGGTGCAAGTCATTCATTTATTTAAATTGCTCATTATGGATGACGTCACGCCGACTTCTATATTATATTTCAATAAATTAAATTAGAATACTGTGTCTCTCATCATTTATGTATCTTAGTACATGAGGCAAAATATACTCTATGAAACAGTTATAAATGTGTATGGTGACAGGTCCACGTGACTCAACCTGTTCTTAATCACTTACTGAGTTTTCAACACTAACACATCTTCATTTACTTAAATATGTAAGTTGTGTACATGATCCATATGCAATGTAAAGCAGAATATATAAAACCCACAACATATGCATGTTATATTTGTTGAACTATTTACATTATATATTTCTGAAAAATATTCATTTTTTCTTGTTTCATTATTAACATGGTACTGCATATCTATATATTAACTCTGCAAGCAAGTAAAAAGCTCAAGAGCGAATGCTTATGTTATGTTTAGTAGTACATAATTTGTATGCATTGCAGTGCACAAAGTTGACCACAGTCCCTAAAACTGGGTATGATTTTTTTTTTTTAATTTGAAAATACAGTCGGTCGGTTGTAGTTATAACATGGTTCAGTGAGTAGTAAAGGGAAAATAAAATTACTATGAAATAATTTTCCTCTAAAAAATATAGTCTCTTTCAGTTCCTTCAAATGAGATCTTATGAGCATAGAATGAATGTAATGCTCTCAGTGGAGTTCTCCAATACATATTGACTGACTGCATTTTAGATTTTCAGTCACCAAATTTAGAAGCGAGAATAAATAATGCCAGTGTAGGTTTGGGACACATGGAATATATCGGTGATGCAACATTAATTAAGGAATATGCTGCTGTATATCTTAGGGATGCATATTTGTGCACATTGCATCCAATTATCTGCAGATTTACACAGATTTAAGGCAAACTAATGTTTAACAATTATGGTATTTTACACTGTTTTGGGAAAGTGATCAAAATGTATATCTGTACATACAGCAAACAACACATTCAAAAAAGTAAAGCATTACCTTTACTATCAACATTGTTTTTGCATCAGTAACATATCTGTCAAAAGAGTTACATCTATTGCTAAAAACAGAATTCTTAGACTTATTCAGACTGCAGTTATTGGTATTATGTGAATCTTCTTTGACAACATGGAGGATGTACTCCCTATGACTTTTTAATAGGTTAATCAACTACTGAGGAGGAATACTCAATGGCATTTGATATTGGATTGAGGTCTGAAGATTGTGATGTACAATCAAGAAAGTTGATTTTAGACTCCCTTAACTATTTGGTCCTAGACTTGCATGTGTGCATAAGTACATCACAGAGCTGAAAAGTCAATTTGGAGACAAAGCTTGAACTTCCTGTAAGGACACCAGGTTTATTGACGCAGAGTTAGAGTGCACTGTAATATTGTTGAGAATAATACTGTGTAATGGAATGTGTAGGTACCTATATTCATCCTGTGGAAAACATGCTTAACCCTTCACCAAATTCTTTATTTGAATCCAAGCATGATTCAAACAAACATAGCTCAGTATGTATATATTTTTGTATTACCACATGTATAAATAATAACATAATTTCTGTCCTTTTCTTTAAAAGGAAAAATTGTTTTAATTTTATGTTAATGTACACCGATCACCCATAACATTATGACCACCTGTCTAATGTTGTGTAGGTCCCCCTTTTGCCGCAAAAACAGCCCTGACCCATCGAGGCATGGACTCCACTAGACCTCTGAAGGTGTGCTGTGGTATCTGGCACCAAGACGTTAGCAGCAGATCCTTTAAGTCCTGTAAGTTGCGAGGTGGGGCCTCCATGGATCGGACATGTTTGTCCAGCACATCCCATAGATGATCGATTGGATTGAGATATGGGGAATTTGGAGGCCAAGTCAACACCTTGAACTCGTGATTCATCAGACCAGGCCACCTTCTTCCATTGCTCTGTGGTCCAGTTCTGATGCTCACATGCTCACTGTAGGCACTTTCGGCAGTGGACAGGGGTCAGCATGGGCACCCTGACTGGTCTGCGGCTACGCAGCCCCATATGCAACAAACTGTGATGCACTGTGTGTTCTGACACCTTTCTATCAGAACCAGCATTAATTTTTTCAGCAATTTGAGCTGCAGTAGCTCGTCTGTTGGATCGGACCACACAGGCCAGCCTTCGCTCCCCACGTGCATCAGTGAGCCTTGGCTGCCTATGACCCTGTCGCTGGTTCACCGCTTTTCCTTCCTTGGACCACTTTTGATAGGTACTGACCACTGCAGACCAGGAACACTCCACAAGAGCTGCAGTTTTGGACATGCTCTGACCCAGTCATCTAGCCATGACAATTTGGCCCTTGTCAAAGTCGCTCAGATCCTTACGCTTGCCCATTTTTCCTGCTTCTAACACATCAACTTTGAGGACAAGATGTTCACTTGCTGCCTAATATATCCCACCCACTGACAGGTGCCTTATAACAAGATTATCAGTGTTATTCACTTCTCCTGTCAGTGGTCATAATGTTATGGCTGATCAGTGTATGTTTGTTGGTGTGGGGATTCAAACATTCTATGATGTGCAATACACATTTTATTGAAAAAGCAAAGGCTTATACAGGTAGGTCCATACATACAGTATATGGACAGTGACACAATTGTCATTATTTTGGCTCTGTACGCCACCACAATGGATTTGAAAGGAAACAATCAAGATGTGCTTGAACTGTAGACTTTCATCTTTAATTTGAGGATAGATATATCCAAATTAGGTGAACAGTTATATGTGGTCCCCCCAATTTTATGGGCTCAAAAGTATTTGGACAAACTAACATAATCATGAATAAAATTGTGAGTTTCAATACTTGGTTGAAAATCATATGCAATCAATGAATGCCTGAAGTCTGGAACCCATAGACATCACCATATGCTGGGTTTCTTCCCTGGTGATGCTCTGCCAGGCCTGCACTGCAGCTGTCTTTAATTCCTGCTTGTTCTTGGGGTGTTTTGCCTTCAAAACCCAGAACTCTGGTGATGTCTAAGGGTTCCAGACTTCAGGCAGTCATTGACTGCAAAGAATTTGCAACCAAGTATTGAAACTCACAATTTAATTCATGATTATGTTCATTTGTCCAAATACTTTTGAGCCCCTGAAATTGGGGGGACCACATATAAAAATCGTTGTAATTCCTACACTGTTCACCCAATTTGGATGTAACTATTCTGAAATTAAAGATGAAAGTCTACACTTAAAGCACATCTTGATTATTTAGTTTCAAATCCATTGTGGTGGCATACAGAGCCAAAATGATGACAATTGTGTCACTGTCCAAATATTTATGGACCTAACTGTATACTGTGAGAATGAAAAATGCATGAAGTGGTTCATGTCTCATAATAGTGGCTCTTCACATATAAATTAATTTCAGAATTCTAAAATAGCAACAGTCGTCTTGATTTCCACCTTTATCATACAACACCTTCACATTTGTATTCATATTATTCCAGTGATGGACCCAAGTGAGCTGAAAGTAGAGGATTTATAACCAAAGGAATAGCAAGAGTCCTGCAACATTATGTTCCATTACAACGCAACACGGTCCTAAGGGATCACAATTTTCTGCAGTTTTCATCATCACTCAATTCATAGGCCAATTTTTAAGGAGGGAAAAATGCTAATTTTGAGGGGAAAAAAATGACAGCATACCATAGTGTGGGTTTTAATCTATGGGGACATGGTCTAAAAATCCAAGGTTCTTTTAAGCGATTCAAGTGTAAACGTGAGTAAGGACAATAATATCCACAATCCTTAGCCAGTCCATCTAAAAGAATTATGCAAAGCCAAGCATATCAGGAAACATGATTTCATGTCAACCGTTTATGATAGAAGAAGCCAGTAGAAAAAGATCTGGCACAAACTTGAGAGCGTTTTATGTTTTGTTTGGAAATCTAAGCAGCTTAGATTTTTATACGGTACTTTTACATTGGACTGTGTAGTGTTTTGTGCCTGAATGAATGATAGGGTTGTTGTTCTCAAGCACATTGTTCAGGGTGACAAGCGTAAGAAGACTTCTGTCTGTATGAAACATTTTAAGCCAAGGAGGACATTTTCAAATCTTTACTGCTGTAAATTTAGAAAGAATCGCAATCATACCAACATACTTGAACACCATCTGCTAAAAACCATTTGCTAAAAAATGCTTGATTAAATGAAAAAATAAATTATACAATTTAGAATTAAATTAAGAATTGTATTACTAATGTATTTACAGTTCTTCTTCATAATAATTATTCTGCATTGTATTTGAAGTGTCTGATGATTAAATACCAAAAACAATCTTATTTAATCTGTGTTGAAAAAAAAAAGGAAATCACTTTTTATATACACTGATCAGCCATAACATTATGACCACTGACAGGTGAAGTGAATAACACTGATAATCTCGTTATCATGGCACCTGTCAGTGGGTGGGATATATTAGGCAGCAAGTGAACATTTTGTGCTCAAAGTTGATGTGTTAGAAGCAGGAAAAATGGGCAAGCGTAAGGATCTGAGCGACTTTGACAAGGGCCAAATTGTGATGGCTAGACGACTGGCTCAGAGCATCTCCAAAACTGCAGCTCTTGTGGGGTGTTCCCGGTCTGCAGTGGTCAGTACCTATCAAAAGTGGTCCAAGGAAGGAAAAGCGGTGAACCGGCGACAGGGTCATGGGCGGCCAAGGCTCATTGATGCACGTGGGGAGTGAAGGCTGGCCTGTGTGGTCCAATCCAACAGACAAGCTACTGTAGCTCAAATTAATGAACAAGTGAGTGCTGGTTCTGATAGAAAGGTGTCAGAACACACAGTGCATCGCAGTTTGTTGCGTATGGGGCTGCGTAGCCGCAGACCAGTCAGGGTGCCCATGCTGACCCCTGTCCACTGCCGAAAGCACCTACAATGGGCACGTGGGCATCAGAACTGGACCACGGAGCAATGGAAGAAGGTGGCCTGGTCTGATGAATCACGAGATCCCCAGATCTCAATCCAATTGAGCATCTGCGGGGTGTGCTGGACAAACAAGTCCGATCCATGGAGGCCCCACCTCACAACTTACAGGACTTAAAGGATCTGCTGCTAACGTCTTGGTGCCAGATACCACAGCACACCTTCAGAGGTCTAGTGGAGTCCATGGCTCGACGGGTCAGGGGTGTTTTGGCAGCAAAAGGGGGACCTACACAATATTAGGCAGGTGGTCATTATGTTATGGCTGATCGATGTATATTTAGCAAATTAGGTATTTTGTACATATTGTAGATCAATGGTGTTACCACAGAACTTTGATTGGTCTTAGAAGTGCCATTATACCTGGGGAAAACAAAATAAATAACTAAAAACAATTCCAAACTTTGAAGATATTGAAACACTATTTTCCCATAATCTGTAAACCACACCTTTCTGGCATTTTGCTGCAAAAACAGCATGAGAGCTGTATGTAGACCTAATTAGCATATTAATTCACTCCTTTTCCCTTAATTTGCATGATGGTGGGTTAACAGCTAATTGTCCAAAGTGCAGTAAACTAAAACCATGTAATCCCGAGAGGGAGAAGGTCATTTCATCTTTGACTCGAGCATATTGTCTTAAGTAAGGTCAAAACACACATCTAAATTCCGCCAATCAATGTAAATCCAGAGAGGGAGAGGGTAATTGAATCTGTGACATGAGCATATCGTTTCAAGTAATGTCGAAACATACATGGAAACTCAACCAATGTTATTTTAGGGATGGATTAAATCCAAATTTGATCCACCCGCTAATAGCAAACTACAGACCTGTATATCATAGCAGTTACATTAATGAGTGGAAGAAACTACACAAAAATGAAGCCACCACTGAGTACAGGTTTGTAGTTTTATATTAGCAGATGGACCAAAGTTTTGATTTAGTCCCAGCCTAAGATTAGGTTTTTTTATCTGATGCTAATACCAACCAAATATACAGAGATTATGTAATATATAAAATACATAATTGCTCTCTTTCATATGAGTAGTTCCCAATCTATGTTAGCAAAATGTAGACTACAATAGTTAATGTTGCACTGTCATTACTGAATATATTTAAAAATTAAATATATTCCCCCTCTTCCCAGTGCCAGAACACCCACATACAGACAAATGTACCATGAATAAAGTAACTGTGTTCCTCTTTACAAATAGGCATATCAAATAAGCATGCAATAAAAAGGTTTCTGCATAATTGTTATCTTTCAAGTCAGAAGCACTGCCCAAGGGGGAGGGGTTTCTGCGCACTTCCGTAGGAACCCGATCTAAATGTCACTCTATCAAAGCTGCCATTGGCCCCTGCGCTCGTCACTCAGAACAGGTCCCTTCCCACTTCCTGTTCTATAAAACGTGACGTCTACACAGGTTCATCTTCTTTTGCCATTTCGCTGGACCCGAGAACGTGTCTCTGTGTCTTGTCTGTGCACTACACCTTATTATTATTATTTTTACCACTGTTTTGTCTGGTTGGCTTCACGGCTGTGTTGTTCACCACCGCTATTAATGTGTGTGTGTGTTTGTGTCTCCATGCATTGCATTAGTTATTATTGATAGCTAATCCGATTCTGTTCTGTCCATGCACCGGGGCTCCGGCTGCACTTTTGGTTTCAGTTTTGTTTTACAAACAGAGTACTTTTAAATATAATAGTTTTGTTTATATAGTGCCGTATATATTCTGACTGCTTGCTGTGTTGTCTTTTTTGTCCACAGGCCTTTTTCATCCACAGCAGGAGCACTAGCAGCGCCAGTAAAATCCTGATGTTGAGTGAGGACATCTGGGACAGGACCAGGACTTCTGGGCGGTGATTAAGAGGGCTGCAGAGTGTCTCCAGCTCCCTGACCCTCTGATCCTGCCCCGCCGCGCTCCAGGTTCGAGAGAGGTCAGGAAGCAGCGGCTGGGCCCGTGTGGGCCACTGCAAGCGCTGACCTCTCTCGAACCTGGAGCGCGGGAGCACCATCCCAGCTGATGGCGCTCAAGTTGGTCGCTACCTCTCTGTGTACATAGTTCCTTAGTCAGCAGGTCTGTGGCCCGCTCTGGCTGTGTGCCATAGAGCAAGAGACCGCTGCTGCTGTCCTCAGCATTAAGCACTTGACCGGCTCCCATGTTTCGCTGTGTATATGGTTAATTTGTCAGCACACTAGAGCTAATGTTGCTCTGTGTTAGCTGGTCTAATCAGCAGGCGTCAACTGCTCCTGTGTTGGTTTCCTGCGCCCCATGGTGTATATAGTTCGTTTGTACGACATTTTAAGTTGTCAGCACAGTGGAGCTCTCCACTCTGTACTGTTCAGTTGAGTAAGATGCTCCTCTGCTGTGCGCAGGTGGCATCAATGTTCCTGCTGCCACACAATATATATTGTTTTCAGGTTGGCTACTCTGTTGGCTGTGTTTATGTTGTGTTTTAGTGGGTCTGTGGCCCCACTCCTATTGTATCAGGGGTCCACTGCCATAATAATGTGCGGAAGCCCAACAAGTTGCTTGATTGCCCGCACCAAATATAAGTAGATTTACAGTTTCACTAATAGGGCAGCCGGCCTTACTATTGTAAGTGGAGGACGTAAGAGATAAGAGCGTGACTACGGTCTTCGCTCCTGGGCGGCCCAGGTGCAGCCCTATGGAGACTTGAGATTACTATCTGGAGTTGTGTTACCGAGGTCCCCTAGTAGTACACATCGGGACAGGTTCCCTTACCAGCTCACTGCCTCCTCCCTTGCGACAATTTTGTTATACAGTAACCCCTCCCCCTTGGGAAGATAACGATTATCTGAAAAAGGAGGCACTGCCCAAGGGTTGCAAGATCGCATGGGAGTCCTGCTCCCAGCAAAAGAGGACGAACCTGTGCTGACGTCACGTTTTATAGAACAGGAAGTGGGAAGGGACCTGTTCTGAGTGACAAGCGCAGGGGCCAATGGAAGCCTTAATAGAGTGACGTTTTCGATCAGGTTCCTACGGAAGTGCGCAGAAACATCTCCCACTTGGGCAGTGCTTCCTTTTTCAGATAACCGTGGGTTGCATTCACAACCTATCATTTTATCAGCTTAATTAAATAAGGATTAAGTGTTGAGCAAGTGGTGCTGAAAGTAATAAAGACATGTATAAAGAAATGTATGCTGAGGACATACTGTGAGATTTATTTTCTTTTTTTATTATTGTATTATATTTTATTTAATTGTGTAGATTTTCTGCTGAGAAGCTCCTTTCTATTTTCAGTGGGTGTTATTTAAAATAAAATAAAATCCTCCTGTGCTTATTTGTTTTTTAATTATGTAATATATCTTTCCAAAGTTTAAGAAGTGTAGTGTAGTGGGGCTTTAGCTATACACAATTACATACATATTATTATTGTCATGGTCCCCTAGCGCTCCCCCTCTATCCCCACTAGGGGCCGCCATTTCCCTGCTCCGCCGATACCCGACCCACGCCTGTCCGACCATCCCGTGATCCAGCATTGCACTTGGGTCCCCTGTTCCCGAATCCCGTGACAATTATACTATAAGAAACTTCCTTCAGAAGATGTATAACACAAATGGCCATACCTATGAACTCTTCCAGTGAATATAGGAATTAACAAACACCACTTCTGGATGTTTAAAATGTGATTGTGTGTTACTGAAAGCTTTAATTTGTAGCTAAGTGTGTTATTCATCATTATTTGTCCTCACGTGACACAATAGGTGTGCATATTCAAACCCTTTTTGTACTTTTCTAAGGAAAATATTGTACACCCTGGCATTACAGCCACAATAAACTATTGTTTAATAGGTTTTAAAAGGCAATATAAAGTAAGAGAAAGTGCATTTTTATATAAAGTAAATATATAGTACATTATCCAATTGCATGGGCAAAATAGTGAGTCACACATTGGGGGGGACGAATTTTGTGAAACAAATATATAATATTTTGACTAGACTAGGCTAATTATTTGCTATTTGAAATCTGAACTTTCACATTGTTTTATGAGAAAGAACCAAAGACATTCTTACGGATGTCACTAATAGCTGATAAGCTTTTGCAGTCTTCTTTTCTATCAATTTTGTCAAACCTTTCTCTGTGTACATGGCACAAAGCCATATGGTTCAACCTGTTCTGGGTCATAGATGATCTCAGCCAGGATTTTAGCCTTCTCAAAGCAATGAAGCTTCTTTCCACTTGTGCTGAAGAAGCAGGAACCACTAGCAAAAGTCATAGCAGGATCTCCACTTGCTTGAACAGACTCTGTTTCCCTTGAGGAGTGCTTCATGAAGTCCACTTGCCCTAGATGCAGTCTCCCTCACCCTACAGGTCACCATCTCTTCAAGTGATGTGAGCACATTCTTGCACTGGCTGAGCACAGACCGAATTGCTGTTGTGCGGACAGTCCATCTAGTTGGACACAGGCTTTAGGGATGTAGCGTGTACAGCATTAGAGTTTAAAACACAACTGAAAATGGATTTAAACTTGACAGACTGTTTTGATAACCTTCCTAATTCATTGACCGATTCCAGTGAGATACTGACAACAAATGAGGCTGAAGTATTCATCTGGGACACAAGGTTTTATGCAGTGGGGGCCACAGAGGAAATATAGAGCCAGAGGTTGGTCCCTGTTTAAGACAGCCTGCAGTTCTTGTATGCTACCAGACATGTTTGCTTCACCATCATATGTCTGTCCTCTGTGAGACAGGCAGGTTCAGTCAGAGCAATATATCTGTTGCAATTTTAGCAAGGCTCTCTCCAGTTGTTGAATGAGTTTCATATAATCCTATAAACTCTTCTCTGGGGTCTAGTTCTTTATCTACAAATCTGATGCATATGGACTCTTGCTCTATCCCCGCAATGTCTTGTGTTCCTTGCATTGCCAAATACTGTATACCACCAATTATCTTTAAAATGTTTTCCCTGGCCTCTTCTTGCTGATTATTTTGTGCATTAGATAATATTGTAGTGATTGGTTGAGCTTCGGGTATGTATGTGGTCACTGCATGTTTATGGCTTTTTTTGTGATTTTTAAATTTCTCAATAGCCTTCTTCCAATTCTTAAATCCTAAGCTTATGGATACAGGGTCAGCCTTGGTAGTAATTTGTATCCTTTTGCATCTGAATGCCCTACAGCAATAAAAACACAGAACTGCCCTACACCTTGGGCAGTAATGCAATCAGGGATTTTCTGTAAACCACCTTTCCTGAAAAAACAGGGACTTGAAGGCCAGGATTTGAGGTGGGATGGTTTTGACATTAGGCTGGTTTGGGGTATTTCCAGCTCCTCTGCTGCTGCCTGCTATCTTAGATATTTAAAAATCTCATGCTGTAGCAAACCTACACCATGACATAGCTCACATATGATTATAGTCTATCTAATACTGCATAATACTGAGTCAAACTTACCTAAAATTGCATACTTGTAGATAGTTATAAAGTTAGCAAGCTATCCATCTGACATTTACCTCAATCTTCTAACGGCAAAATGTTGTGCCTCAAAAAAAAAGTCAAAACTCACCATAACCATGGGAGCAAGGATTATGAGTAAAGTATGACATAGATTCTAAGATTACTTATTTTTTTAATGAAACACAAGTGGAATGAATTTTGGAAGCGGACAAAATACAAAAAAGAGAAGAGGACTGACATGAACATTGTAAACCTACCAACATAAACATGCCAATTATATTGGGGGGGGGAACATTTTCCTTCCTTGAACATTGGGGGGACGAGTCCCCCCATCCCGCCTGGGAATTTCGCTCCTGTCCAATTGTATACATCATTAGATAGTATTAAGGAAACCGTGTAATTTATATAATGGACCTAATTTTGGAAAACTGGATGCTATATATAGAACAGTAGTCACAGTGAAACAATTGCGGGCAATTTGCTGGCATTTTGTTGCTGGCAAGGTCCGTGTGAATGGGTAACTGCCGGCAAATCGTTGCCGTCAAGGGTCCTAATCTAATTGCCGGCATCAATTCAGCGTCAAGTCCTTGCGTGTCAACACAGTGCGTCAGCTAACTGACGTAACCAATGAGAATAGGGGCGCATTTTTGAGACCACAACATGACAAGGTTAAGCCACCTTTGACCAAGAACTTGTGACTGTAATGAGAAACGGACCGGGTTGTTAGAAATGGCGAAGGTTGAAAATAATATAATATAGAGTGTTATTGATGAACCGACAGGTTGGCGTATGAAATGCTTACTATTGTCACCCATGTCAGAAGTTATGTACCAATAAATCATGCAAAATATATTTTCTCTACATAGGCAAACATGTTACCCCATCAAACTGGGTTTGTTTCAAATGAAATCGGTTTGTTCGTTTGCTGTGAAACAATGTATCCATCACTGTGCTGCTGTTCACTGTCTTGTGTACAAACTGCTCAGCTCGTAACTCGGGGTCGTTTTCATGGTTCATTTCCGTGTTTTCTCAGGACTCAGATCATATTGCAATAATAAAGTGAGCTCGGTTCGTTTTGGATTAATAAAACACCAGATATTTACATTTTACATGATTAGTGCATATAAGAAATGGCAGCATAACACGTACAATAACAAATACATATGACAGCAATACAGTAACTACATGCAGTAGTGTAACACATTGGACAGTCTACTTCTGATACAAACAAATAATACATGGACACGTTCACGTTGTGCAGATGTGCGCAGATCTGACCAGCAAAACGATTCTTTTTCACAATCTGTGACGATCATCTGTACCATGAATGCATCCAATATTTAAACAGACTGTATGCAGTTATTGAACACAACAATATGCTGCTATACTTGTGAATATTATAATCAGTGTTGCACTGCCGAATGGTGATTGTTTTGTCTATATAAAAATATACAATAACACAGTGTGACATCCCCTAAATATCCATCTAGGAGTATTGTTACTGCTACTGCCGTACCTTTAAACATATAATGCTACTTTACACAATACATTAAATTAAGGGTTTTTATAGCAAATCCTTATTTCTGACAATTATTTTCTTACGCAAACAAAAGTACAAATAAGACGCAAAATGACTGAAAAATGACTGGCTCACACACAGCTTCTTTAGATAAAAATTGTACGCTCTGATGTATTAAATTTAATGTTCATTATATTCCATTTAGCAAAAAAATATAGATATACCTTTGTAACACCCCCCATATAACCCACTATCAAATTGTTGTCAGATTACTGATGTTTCGGTTAACAATACATAAATGAACAATTACAAATGCACATGTTATGTTAACTGGTACTGTACACGTTTTTGGGTGAAATGTGGAGTTCGTTTACTTTTTGAAAAAGAGCCGAGTCCCTCCTGTGTCACAGTTAAGTTTTCCAATCCAACTGAACTCAGTTATTTTGCTAGACGGAACGAGAGCAACTCTTTCATTGTCTCAGTTTGTTTCGGTTCGTTTACCAATTGAAGTTTGTTGTTCAAATGCTCTGTGATCGCTGGGTCCAGTGACCACACCGCAAAAACACACAGCCATATGAACTGCTCATAGCGTGAATACACACCTAGACTGATGTATCGCTTGCCTTTCTCTCCTGACTAGTTCTTGGTAGTGAATCCGAACCGAACCGGCGCCCTGGTTAGAACCAATAGCCCAGTAAACACAATGAAGGAAACTGGCTCACACTTGTACAGACAATATACAGTGCCGGTCCGGGTCTGCTCTCGGATCCATGGGCTTCTGTAGTGTCTTGGCCCCAGGGCCACAGCGCTCTTGCCGGCAGTCTCTGTTTTCTGTGTGAATGGGTCCTTGCCGGCAATTATTTGGCATTCAAAGACAGTGTGAATGGGGGGCAACAGGAAAAAAGCCAGCAAACATAGCCAGCAATTTTCTGGCATTTCAGTATGAATGGGGCTTCTGTTTACAAGACAAACAGTAAAAAGATACCTGTTGTATCTGTTGTATATCAGTCAATTCTCCTCACTTGACACTTGTTGTAGGGCTTTGTAACACATTACTTTTAAGGTCTTCTGTATATATGTATGTGTGGATCCTTTTAAAAAAAAATAAAAAATCAAGGTAACACTACAACTTATAATATAATTTACAACCTACAATTGAAAGCCAGATGAGATGGTGGTCCTCCTGGAATTGAATTTGAGATCACTGTTGTATAGGCATGTAATGAGCAAACCTTCCAATTTTCTCAAGGGTGTTTTTACTCTGTTTGGTCTAATTTCTGTATTCCCTTGTGTAAATCTACAGGTTATACATGCCTGTAAGTATTCACAACTCTATTTTAGATAAGGATTTTGTTTAATGTTAAATCTGCTTGGCGTCATTCATACATCTAAAAATAGGAGTCTGCCAGAGTTAACAAGTTAGTGTTTCTTTTTTCTCCCATCACTAGGGTTGTCTTACTCTCTTCTGATATTCTCTTGTGTATGTGTATGGATTATTCCCACCTGTGTCTATTCCCCTGTCATTGTAAGTACAACAGACTTATTCTTTTTGAACATTTAAATGTAGCAATCATAGCAACAGTAATTCAGTCCAACAGGTACACTCAAATCCTTTGGCTGCTTACTCTTAATGGCTGGATAATATTTCTAAGTGATGGTAATTGTATCTATGACATGCATTTTACACACAATAAGATGTAAAAATATTTAAAATACTGCACATTCTATGCACAAGGTAGACTTTACATATAAGATATACAGGTATCTTGCAAGTGCTGCTGTATGATTGGTTGCAGTGATATATTGGATTTAGAATTAACAGTGAATATGATATATAATGAAAACAGTCAGATCTTGTGTTTATTAAGCAGAGATCAAAAGACAGTTGAACTGAGAATGATTGAAACTGAGAAGTGATTGAAACACATTTTTCCCAATCTGCCTTTGAATATTTTTTACCTGCAATTATAATAATATTTTGAAATCTACATAATCTTATAATGGATTAAATTAAATGGCTCTCATCCTGATGCTCTACCCAACAGATACATTAATATACACAAATATATGTTCTATAAGATAGACTTTTCATCTTTAATGTTACATTCTTGATTTCACGATTCTTCTGGATTTCCCAAAAAGGTTGAATTGTTTAATCTGTTTTATTTATTTTTAATTTAATGTATAGTTGAGGTCAAATACAGATAAAACCTTTTTTTTAATATCAGTAACAAGATCATAATCACCTACTCTTGATATGTCCATTTTTTTAATGAGATACCAAGAAAAGATACTGTGATGCTTCTGAATTTTAAATATTTAAGGGTTCCCTTTCTTACTACTAGCATTTTTTGTATCAATACAGTAAAATTCAATTGGTCTTTTTACCACTTCTTTCAAGGGTTCAAAGAGCAACTTTTCTCATGAGAATTATATATATATATATATGTTAGAAAAAGGGTTTTGCTTATAGGTTAGAAAAAGGGTTTTGCTTAGTTTGATGTTTTGACTAGCAATTTCTAGAGTGTTCCCAGATGGTGTAGTTACATCGGTGTTTAAAGGTTGTGGTCCACAGTTGTAATTTGAGTGTGACTGAAACTTAATTGTTAGAAAGGGTCTTAAGAGTTAAGTTGTTACCATCTTAATCAGCAAAAATATGTCATGGATTAGTATGAGTTTTAAAGGTTACATTTTAATATAAAGTCTTTTATTGTATATATTTACCATTCATACCCAAAACCTGCAGGAAATTGTTTAGACAAAACTGAGTTTAAACTGCTCATGTTGCTCTGTTGCGTACACCATCTTGCTCAGTGCTGCTTTCATTAAATTACCACTGGGGGACAGCATATTTTCCCAAGCCTCCTTTGTACTTTGACACCAAACACATGTCGTATATTGCGGTAGATATATATACAATTAAAACTACATTTTGGAAATATGTTTAACAAATGATTAACAAAATAACTAAACATGTATTGCTTTAAGGACACATAACATGTATAATAACTGCATTCATAATTACATAATAGCTTAATTCCCTACATTGTGTCAGAAACATGGCTAGTGGCATAAAAACAATCAACATAGAGCTGTTTGATTTCCACTCAAGCATGGCTATTACGACAAAATTAATGGAGATAATTTGGAATTCAGGTATTTGAGCATGGGCTATTTAAGCAGCTTTATTAGTTATCAGCTGAGGAAAATAACAGCAGAACTGCTACTCTTTTCACCTGCAAATATGTCTTCATTAACAGATTCTCTATATCTGACATACAGTGTATACCCAGCCATGCACACAGCATATTTGAGTTAGAATTATGGATTTTATTTAATTCCTTTCTATACTCCAATACTGTAATGGCATAGGCTTTACCATCCATGATTTAGCAGTAAAGACTATGCAGCATATGACAGCTATCATAACTTAATTTTATAAGAACATGGTTTACCTTCCTGGGAAACTGGAAAGCTTTGTACAGTAGTTCCACCTAAACTTTTTGTTTCCCGGTAAGGAAGGTGTTTGTGTCCTTACTGCTGTCACTTTTTGGGGCTTATGATGAATTAAGTGTCTGCCATCTAGTCATCAGGAGGGCACTGAGCATTCCGCCTAGAACACATCCCTAAGAAAGCACTGTGTAGTCACCTAAGTGTGGGAGTCTTTACCTAAGCAATCATGTTCTTCTTTGACTAATGAGGAAATCATTATTCACTTTCCATGGGATTAACTGACACAATCTCTCTAAATGGTGATGTTATCACAGTGTGTGTAGTAATTTTAAATTGTCGGCTGTTTTTGCTATCATTTATTTATCATTTATTTTCCTTATTTGACTCCTGCAGCTTAACTGCAAAAAGTACAGGCTATATACAATGTTCCTTCACCTCTTTTACCCATTGTTTAAAAAAATGGCTGGATTTCACTCCTTGGTGGAAGGGCAGACATGAGATGTTATAATAGAGGTTTGTAGGACAGATAAAACATGTTAATGGTTCATCATAGCGGTCAGATAATTGCAAGTTGTAGTGACAAGCTTCATTTAGGGCCTACAAAGCATTAGGTAGTAAAATTATTATTTTTTTAACAGCAGAGCTCTGTGACTGAAGTCTAGGGTAAAATCAAATAAAGGCCGGTAGCTGGCACGCCACCAGTTAATGTAATTGGGGATTTAAAATTCAGTGAGCTCACTGTAATTTGGAATCACAAAGGGAACAAAGATAAGGTGAAGATTATGAAGTGGAATGCACAGTTGATTGTGTCTTAATGATGCTCACAGGGAGCCTGTCACACTACACTGGGATAAAGTATCCAGATCTATCATATGCCCATGTTGATCACAAAACAGATTTTTCCCTGACTCAATAATATGATCATTTTTATTTTATTACAGCAGAAACTTGGCAGCCGTGGGTAATGACAGAACTATGCACAGTGATGTAACTGAGAAATATAGCATTTCATTATAGGCCACTTTGAAATTAAATATTCATCAAAGAAAAACAGACCTTGCTTCAGTGCTCATAGCAGAGTGCACAGAATTATATGTATTTTAAAATATTTTGTATGTGTATTCCAGAAAGGGAAAACAAAAATGGTATAATAATGATATGAAATGCTTTAACTAAAGTACATATGCATAAAAACATGTATTATTTCAGTGTTTCAAGGTCACCTTCCAAATATATAGCTCTTTTTTATTTTTTTCCCCCAACCTCCCAACCCTGTTTGAAATGTCAACCCCTTTCTATAACAGTCTTCTACAAATAAAGCTATTTTTAAAAATATGTTTGGACTCAATGGCTTGATAACCATTACATAGCCTGGAATCATTCATAATGTAACCCACTTGCTTATTACAAGATGAAGCTTCAGACAAAAAAACAAACTCTTGTGTTTTTAATTGCGATTGGCAAGTATTTTGTTCAATCCAGGCTGTAACCTGTTTTGTTAATGATGTTTTTAAGGTATGTTATTGTAAATTGTCCAGATTTCTCAGACATTGATTATCTGGTAAGAATGCAAGGATTAGTTTTCCACTTGTATATAACTGGTGGGTAATAAAAACCTCAGGGAAATATTACTGATATATAAAACATTGCTAAAAAAATTATACTGGGCTTGCTGAATGGCATTTTAGTAATTTCAGTAAGATTAGAGTATATTTGAAATCTTTGGAGACAGATCCATTGTTGAAACCTTGGTGGGCATTGTGGAAATTGGTCTCTAAATCACAAAATTCATATTGCCATATTTCCATGTGCCACAGGATGATATAGTGGCTCAGTGGGTATGAAAATCATTTCTAATGTACGAAATAGTAGGTTCAAATTCTGGCCTGTCCAAGTTGTACCAACACTAAGGCCTGGTTTCACAGACCCAGGTCAGCACCAGTCTTGGCCTATCCCATGTTATTTTCGGTAGAGTGTCTAAGACTAGTGCTAATCGAGGTCTGTGAAACCATCTGGAAATGTTCTAGTGAACTGGACTATGATAAGATAATATTACACTGAGCTGAACTAGAACACAGCCCTTGCTGCCAAGGAGAGGGGTTAGAAATTATTAAAAAGCCACCCAAATGCATCAGTGTACTGGAATAATTACAGATAATATATTTTACTGTAAAATGTGCAGTATGACCCTGCAGTAACTCCTGCATTATAATTAGCATTACTCAGTTGCTATTAAGTTACTCTAAATTTCACCCATTTATGTTTAGAGTATCTCCAACTTGATTTCATTCTCCTCAGGACATTAATTTGAGTTTTTGTCAATCAAGTTTAATATTTTTTATTTTTAACATATTTTTTCACTTTGATAACTACATCACAGTGATTGCTGCAGACACAACTCGGTTTTGTATACGACTTGGATCAGAAACTTCCCCAACCTTTTCATTATTGGTGCTTCATGTAATTATTTAAAAAAAGAGTGCAATTTGCTTTTCTCCCCCAACCTGGCAAACACTTACTGATTGTCACCCAGACTGTTTAAAGATTTACCCAAAACTGCTTTTATGGTTTTTCAGTACCTGCCCATACCTTTCATAAATGAATGCCTTCATTACATATAAGGACCGTTCCATGGCTCTTAGGAGACTGGACTGGTAACACAGCTTTAGCACAATGGCATTGTGGCATTAGGAAGAATTGGAAAATATTTGGATAATTGGATAATATGTAAGTGATACATTATATGTCATATTTTGTGTTTACCATTTAGACAATTAAAAGTACAGCAATACATGACATAGAACATTTAAAAACTGCCTTTTAAAAAAAACATTACCAGAATAATATGTCTTCCTTTTCTTAAAGAGGAGCAGAGTGCCCCTAAGCCTTTGTCTGAACAGACATGCTCTTCTGTCCCTGTATAGGTCTTTCTGACCTGCCTGTCTCTGACAATGAGTTATCTAGCTGTTACTGTCTTTCTGTCTTCTGCATTATTTGTGTCAGTGCCATCCTGGCTCATGCATCATCCCATGATTTGAGTCAGCTCCATCTAGCCTCCTTGCTTCTGCCTGTCAGCCATTTGTGCTGCTAGCAGAATTCTGGTTTCTCTTGGTCTTATTAACTGTTACAGGAGAGGATCCAGGACATGCACTGCCATCAGCTACTATAAAGATCCTTTCATACATCCAATAACACTCTCCTTGGGAGGTCAACCATTGAATTACTGATACTGAGACCAGGAATAGTCGAAGTCTAACTCTCACATTTCCCAGGACTTTTACTTTGTCCTATTATTGTCTGTTTCTACTGTACATTTTAATAGTTGACTTTTCTATATGCTGATAGATCTTCACATTTTGACTGTTTTCGCCCTATGTAATGCAGTTTGTGATTGAAAAAAGGCACCGGAAGTCTGTCCTGAGTTATGTTTGTTGTTGTTGTTGTTGTTGTTGTTGTTTTACTTTTTCTCCCAAGTATATAATTGTACACAAGGCTTATTTCTCCAGCATTGACCTTACAGGAGTCCAGTGCCAATGTCTGTTTTAATGAGAATTCAAAATAAAACAGGTATTTATGTTGTTTACTGTCCAACATCCCTGTGTAATATAACAGTGGCTGCTTTTCAGAGACATATCCTTAGTGTCTAAAATACTAACAGCGACCTTAACTTAGTTAAGTGTGATTAATACGATCAACTCATGTAGTGGTGTGCTTTTTATGTATTACTTTTAATTTGTGTATCTCATCAAAGCAGGTTCTACTACAGTGTACTGGTGTTACTAATTAATGTATTATTGGTCTGATATATTCAAATTTAAAATGTAACATTTCTTAGTATGTGATACTGGTACTCCAGAATACTTTGGGCACATTACTTTCGTCCTGCATAATGTATGATAACTCAATTTTCTTAGTGCACTTCTGTATATTTTATAATGAATTGCCAGAACAAATTGGGAATGATTTTGGCTCCAGATCCAATGTGAAAATTAATTGCAGCAAGTGTTTTATTCAGATATTTCTTGTATGTAAACTATCAAGGAAAAAATATAGGAAAACATTCATAAGTTAATTAATTACTCTTTGAACACTCATATTCATACAAACCTCTCTTGATTTCACTAGAGTAGATAGAGTTGTCTGTGATTTCCTCTACACATAAAAGTGCTATTGTTATATCAAGTTATAGATTAATTATCCCAACGCCGAGTTCAGCAGTGGTTGAGATGATTTATTATACCATTTAAGGAGAACCTACATTACATTCTGTATTCCATATACTGCATTTACAAAGATTGAGTCAATACATTATCTTTTCAGTTCCTCAGCATAAGAAAATATGCAGCTGGAGAGTTCATTAATTTGACTGCATATTGCCAATACACACACACACACACATACTTTTGATGACAATGTAAGAATCTGATATTCTCAATGGCAGATGGTCAACTACTTGGTCTGAGCACCAGCTTGTAGCTTTCAAGGAGATTAATCCAATGCAAAAAATAAAAAGTGATGGCCATCATTTCACATATATGGTGGTCATATCATAAATGCTTAAAGGGGTCATGAACTGCCTTTTTTATTTTGTACTGTTCCCTGAGGTCCACTTATAATGTTATCAAGATTTTTACATCAAAAAACATCATAATTTAGAAGTAATAGGTTATTTTCTGTCCTGTTTTGACCCCCCTCATCGGAACACACCGTATGAATAGGCGTGGTGGATTGTAGTAAACGCCCACTGGTATGATTGGCTAACAGTTGTGCATATTTAAACATTTTCAACTCCCCCGTCATATATGTTTGAGTCAGAGTCTGATCCCGGATCAGAAGACAACGAACCTGCACCTCAAAAGGCAAGGATACTACAGCCTGCGACAGCGTGGTAAATAATCATCTTTATTTATATTTATACTTTATGTATTTGTGAGGTAGTTAGCCTATTACATTATATTAGAGTTTAGCCAAAGATGCTACAGAAAGCGGTTTACGTCGTTATGTTGTTAACATTTATGCATATTACACGTTTTATATTTAATTGGCTGTTGCATATAAAGTTTAGATACTAGGCGTTAATATAGTTATATCTGACAAAGGATAATTCGCGCTGCTTCATTTAAACGAAGTATAAATGAATGTACCATGTTGTCTTCCGAGCCATCTTTATCGTTTGGTTTCTGCATAGACCTGCGTTTGCCTCTCTCGTTATTTACCTACTATATGTGTTAATTGGTGGGCGGGGCTAAACAGCAGTGATGTAGAAGCAGGCGTTGATCTTCTTCTGCGGAGGCGGGGTTTAGCCACACTATTACATAATAAAGTGGCACATTCCACATCCTGTTGTTTTTGCAGATTGGCTTCAATATAAGCTGTTTTTTAGACTAACGAGAAAGTTTTGAGTTCTGAAACTTACAGGATGTTTTTATAGTACAATGACCTCTTATATGTCAAAAGATCAAGGGAATTTTGATTTCTCAGTTCATGACCCCTTTAATTTTCACTAATTGACTAATATGATTCTTTAACCCATTTTGAAAGTCTGTTGAGTTGCTCATCTAAGTGCAAAGTGGACACACTTGGGACATACTAATGAAACCATGGTCTAACAAGTGCCTTGACATGATTCAAGAATGAAGAAGGACCAATGTGCAGTTTTAAGATAATGTCATGACAAAATAATTTTATGTCCCATTCACTCCATGTTCTCGGCACATGATCAATTGTAAAGAACATTATCTATGCAATTTCTAACTCATACTGCCTTTGACTAATGAAGGTATTACTTTCAGCTATTATAAAGTCTTTATCTCATGTGTACACATTCAATATATTTGTATATATAAAACTATAATCCATAGGCTTGTTTGGGTTTCACTGTCATGCATTGCACCTATTATTCACAGATTAAGTTTAAGATTGTGCTTTTTACCCTGCGATAAGAACACGTGTAGTCAGCGCTTCTTATGGTATAGACGTTCTTTGTGCTTACAAAGATTTTCTGTTTCCATTTGTTACTACCTGGATAATACAATCATCCAATCTTTCCTTACTAAATTAGAAGAAACAGGATTACTGCATGGTCTGTGTAACAGGGTGAATGGAAAATTACTGTATTTAATCATGCATTTTTTTTTACTGGAGTTGATCTGTAATCTAGTCATTTGTAAGCCTCCACAGGTGGAATAAATTAACTAATGTATGCACATTTTCCTGGTCAAAGAATAAAAAGGGAACTCATTTGTGTGTATTGGAGGAGAATGGAACACACTGAGATTTTACATAAATATAATAATCAATATTTATTAAGATTGTCCAAATCGTCCAAATTATTATTCAATACCATTGTATCTCAATCCTAGTCATAAGCCCCCCTGTGTCTTTTGTTTTTTCTTCAAACTGAGCTCTTAATAACTTGGACTTATTGAACCAATTAATTGAACTGTTTGCTTGATTAAATCTGTGTTAATTCCTTTCAGTGCTTACTGAGTTGGAGGTGTGACAGAAATTAACATTAACATTAACATTAACACACTGGACAAAGTTCTGAATTTAAAAACTCCACTAAGTATACTGAAATTCAGTTATGCATTACATGAGATTTAACATGTATAGTTACAGTGAAAAGATTATACACTGAGAACTTGCTTTGCAATGAAATAGAAAAGGTACCAAACATATCAAGAATAAATCATATCTTGTGAAAACATTTGCAAGAAATTGCTCTTAAGAGTATCGTTCCCTTATAATGTAAAGGACAAGGTGTTTGTTCATGACATATATTTCAACACTATAATATGAAACTGAATAATATGACTGTGTCCAACCAATGTATTAACAACCAATGTGTGAACTTGCCATGCAGTTTAGAAATCTTGGTTTATACATGAAACTATACAAAATGACAAGTGCCATAGAGTGTTAATAGAACAGTGTTTAATTATCCCCAGGTTAGAGTCCCTGCTCATATGGGATGCAGTTATGAGCAGATTTTGCACCTAGCCTTCATGTTCATTTTATGTGCAACTATTAAGGATAACTGAAAGAAGATGCAAGACAATGTAACATACTCATATATAAACATTTGGGGTAGGGAGGAATAGGGAGAAATATTTCAAGGGGTCCCGTGGTCTTTTTATATGTACTGTACACTCACCTAAAGGATTATTAGGAACACCATACTAATACTGTGTTTGACCCCCTTTCGACTTCAGAACTGCCTTAATTCTACGTGGCATTGATTCAACATGGTGCTGAAAGCATTCTTTAGAAATGTTGGCCCATATTGATAGGATAGCATCTTGCAGTTGATGGAGATTTGTGGGATGCACATCCAGGGCACGAAGCTCCCGTTCCACCACATCCCAAAGATGCTCTATTGGGTTGAGATCTGGTGACTGTAGGGGCCAGTTTAGTACAGTGAACTCATTGTCATGTTCAAGAAACCAATTTGAAATGATTCGACCTTTGTGACATGGTGCATTATCCTGCTGGAAGTAGCCATCAGAGGATGGGTACATGGTGGTCATAAAGGGATGGACATGGTCAGAAACAATGCTCAGGTAGGCCGTGGCATTTAAACAATGCCCAATTGGCACTAAGGGGCCTAAAGTGTGCCAAGAAAACATCCCCCACACCATTACACCACCACCACCAGCCTGCACAGTGGTAACAAGGCATGATGGATCCATGTTCTCATTCTGTTTACGCCAAATTCTGACTCTACCATCTGAATGTCTCAACAGAAATCGAGACTCATCAGACCAGGCAACATTTTTCCAGTCTTCAACTGTCCAATTTTGGTGAGCTTGTGCAAATTGTAGCCTCTTTTTCCTATTTGTAGTGGAGATGAGTGGTACCCGGTGGGGTCTTCTGCTGTTGTAGCCCATCCGCCTCAAGGTTGTACGTGTTGTGGCTTCACAAATGCTTTGCTGCATACCTCGGTTGTAACGAGTGGTTATTTCAGTCAAAGTTGCTCTTCTATCAGCTTGAATCAGTCGGCCCATTCTCCTCTGACCTCTAGCATCAACAAGGCATTTTCGCCCACAGGACTGCCGCATACTGGATGTTTTTCCCTTTTCACACCATTCTTTGTAAACCCTAGAAATGGTTGTGAGTGAAAATCCCAGTAACTGAGCAGATTGTGAAATACTCAGACCGGCCCGTCTGGCACCAACAACCATGCCACGCTCAAAATTGCTTAAATCACCTTTCTTTCCCATTCAGACATTCAGTTTGGAGTTCAGGAGATTGTCTTGACCAGGACCACACCCCTAAATGCATTGAAGCAACTGCCATGTGATTGGTTGGTTAGATAATTGCATTAATGAGAAATTGAACAGGTGTTCCTAATAATCCTTTAGGTGAGTGTATATATGTATGGTCATTCACAGCAGAGATTTCAATTCAATGCATATATATATATATACTGTATATACACACACACAGACACAAGACATTTTTCCAGGCAGCACTTGATTTTCTCTTTAACATGGAAAATACATTTTGACTACCAAGCTCTTCCTGTTTACAGTCATGATTTTCTATCAGTCTAGTCTGACATGGCATGGTTACCAAACCCTGAAGCGGGGTTACCTTAAATTAAGCCAATTACCTCAGGGCATCAAAAAAAAGAAGAAAAGAAAAACTGAATCTATGTGATCAGCAACAACAGAGATGACAGAGGGAGAATTGGGGCTCTTTTGAAAATTAGTCACACAATACTCCATAAATAATGCATTGTGATCTGAACACTGGGTAAGGCTAATGCACTTTTCACCTAACTTTGTTGAGAAGTCTTTTCAGAAAATATTTTTTGGTTGAATAATTAGTTTCAAGGGAAAATAAAAAGACCCTAAAGAGAAAGAAGAACAGGAAATCACTAAGAGCACACAGGGGGTAATTCATCAAGAATAGCTGACAGAGCGTATAGTCCAGAGTGTAGGATTATGCTCTACCCGGTGATTTCAATTGCCCTCCATTTTATTTATCAGTGAGCACAATTGAATGTGCTCATTCAAAGGAATAATTTTATGATTTATGTACAGCACTCCGACATCATTGGGTTCTGCTGGTATTGCGCATTTCATATGTCCATTTAAACGTAAATAAAGGTAGAGAGAAGGCACATTAAAACATCACCAGTAGAAGACTTTCTTTCCATCTCTTGCATCAGTGGCAAGAATGACGTGATTGTGATTGTTTGTTTGTTTTCAGAACTCACTTATAATAAGTCAAGAAAGGAAAATGTCACATTGCCTACAATCAAGAGCACCAACACATTTGGAAAACCAACCACCCTTTAGACATTCCGCTTTGTTTCCTGAAAAAACCCTCCTGGTTTCTCTCCTGCCAAGCAACATTTTAATGAACTGAAGAAGACAGTGTGAAAAAGTAGTCTGTGATATTCCCCCAGTAGGTGCCACAGTGGTTTTGAAATGACTCTGGGGAAACAAAAAAAGGGAAATTACTTAAATCCTGCAACACACACACATTCTCCCCCACTATTCAATCAGTAGGCTAAATGTGACATATAACTATACAATAACCTTCAACATTCCAATTGCTCATATTTCCCCAGGATCAATTTTTATGTTCAGTGTCCTTATTATTTCAAGAAAATAAACCCAGTACATTGTTTCTACGTATTTTACTAATGTAAGTTGTATTCATTAATCAAAACAGATTTTTGTTTTGGTTTTAAATTAAAATCTGATCATTTTAAGTAATATATTATACAATAAATCACAAGCTAATTATCCAGCAACATATGAAGCTAATTCTGTTAGGCCTTTTTGAGTGTTTGTGAGTCTCTTGTGGAATGCAATCCAAAGTAACTTGCCAGCTGTTGGCCAAGGATGTACAAGCATATCATAGAGTGTCCTGGGTGTCTATAGCAATAAGAAAAAGGTTGGAAATATTCATCTCTGAGTGTGCCTCTGTTGCAGAAACAGGCATAGAGCTTATCATAGTGTCGAGTATTTTTTTTTTTTTACCTCCATTGCCACTGTTAATTTACCAAAATGATTAGCTAATTCCTTATCTTAATCTGTTATTGCAGTCTTTACATTGCAATAATCTCACATTCCATCAACACTGAGTTAACATGCATCCGAAGATCGCGTTCACAGTCATGCCTTTATGATGATGATGATAACCAACCATATCATGTAGATTAGTCAAAGTTAAGCAAAGCTATATTAAAGATAATGGCTTTCTTACATTTTAAATCGTACAGTGCCATGTAGACCAGAATAGTAGTTGAAATTTGACCTCAAGAGATTTCAAATGACAAGATTCTGTTAATAAGAGTGTCATGGGAGGTGACTAGAGGGTCATTTATTTATTAATGGTTTCTTTAAGTATCACTTTTATTTATACATTTTTCGCATTATGTTTTATTTCACACTTGTGTAACGGGGGGCTCCTGGTGGGGGGGGGAGAAGGAGTCCCCCACTAATGCCCAACCCCACATCACTAAACCTCCAGACCACGCCACCCCAGTTAATTGATGAGGTTGGGGAGCCTCATGACCAACTCGCTATTTCCCCCTATGCAGGTTATTTGATCCTGGAGCAACCACAGAAAGGACTCATAAAACATAAAACATAAAATATAACTGTACACACATACATACACACTATTCCATAATCAGCATCCATACTAATAGCAGAGCAAGGGAAGTACATCATCATTTTTATACCACGCAACAGCGGAGACAATGAATACAAAGTGCAAGCATTTATAAAGGACAGTTATATATATAATGAGAAAATAAAAGTTGGTTAAACCTTTGTTAGTAAATCTGTCAAAACCAAAATTGACTGAAAAATGCTGCCAAGTGTTTGTTTACAGGTCAAATTGGTTCAAAATCAAGATCATTAAACAAAATTGCAACCGTGTTGCTATGGTAACAATAAAGAAATTGAACTGACCTATGCCAAAGGCTTGTGCCTGACAGCAATCATGGTAATCTTTCAAGTCGGAAGCACTGCCCAAGGGGGAGGGGTTTCTGCGCACTTCCGTAGGAACCCGATCGAAATGTCACTCTATCAAAGCTGCCATTGGCCCCTGCGCTTGTCACTCAGAACAGGTCCCTTCCCACTTCCTGTTCTTTAAAATGTGACCTCAGGTCCGTCCTCTTTTGCCACTTCACCTGGACCCGAGAATGTGAGCTCTCTGTGTCTTGTCTGTGCACTAGACTTTATAATTATTATTATCATTGTTTTTCGGCTGGTTGGCTTCAGGGCTGTGTTGTCACCACCGTTGTATTAGTGTGTGTGTGTGTGTGTGTGTGTGTCTCTATTGTCATATTAGTTATAATTGATAGCTAATCCAATTCTGTTCTGAACGCGCTAGGGTTGGCAGTGCTCCGGGTTTGCTGGCTCCAGCTCGGCAGTGGCTCCAGAGGTTCAGCTCCAGCTCCAGGCTGGCTCCGGAGCTGATGGAGGCCCACTGCTCCAGCTCCAGGCCGGCTCCTGCAGCCCCAGCTCCAGCTCCGGAGTGGCTCTGGTGCAGCTACACACTGCTGCTACAGCTCCGGCTGCTTTTAACCAGCTCCAGCTCCGGAGCCACAAAAAACAATGCAAACTATGATGCAAACGTTATAAATAATGATTCCTTTTTTACTTATTTTATGTAAATAACTGTTTAACAAAAACAAAATATTAATAACAAACATCTGTTTAACCATTCAAACATGAAAAAGTGGAAAATTGTAAAGATGTTTGTGGAAATTAGGGTTGCCAGCCGGCCAGTATTTTAGCGGACTATCCGGTATTTGTACAATACATGGCTAACAGTATGTGGACACCCCCTCTATTTAGTGTATATGGTATGTGGGAGACTCTGTGACCAGTCAAAGCCTGGACCTCAATCCAACTGAGATATGTGGAAATTGATGAAAATTGCTGCTTACCAAAGGTTCCCATCCAACTTGATGGAGCTTGAGCAATTTTGCAAAGACGAATGGGCAAACATTGCTGTGTCCAGATGTGGTGTTAAGCTTGCCACCATTTGACCTGGGAGCAGTGGAAATGCGATCTTTGTAGTGATGAATCACGCTTCACCATCTGGCAGTCTGACAGAGGAATCTGGGTTTGGCGGATGCCAGGGGAATGCTACCTGCACGAATGTATAGATCAACTGTAAAGTTTGGAGGAGGAATAGTAGTCTCAGGGCTTGGCCCCTTAGTCCCACTGAAGGGAAATCTTAACGCTACAGCATACAATGGCATTCTAGGTGAGTTAACAGTTTGGGGAAGGCCCTTTCCTGTTTCAGCATGACAACCCATGCACAAAGTGAGGTCCATACAAAAATAGTTTGTCAATCAAATTGACTGGCCTGCACAGAGCCCTGACCTCAACCCCATCCCACCTTTGGAATGAATGGAAAAGCCAACTGTGAGCCAGGGCTGATTGCCCAACATCAATGCCCGACCTCACGCTCTTGTGGCTGAAATCCCTTAAACAATGTTACAACATCTAGTGTAAAGCCTTCCCAGAAGAGTGGAGTCTGTTATTGCATCCAAGGTGGGTCCAACTCCATATTTATGCCCATGATTTTGGATTGAGCTAAGGCTAAGGCCGCGCGCACCCCCACGAGAGCATGTGAACGACAGGGAAGAGCGGCGGAATGATACCCTCCCCCTCTTCTGAGTCGTGACAAGTCACCTGGGAGGAGGACCGCCTGCCTCTGGGGTCGCAGGTGGGATTCTATCCTCCATGCTTCCTTGTGCCTAAGAAAGATGACGATTTGCGCCCCATCTTGGATCTGAGGCGCCTGCACCGCCACCTCAAGGTGTTGTGCTTCAAGATGCTCAACTTGCACACCATGTCCCAGGCTATCAAGCCCCGCGACTGGTTCACCACGATGGATCTGAAAGATGCTTACTTTCACATCCCCATTACGCAGGCGCACAGGAAGTTTCTGCGCTTTGCCTTCAAGGGCCGAGCGTTCGAGTTTTCTGTTCTCCCCTTTGGCCTGTCGCTAGTGCCACACACTTTTTCCAAGTGCATGGACGTTGTTGCCTTGCGTTGCCAGGGAGTCCGCATCCTCAATTACCTAGATGACTAGCCTAGTCACAGTCACTCCGGCGTGCTGGAAGGTGCTCCATTGGTGAGGATGTCTCCGGTCACTCAGACTGTACTGTTCAGCTCGCCATCTGCTTCTATGGGCACAGCCACGGTTCCTCTCCATCAGAGCAGTTCACCTCCCAGGCCTATCCGACATGGGGGTGGACCGCCTCTCTCAGGGAGGCCCCCTGGTTTCGGAATGGCGTTTTCACACATTTGTAATACAGCAATTGTGGAGCTGGATCGGCAGATCCACTGCCCACTATGGTTCTCCGTTTGAGACCACTCAGGAACCCTAGGGATCGACACGCTAGCCCACGCATGACCACGCTGTCTCCTTGAGCCCCCTGGGTCTCATTTCCTGGCTACGCAGTTTCTGAAGGGAGCTCGACGGCTACGGACTCCTCGTACCCCTTCACTGCCCGAATGCTATTTGGAACACACTAAGGACGTTCGGTGCTCAGACCAATTGTTTGTGTCACAGGGCCTGGTGCTTTCAAAGCAGCATCTCTCACATTGGATTGTGGACACTAACTATTACCATGGCCTACGAGTCCACCGGGACCCCATTGCCTGAACACTTGGTGGCCCACTCAACTCAAGGCGTTGCCACATCTTGGGACTTTTTCAAGGTGCCCCCTTGGAGCTCTCCACTGTGTATTGTACAGTTGAGGAGGATGCTCCGGTGCTGTTTGGGGGAAGCATGAATGTTCCTGCTGCAACACGATATGTATTGTTGTTTTCAGCTTGGCTACTGTGTTGACTAGCCAGCTGTGTATTATGTTGTGTTTTTCAGTGGGTCTGTGGCCCCGTTCCTATTGGATCAGGGATCCACTGCCATAAGAGCGTGCTCCTAATCTCAGCTCGTTACCTGTATAAAAGACACCTGGGAACCAGAAATCTTGCTGATTGATAGGGGATCAAATACTTATTTCCCTCATTAACATGTAAATCAATTTATAACTTTTTTGAAATGCGTTTTTCTGGATTTTTTTGTTGTTATTCTGTCTCTCACCGTTAAAATACACCTACCATTAAAATTATAGACTGATCATTTATTTGTCAGTGGGCAAACGTACAAAATCAGCAGGGGATCAAATACTTTTTTCCCTCACTGTAGATCTTATTGAAGGGATCAGGAAAGCAAAGAGGGAAATAGAAATAAACATAGCTCTTGTGGCTAAAACTAATGCAAAGAGCTTTTTTTCAATACTACAACAGCAAGAGGTCAATAAAGGAGTAAGTGAAACAGATAAAGGGCAAAAATTGAAGTTTCTTGGAAAACGAACAAGATGTGGCAAATGTTCTAAATGAGTATTTCACAGAGGTTTTTACAAAAGAAAAAACAGATAACATGCCACAGGTTAACAACCAGTCCAGTCAAACCCTAAGAGAGATCAGGATAAATGAGGAGGAGGTACTAAAGGGACTAGCAGAATTAAAAACCAACAAATCACCTTGGCCAGATGGTATATTTCCAACAGTACTTAAAGAAATGAGGGACATTATTTATAGGCCACTAACAAAACTATTCCAAATGACACTTAGAACAGGGGATGTGCCAACTGACTGGAAGACAGCAAATGTCATAAAAATCCACAAGAAAGGGGACAAAACTGAGCCAGGAAACTACAGACCAATCAGTCTCACCTGCATTACTTATTATAAGGTTCCACACCAAAGACTGATCCTCAAATTGGAAGTTGTAGGGTGTTGGGGTTGTATTCAGGGTAATGTAAGTAGACGGATTATAAACTGGTTGATGTATAGGAAACAGAGGGTGTCGATTAGAGGAGTCGCGTCGAGTGAGGTTGTTAGTGGAGTTCCACAGGGATCAGTAATAGGGCCTTTTCTTTTTCTAATCTATATTAATGATCTGGACTCTGGGATAGTTAGCAAACTTGTCAAATTTGCAGATGAGTCTAAAATAGGTGGCTCAGCAGATACAATCTCAGCAGCATAGGCTATTCAAAGGGACTTAGATAATATTCAGTTGTGGGCCGACACCTGGCAGATTAAATTCAGGGTGGACAAGTGCAAGGTATTACATGCAGGTAACAAAAATCTTACACTAGGGGGGAATAGAACTAGATGAAGTAACGCATGAGAAAGACCTAGGAGTCTACATGGACTCCTCACTTTCTCCATCCAGACAATGTTTGGAAGCAATAAAAAAGGCAAACAGAATGCTAGGGTATATTTTCAAAAGTATAGAATTTAAAACAAGGGCAGTAATGTTCAGACTGTACAATGCACTAGTTAGAGCTCATCTGGATACTGTGTGCAGTTCTGGGCTCCACACTTCAAGAAAGATATCGCTGCTCTAGAGGCAGTTCAGAGGAGAGCAACCAGACTTATTCCAGGTCTGAAGGGAATGTCCTACTGAGAGACTGAGGGAACTGAACCTTTCTGAAAATTTGGTAACATTTAAAAATAGACTGGATAGTATCCTTGGATCAACAAACGAGCATGATGGGTCGAATGGCCTCCTCTCGTTTCTAAACTTTCTGATGTTCTCATGTTCTTATGTTCTCATGCTGTGTGATCAGGAGTAGTTGATCATAAGAAACAAACATACTTAAAATTGGGTGATTGTTGTAGGCTAAAACAGAAATAATATCCAGTCTTTATTCCTGTATTGAACTCTCTCTCTCTCTCTATCTATCTATCTATCTATCTATCTATCTATATATATATATATATATATATATATATATATATATATATTGTTTTTAGTTCATAAGAAACAAAAAGTCATAACGTATGCTGGTCCAGCCTGGTATTTATTAGAATAATTGTGGTTTCCTTATATACATACAAAGCTGTCTCTGTAATAAACTGAATGACAATAGTAAATGAATTGCATATAATTTTTACCTTTTTCCCTAACTTAGTTCACTACAGCCACATTATTATTTGCATTATTATAGAAAGAAAATAATACAAGTTTGTGACCCACTAAAATGTGAGATAATTAACTGTGCCCCATGACAATTGTATTTATCCATCCTATCATAATTTATGTTGTAATTGTCCATCAAAAATAGACTGCCAAGTTATGCTACAAAAAAAAAAACCCATCAAGGCTTTGTGTTAAACTGCCATCTAATGATTGCAATGACAAATTGCACAGTCTCAAGGGAGAACATTGTGGTTGGCAATATCTATAATCCGGTAGGTTTCAAACCAGTGTAAAATAGAAAAGAATATTCTTTCCATTAAAATTGTTTGCTGATTTCAGTCAATCCAGCTGAAAATCTTCTAATAATTATGTGAGATGAATTGTTTCAATTCTTCAAACAAACAAATTAAAAGAGCAATCCCACAAAAACCTAGATAACTTTCAAATGTGGAACTTGAATTCTGCCTATATTGAAAGTTATACATTCATTAATTCATAGTCCCATTTCCACTCAACATCTGGGAATCTACCTAGAGATAACCCTGATACCTGGGCCTGGGATGAATGAAGGAATTTTACAGGCTTTCATATTGATGTAGAGACTGCAGTAAATAGATGAGACATGATGAGGAAAAAGTGCTTGTGTTAGACTGATGGTTGCTTACAACCAAACTCCCAGACTAGTATCCCCAGATGTGCCTGCTCAGTCAGCACATGGGTTAAAATCATTACTAATTACAACCTTACCATGTTTATACAAATGTAAGGCTTTCAATTGTGGCTGTACTGTTTTTTGACCAGCATTGTAGTCTTGGAACTAGTATTAGTAAAAATAAATAAGTAAATAAAATGAAGTTTTACTCTCTTCTCCGCTTCCTCATTTATTTTGTGATGTGTGCGTGTGTGTTGGCTTATTTTATCCCAAATTGTCAATTTTATTATGGTCTATAATACAATACAATATAACATTGTATTGTTGACTGATTGAAGAACCACTACTATAAGGGAAATGTGTAACAAGCACATATTTGTGACTGACTGACAATTGACTGAATGTCTTTTTACATACATCTGCATATGTACATGGTATGTTCTTTCTCTATGGAATGTTACACAGTTCAACCTCAGATAAAAATAACTGGTTCGCTGCTCCTTGTAAACTGGTGTGCTGTGAGCTCCCTTTAGTCCTTTAAACAGATATTTGTGTTGTAATGGAGTACACCTACTGGACCACCTGTTACAGATACTTTTCTAAAATAAATGCATCGAGGGTCAAGACTGAATACATTTGATTGATACTAGAAAACCTGTGCTGGAGAATTGATTAATTGGTATACAGGTTTCCTGCAGAGATCTACAATTAGAAGACTTAGAAAGACAGTATATTAAGTTTAAAAATGTGTCTAACCCCGTTTTTGTCAAACAAACAATAAACATTTATACAGCTGTTTAATGCCTTTGTCAGTATGTGGTTAAATGAACCAGCTGTGTTACAGCATCTAGTAATTGGTTTGGCCTTTGGAATGTATTCAACAGGTAACTTTCTGCACAATAAAGTATCTCCATTAATTGAGCTGTTATTTCTTTTGAATTACTCCTCCAATGTGTGGTTAAAAATAGCACACATTCACACAAAAACAATTATAATTTTTGTAAAAGGCTTTTCTTTGGACTTTCTAGATCTTAAAATTGTAGTGTATGTAATGGTCATATTTAACTTGTAAATCTGTAGTTTAATCAAGACAACAGCATAGTGTAAGCAAAGGAAATAATATGAAGGCCATAGATACAAAATATAGATCTAATTTCTTCGTATATTATATTGTCAGATGTATTTGAACAACAGAGAAATGGCAAAAGACATCTGTTGAATTAAATGTGTAGTGTGTAGACCTAGTTTTAAGGCTTGATACAATCCTTTAAATAGATTAACAAAATACTGCACTATTTCTTCTGCAGTGTAGTTGCCAGTACAATAAAAGACTTTAATTGCTATACTCTTTTAACAAATACCATTCCAGTTGATCCCAGAGTTGCTCTATTGGATTGAAGTTAGGATTCAGAGGAGGTCATGAATTTATTATTATTATTCATATTATTATTATTAAACCTTTTAAGTTACAAACATACAGCAGCAGTTTACCATTGCTAATGCATGGTACATTAATACAACTGGTATAGAAAAAATAAAATAAAATAAGGCAAAGGCAGTTATTGAGACCCCTGCCCTACTAAGTTGTGATTGCAGTATTGCTGTTGTCTGAACTGACCTACCACCTAATGCCTTCTCAGAACATGGGTCAAGTGAGGGCATAGGATTTGTTTGTGATAAATATATGAGTATGTAGATGTAAGTCATGCACTCAGATTGTCCAATATTGCACACGTACTTATTTATATAAGAGGTGCAAAAGTCATTTATATAATGGTCTGCCCATAACTAATCTGAATACTCATGTATATAAATTCCGTTGTGCAAGGTTATGCATGTCTGGTATTAGTACAATAGCATAATCTTAATTTCTTATAAACTATGTGTTTTGTTTTACTGTATTATGATGGATTAGGTCTACCTCTTTGGAACTTCTTAAGAAATGTTGCTTTTGGCATTTCCCTTCTCTCTTGAAGTCACATTTCAGAACTGCCCTTTCTAAATGGCTAATGTGGATTTCATATTGATTCCAGTGATTGGTATGATCTATTATGAAAAAGGGGCTTGGGAGGACGGGACAAAAGTGGTAGAACTGTGAAATGAAGAATTATCAACAATGAGAATTCCCACTCACTTTTTCGGCAGCTGATATAGAAGTAACCTTTCTTGTAGCAGCCAAAGCGTTAGATGAAATCAAAGGTCAAATAACAGATCTATACAATAAATTATTAATTCTTAGAATAAGAGAAGGACTATACCATCTATTGGTGCATTTCAAACAATTGATTTATTATTTGCATATGTATGTTGACTTTTTGTCTTATACAGTAAGTATTTTCTGCATTATACACTGTATTTTATAGCTCTGTCCTAACAATTGCAGGCACAAATACAGCGGGGTCTGATAGCCTGGAACTGTGCTTCAAGCAAAGCATGTCACATGGACAACTGGACAACACCGACATGTTTGTTTGCACATTTTAGTATGATAGGACAGAGAGGTATTCTAAAAATCATACTTTAGTGTTAACAATAGTATCTTTCTATGATATAATATCTAAATCTAAATTTAAGACACATGAATGCATTGCAACTTTTATAAACACTTGTTCTTGCAGACCTAGGTAACTGCACTGCATTTTCTGATTTAAAGAAAATAAATATCCTACACCCTGTTCTTTTCTGACTGTACATAAAAATACAACTCTACACTAATACTTATGTAACTCCATATTATAGCACACAACATTGTGACAACTTTAGTTAAGCAATTATATTAGTATTTTGTAAAACATAAATTAAAGGTTGCAACAACAATAGTTTTATGCTTAAACAAATTAATGTATTACTACTTTATTACTATACATAATGATTTAATCATCTAGGCTTTTATGATTAACATTTGGTGGTGCAATATAATTTCTTGATGTCTGCTACTCTGGTTGTTATGCTAATGCATCAGTTTGTAGTACTAACACTGTATGTTTATTAATTTCAGAATTATTATTTATGTACCTGCTTATGTTTTGTTTGTTCCTACCCATCCTTTCCGATTAATTTTAACCCCTCTCACACACAGAAAAACACAGCTTTACTCTAGTTTGAATATTTTGGCACCTTGTTGATACACGCTTTGCTAGTTTGTTGTTTTGTAACTAAAAGCAGGTTGTTTGGGTTGAATCCTTCTTCACCAAACACTGTGGAGATCTTTGTTTTATTTACTGATATAGTGTTTTCATGCTATGATTCATACCACCAAAATCAATTACATAATTCCCAATTATCCACTTCATTCTTAAATGCTTAATTTTGCTTAGCTTCAATCTATCCAATGCCCCAATACTGATACTGTTCAGAAGCAACCCATCTGATTTCTAAAGGCCACATTTGCTTAAAATGGTTAATAAAGACTAATACAAATTAAAACAACATCCTAAGCCTCTTACCTTGCTGCTCTGATTGCATTTATTAATAATTGAATAACAGTATGAACCAAACAATCTTTTAAATGCCATAATACCATTCTGATATGTCTGTGCATTGGTGCAGTCTGATAAGAACCAAACAGCCTGTCTGCCTGGTTCTGATGTTGGCTATGGACCAGTACTTACACCACAACCCCCTCCCCACAAAAAAAAATCATCCCACTATTATTGTCCATGTGGAAGCCTGTGTAGTTTCTGTTTATCCTATTTTTCCAGTTGTTCAGTGGTGTACAGTATATATACAGTTAGGTCCATACATATTTGGACAGTGACACGATTGTCATCATTTTGGGTCTGTATGCCACCACAATGGATTTGAAAGGAAACAATCAATATGTGCTGTAAGTGTAGACTTTCATATTTAATTTGAGGGTAGATACATCCAAATTGGACAGGTGTGTGTTCTTCCCTCATTAGTTAATTACAGGTAAGCAGACAAAAGGTCTAGATTTGATTTCAAGTGTGGCATTTGCATTTGGAATCTGTTGCTGTTAACACTCAATATGAAGTGCAAAGAGCTGCTACTGCGAGTGAAGCAAGCCATCACTAGGCTGAGAAATCAAAACAAACCAATCAGAGAGATAGCTAAAACATTTGGTGTGGCCAAATCAATTATTTGGTACATTCTTAAAAATAAAGAATACACTGGTGAGCTCAGGAACACCAAAAGGCCCGGAAGACCATGGAAAACAGCTGTGGTGGATGACAGAAGAATTATTTCCCTGGTGAAGAAAAACTCCTTCACAACAGTTGGCCAAATCAAGAACACCCTCCAGGAGGTAGGTGTATCTGTGTCAAAGTCAACAAACAAATCACCTGGGCCAGATGGTATATTTCCAACAGTACTTAAAGAAATGAGGGAAATTATTTATAGGCCGCTAAGTCAAATATTCCAAATGACACTTAGAACAGGGGATGTGCCAACTGACTGGAAGACAGCAAATGTCATACCAATCCACAAGAAAGGGGACAAAACTGAGACAGGAAATTACAGACCAGTCAGTCTCACCTTACTTGTAAACTGTTGGAAAAAATTATAAGGTTCCACACCAAAGACTGATCCTCAAATTGGAAGCTGTAGGCATTCAGGGTAATGTAAGTAGATGGATTAAGAACTGGTTGATGTCTAGGAAACAGAGGGTGTCGATTAGAGGTGTTGCTTCTAACTGGAGTGAGGTTGTTAGTGGAGTTCCACAGGGATCAGTACTAGGGCCTTTGCTTTTTCTAATCTATATTAATGATCTGGACTCTGGGATAGTTAGCAAACTTGTCAGATTTGCAGATGATACTAAAATAGGTGGCTCAGCAGATACAATCTCAGCAGCACAGGCTATTCAGAGGGACTTAGATAATATTCAGTTGTGGGCCGACACCTGGCAGATGAAATTCTATGTGGACAAGTGCAAGGTATTACATGCAGGTAACAAAAATGTCCACTATACTTACCTTTTGGGAGGAATAGAACTAGATGAAGTAACGCATGAGAAAGATCAAGGAGTCTATATGGACTCCTCACTTTCTCCATCCAAGCAATGTGGGGAAGCAATAAAAAAAGGCAGAGTGTTAGGTTATATTGTCAAAATTGTAGAATTTAAAGCAAGGGCAGTAATGTTCAGACTGTACAATGCACTAGTTAGAGCTCATCTGGATACTGTGTACAGTTCTGGGCTCCACACTTCAAGAAAGATATCGCTGCTCTAGAGGCAGTTCAGAGGAGAGCAACCAGACTTATTCCAGGTCTGAAGGGAATGTCCTACTGAGAGACTGAGGGAACTGAACCTTTTCACCCTGGAACAGAGGAGACTATGTGGGGACTTGATCCATGTCTTCAAAATCATGAAAGGCATCGACCACTTCAAACCAGAGGAGCTTTTCCAGATCAGCAGGGACACACGCACCCGGGGACACAAATGGAAATTGGGCTTCAAGGCATTCAAGGCAGAAAACAGGAGACACTTCTTCACATAGAGAGTTGTCACAATCTGAAACAAACTCCCCAGCGATGTGGTTGAAGCTGAAAGTTTGGGAACTTTAAAAATAGACTGGATAGGATCCTTGGATCACTCAGTTATTAATGGACACCAAACGAGCACGATGGGTCGAATGGCCTCCTCTCATTTGAAAACTTTCTTATGTTCTTAAGAACACCCTCCAGGCGGTAGGTGTATCTGTGTCAAAGTCAACAATAAAGAGAAGACTTCACCAGAGTAAATACAGGGGGTTTACCACAAGATGTAAACAGGAAACAGGAAGACCAGATTAGAGTTTGCCAAAAAACATCTAAAGAGCCCTGTACAGTTCTGAAACAACATCCTATGGACAGATGAGACAAAGATCAACTTGTACCAGAATGATGGGAAGAGAAGAGTATGGAGAAGGGAAGGAAGTGCTCATGATCTGAAGCATACTACCTCATCTGTGAAGCATGTTATGGCATAGGCAACTGGTTCCCTTGTATTTATTGATGATGTGACTGCTGACAAAAGCAGCAGGATGAGTTCTGAAGTGTTTAGGGCTATATTATCTGCTCAGATTCAACCAAATGCTTAAAAACTCATTGGACGGTGCTTCACAGTGCAGATGGAAAATGACCCAAAGCATACTGCGAAAGCAACCCAAGACTTTTTTAAGGCAAAAAGTGGAATGTTCTGCAATGGCCAAGTCAATCACCTGACTTGAATCCATTTGAGGATGCATTTCACTTGCTGAAGGCAAAACTGAAGGCAAAATACCCCAAGAACAAGCAGGAACTAAAGACAGCTGCAGTGCAGGCCTGGCAGAGCATCACCAGGGAGGAAACCCAGCATCTGGTGATGTCTATGGGTTCCAGACTTCAGGCAGTCATTGACTGCAAAGGATTTTCCATCAAGTGTTGTAAATCACAATTTAATTCATGATTGTGTTAGTTTGTCTAAATACTTTGGAGCCCCTAAAATTAGGGGACCACATATAAAAATGAACACCGTTCACCCAATTTGGATCTAACTACCCAAATCCATTGTGGTGGCGTACAGAGCCAAAATGATGACAATTGTCCAAATATTTATGGACCTAACTGTATATATAGTAGATATATTGGAATAAATTGAAAGAAAAGGGAATGGAGTAGCTGAAGAAACAGCACACTGTTGAAAGGAAATCTATCTATTTGCCTGAAGAGAAAAATATGTAATCAATGCATACCACCAGTGCTCACTTATTGCTCTCAAATGTGGTCACTAAACACAAAAATGTTATAGAATCTGCGGACAATGAAGCATGGAAAGAATTAATACTTAGGAATGAATATATTGAGTATATGATGGATCAGAGAACAAACAAAAATACTTGACATCACTGAAAGAATTAAAATTTAAAATGGCAATAGGCCTCACATTGCAAGGAGAACAGATCAATGATGCACAAAACAAGTTATTGAATGGATCCCAAGAGAAGAAAAAAGACTTACAAGAAGAACACACAAAAGATTGGAAGCAGAAATAAACTGTGTAGGCAAGACAATGGAAAACGGAAGCTAGGGCCTATATATTGCAACAAGTGGATGACTTCTTGGGGAGGCCTTTATCCAACAGTGGATTGAATGAGGCTGATGATGTTGATATACATGTTATTTATTAATTACAGGAATACAAAATAATATTATTATTATTTATTTATAGTACAGAATAGTTCAAGTTTTTGATTGCCAATTCTGTTGATACATTACTTAAATCATAAAGACACAGGATATTAACATGGTTGTTATGTAAAGACGTTTCATTATGTAAAAATTAACAGATAAACCTTATGCTGTCTTAAAAAGACATATATTCTGATGTTTATCAAAGTTTGCCTACAGTGCAAAGCAAATATTATTTAAAAAAGTAATGTATTTATTTTTCACAATGCTGTGAGACTTCCAGCCATGAAAGGGAATAATAAGAAGGGCCATTTGAGAGGGAATATATTTGATGAGTCATCCTCGGCTACTGAAATGCTAAAATTTAAAGCATTTTACTACCATTTACAATTCAAGAGATTCACTTTAAATATGAAATGGGTGGTACAGAACTAGAGCGCACTACCTCTGAAAAAGACTTCTATGTTTTGTTGACTTGTCAATTAACACATCTAGGCAGTGCAGGGAGATGATAAAGTCTATAACTAAAGTCTAAAATGTTTGAATATATAGTAAAATCAGCTTAATTTTACATATATAATGCCTTAGAATAACTTAATATAGAATGTTACATTTAGTTGTGGGTCACCACATTACACAACATACTGCAGCATTGACAAGAGTCCAATGAATGGCACCCACAATACCTGGACCTAGAGGCATATATTAAACACACACACACACACACACACATAGTGAGCATTCATTTAACAGATTTAGGGCTCACCAAAAACTTTGACCTGCTCACAAATCACAAAACACGAATCTGTACCCTAGCTCAGTTTAAAAAACACATTATATTATTTTTAACTCAAAACACGATAGGGTATATCTTTTTAATTTGCAATTCACAAGTTTTGATTCTGTCTAACCCTTAGTGTTAATGCTATTTATTATTGTTTTCACACCATTCCTTTATTCCACAAGTGGAGTTCTTTTATTGAAATCCAAGTTTGTACTTGACAAGAAGACTGTTTTATAATATCTGTCTGAGCATTCACAAGTAAATAATAATGTATACAATCTGAAAAAATATATAATTTCCAATTAATACACAACATTAAGTACAACTTCTTAATTTTTCAATGACAATACACTATGTTGTGCACAGTGAAGTCTGCTGGTAACATATGCTATTTGACCATTTTAGGACCAAAACTAATAATTTCAAATGATAATGATCATATTTTATTTTTGTTAAAGGCTTAAAATATTCAAATCCACAAAACAAAATGGAACACAAAATAGCTGAAATGCTGGAGCAAGTTTATATGCAGTTGACTGTGATATCAAACTTAGCCCTGTATGTTAGTGAAGCAATTTCATTTTATTAACAATAATGAGAAGCTTGGGGCTGGAAATTAGTTGGGATAAAAAAGTAGCACATTATGAATGTTTAATAATTTAATACACTGAATTTCATAACATGCAGGACAAAAATGTTACTAGCTTATTGTAGAACTCAGCTCCAATCATGCGCTGGTGAAATGCAATCTCCCATTCATTCATGCAGTGCTAAACTCTTTGTATCCGTTGGAACATGCACCACTGCTGTGCTCATCTTTCTCAGTGGCTGTGCTGTAAAACTGAATGGCATTTACATGTTTGTAGTCTAAGAGAAAACACATCCACATCTAGAGCTTTTAATCCCTTATACACCGAGACATATTCCTCTTTGGTAAGACTGCAGACTTTTGATCATCCTCAGAGTACAATTAATAACACATCATTTAGTTAGTAAGCTTATTTTGTTTGGGAATTTTTTAGAATTCATAAGAAAATATTAATCAATCTGTGTATTCACATCCCAGCCATCGACATAAGCGACCGCCCGGCGGCCAGACACAGGTTCCAAGTTCTGTTGGGAAGCCTACTTCACTAGATGGCATTCCCGACTAGGAAAGTGATAATTTTACCTTATGTCATCACGGCTGATATGTTTACATTGGAAACAAACATGCGACCTACAAAATATTAATTTCTGACAATTCTCATTCCGGTACATTTTTTTCTACCACTACTGTTTATATCCATGCATAACCTTCAAGTGAAAAGTCGAGCAGGGGGGGAATAAAATGTCAAGGCACCTGCCTTGTTGTGCAACCAGAATTTAGACCCTGACAGCATATGGCTTACTTGTCTGATGTTTGCCTTGAGATTAAGTCTAACTAATGATACTATAAAAATCTGCAATCTTTATTGTATTATATTGTGTTTAACTCTGTTTGCTCTGTTTTCTAATATCAAAGTTTCTTGCGCACTGTTTCCTAGACACACTAACACTGTACAAATGTGATTGACCCCAGTGCAAACCCCATATTTTACAAGTGTAATAAGTAGGACTTTTCTATATATAGTAAGAAAAACAAAGCAAACAAGTAAAAATCAATACAAAACAAAAAAGCATCCATAGCAGATGATGCTTTACACATCTTTCAACAGTTTTCACAGCTCTCCCAGATTGTTAAGCACTGTCATTATCTAACAGAACTTCACCTCAACATTATTCCCAAAGCCTAGTATTTTTGACAAATACAAATGGTTTCAAATGTATACATTGCACATATGTATACATACAACAGATATAAAAAAAGGTAAATGTATTAGTTCCTTTAATTTCAGAAAGTTCAGCTGGGTAGATAACTGCTTCAAAGAAAATTAGCTTGAGCATCAAGACAATGCAGCACTAACTCTACTGTATTCTTAGCCCTGGGTACCAACCGATCGATTACTGCATAATACATTGTTTCTGCATCCAACTGACATTCAATTGAACAACCCTTTGTCCTCCTCACAGATGGCTATAGACATTCTTGTATCAATTCCACACAAATGCACATCTGCTACTGGAGTGTTTGTAACAAAGGTCAGAAGACATATATGACTTTTAAAATTGAAGCCTTGTATAACAGCTGCTAAAAGCAATTGGTATAATTTAATGATGGCAATATTCAACATAAGCAGAACTAAAAACATATTTATTTACCTGGATTTTTACAGAATGCACTTTTGCACTTTTCCATTCCCCAATTGTATATCCAGTGTCACATTGTGAAGCCTATTTGGACAACTAGGTGTCTCTTGGAACCAATGTAATGAACATGGGCAATTTAAAACCATATTCAACCTGCTCACTAAGGCAACTAGAAACAACACATTTACTCCTTGCCAATATGAGTAATAAGTGGCTTAATCATTATGACATTTATATAGGCCAGTGACCAAGATGTTCATTCAGCATAGATGACCAATTTAGTTCAGAAAAAAAGATGGCAATGTTGTGTTCTGTGATCATACAGGAAAACAATGTAGAGTGATATATTTTGTATTATGTATTTTGTTCTTTATTTTAGAATGCAGTAGAATACAGAATTGACAATAAGTCAACCGTCAGCCATGGTTTTCTTGCTTGATGTTGTATTGTTGGCTACCTAGATGGCTTTTTGTAATCAAAACTGTATCCTTAATTCCATGTGTGGTGATCTATTAGAGTCATATTTTTAATACATTATCATAGATAGAATTGACAGTATATGAATCTTGCACCCCCTCATTATTCCCCACAGAATACATTTCAGCAGCAGTAGCAGTACTTCCCTGGCAATTCATCCAAACCTGCTGGCACCTGAGGAACCAAAATGGCCGCTTCATTATGGAGAACCAAGTTATCTCCAGACAGCTTTCACCCACCCTTCCTCAGTGGCACTTAGCCGGTTGTGCGCCTCACTCAGGGAATTCCCAGCTATGCTAAAGATCATGCTCGGTCTTGCCTGTAATTACAGCAGGACAACTTCAAAGACAATAAGTACTTAATATAAGTATATGCAACTTTAATAACTATGTAACTCTAGAGACAGATTTAGATTGATTCACATTGTTGGTCCATTTGAATCAGTCTGAATAATAACAATTAATTGACAATCATCACATTTTTATTTGCTTGTCTAAAATTAAGTGCACAAACACAGGTGCTTTATTTATGGAACTACAAATCAGTGAACTGGTCAACCCAAGAGGATTTGCTGTGATTAAAATCATTTTCTCATTTGTTGTATACCTAAATGTCTAAATGGATCAAAATAATATCAAAACTAAGTATTGCTTGTGTTTTTTTTTTTTTTTTTCTGTGGTGTTGCCACCATTATTCTTTTCCAGGAGCAATCTTTATGTAAGGTTGTTTATATTGATGTGCATACAACTTTCATTAGATACTGAGCCATGTGTGTTGTAGTTGAGCATAGACTGAAAACCATCCAGCTCATATATGCAGTATGTTGACTCAGATATTGACCAGATAGTTTTTGTAGGACCATATGATTAATTGTATGAGAAACATGAGGTATGCCAGTGACCTTTTCACCATCTGATCTGCCTTTACAAAGCTGTACATTGTAGCCTTTTCACATATCAAATTTGAAGATGGAAACAGTTTCAATTTCTAGTAATACCAACTGCACAGAATCTGTGAGATATGTAATTTATGTTTTAATATGTCAAATTCATAATTTCCATATAATTGACATGACGTGGAAAAAAAAAATGACATTGCAATATTTTGTACTAAATGTCATTTTCTAAAAGGGCATTATAATTTTTAAAAGTATTTGGTATTAAACTATATGCTCTACCAGGTGAAATGTGCGTGTATATATTTTTGCTGAAGGCTGCTTCTGCAATGCCTTTTTGAGAATTAGGAACAAAATACATATTTAAATACCACAATAAAATGTGATTTAACCATATAATAGTTCATTTTAAAATGGGCAAATTGTAGGGTTCCTTAAAAATGTTTGGACATCTGCCTCTCTGGAACTAAATAGGAACTAATAATTTAGGTAATGTGGACAGTTAGATATTCAGAAAATTGTTCCAAATTCAGCCCCATAAATAAAAGTATACATTATTGTCTTACAATAAGAACAAGGTTTCTTATAGAATTACTACATACAATAAAAGGCAATTATTCTGTTCATCTTAATCAGACATGTGAGATGTGGAGATCATTATTTGAGCATGGCCTTTAATTATAGACTGAATTTTGTTTTAATGATTTATGATGGTCCGCCAGACACTATCCTTTGCAATCGTTTTTTGTTAACACCTAGAAAACAGATTTTGTTAATACTCTAGGGCTCCCTACTTTACTGTACTTTAAAGATTTCAGGTAAAGCAAAATAATGTCCAAATAATTTCTCCTTAAGCCAGGTTCTGAAACCTCCAGAAAAATTGCTCACAGTGGCAAAGAAAGTAAAGTGAAGACTTTTCAAAATGGCACTCTTTAGAATGTAAATGTAGTTGTGCAAAATAGGGCCTTTCTCTGTGTAAATATGGATATTTCTGTGTTTTCCACAGCACTTCCTTTATTATCCATGAATAATGGATAGTGGGAGAGAGATCAGTGTGGTGAATATTATGTCCAAACAGAAAGCATATCCTCGTCTTTTAATACAGTACAAGATTAAAGATCCACCACTAAGAGAACTAATCCCACAAAAGAAACTGCTCTTTATTCCTATATGTGTAGGTGGGAGGTATAAATGTAAGAAAATCTAACAAAGAATCATAACATGTGAAGACTAAAGTATTGAAGGTCTGCAAGAAACAGACTCAAGACAGGTTTTAGTCAGTGTGACCATGCTAGACATTGAAAAGGAAGTGAATCACTGCTGCTAATACCCTAAGATCCTATTCACCCTGTCAACGCAGAGTCTCCAAGGATAAATGTGGCAAATGTGTGATAGGGTGGCTTTTTTTCTATCTTGTTAGGTCTCAACAATTTAAATGAGCTGGAACATGTAGGTAATCAGTCTGACAACAGCACCTATCAGTACTTTCTTCTTCCCCCAGCTTGCTCTTACCCAAAGAGCTGATATTCACAGTTCAGTAAATGTACCTGACCAGGCATCAAGAGCTATTTGGTTAGTGGCTTCATGTTTTTCAATACAGTAAACAGACACAAAAACAAAATTCTGAATGCCAAATATGACCGCTTTCTGTTGAGCCTGATTTTTGTTTTCTTTTTGTATACAATATACAAGAACACGACTCCACCACTGTAAAAGGATCAAAGAAAACGACAGAATGATTTATATAAACCATGAATAATATTCACCTAGGGTCTCCGTTAAAAGCTTGACTATCTTTTCGTAGCACACAATGTGCATTTTGTGTGCAGCATTATCTTATGTAACTTAAATGGCTTCATTTAAAACCTCCTTATACATGTAAAACCTTTTATAGTTTTTAAACAAGTATGCATTAAAATAAAACATGAAATAAGGATTTGTGTATTGTGTAGAAAAAAATTATTCGAACCACAGTAAACACGGTAAACAAAATTATACTTTCTACAGCAATGGGTACAGATATGCCAGTTTGGAAATGCAGTAACCCCAGGAGGGACGCATATTAAGCTTTCAATGTTTCTGCCATGGACTTACCTGTTCTTGATATTGTCTAACCAACTCATAATGGTTGAAAGTAATTGCAAAATATAATGTACTACAGGTGTTCTTTTTTATGTGACAGTTATGAGTTTTATTTAATACAAATGTTACATTATAAGTATATGCTGTACATTTTAAATTAAATAATTTGTTTCTGGATTATGCCTGAAATAAGAAATATTCTGTTGACAATATACGTAGATGTTCCTGTTAAACAAAAGAATACAAATATGTTAATCAGAGTTGAATTAAGAGATATGAGAGATTGTTTTTAAGCCTTTGTTCTCATACTTTCTTGGAATAAAAGTGCCATTTCTGTATTAACGCTCCAAGTGAAGAACATTGCTTTGTTTCCAGTTTCCCCAAAAACAGTCACAAATAACTTTGGTTTTCATGTAATGTTATAGTTTTTGATTGGAAAGTGAAGTGGAGATCCCAATGTCTCTGATACAGTAAATCAGCTGGGCAGAATTTGATTCTCTAAAAAAATAAATCAAAACAACACAGATGGCAGTATCTGAATATTGTATTCTACTACATTCTGGTTGCTTGTTGCTTCAACTTTTTAAGTGCATGCCTGTAACTGTTTCACTACTCGTATCCTGATCAGGTTTTATTAACGTATAATAAGTCAAATGCAATAACTTTCACTATGTCAGCATGCATTTGTGCTTGGAGTATAATCTCAAGGTTGCTGTCTGTCTGATATCTGTCACAGCCACAAAAGAATACATAATTTTCAGAACAGTGGTATTTGTTCTCTTTTTGTAATTCAATATTGTGTTTATATTCAAAACAAATCCCCAATTCAGAATTCATTTGGACAAATCTATGGTTGTATTTAATCCTTATAAAATAATATTGTTTTCAATACCATATTCTTAATGACACAATACCAATGTATCTATTTGTCTTGCCACAACTGCCTACTAAGAGTATAATTTTTCAGGAATATATTTTATGTCAATGTTTTCATATACGCCATATTCACTTCACAGATTGTTTTCTGGTTAATATTATAATGCGGAAATTGAGTGTAACATACAAACAAATTCAGTTAACATATACACTCACCTAAAGGATTATTAGGAACACCATACTAATACTGTGTTTGACCCCCTTTCGCCTTCAGAACTGCCTTAATTCTACGTGGCATTGATTCAACAAGGTGCTGAAAGCATTCTTTAGAAATGTTGGCCCATATTGATAGGATAGCATCTTGCAGTTGATGGAGATTTGTGGGATGCACATCCAGGGCACGAAGCTCCCGTTCCACCACATCCCAAAGATGCTCTATTGGGTTGAGATCTGGTGACTGTGGGGGCCAGTTTAGTACAGTGAACTCATTGTCATGTTCAAGAAACTTGAAATGATTCGACCTTTGTGACATGGTGCATTATCCTGCTGGAAGTAGCCATCAGAGGATGGGTACATGGTGGTCATAAAGGGATGGACATGGTCAGAAACAATGCTCAGGTAGGCCGTGGCATTTAAACGATGCCCAATTGGCACTAAGGGGCCTAAAGTGTGCCAAGAAAACATCCCCCACACCATTACACCACCATCACCAGCCTGCACAGTGGTAACAAGGCATGATGGATCCATGTTCTCATTCTGTTTACGGCAAATTCTGACTCTACCATCTGAATGTCTCAACAGAAATCGAGACTCATCAGACCAGGCAACATTTTTCCAGTCTTCAACTGTCCAATTTTGGTGAGCTTGTGCAAATTGTAGCCTCTTTTTCCTATTTGTAGTGGAGATGAGTGGTACCCGGTGGGGTCTTCTGCTGTTGTAGCCCATCCGCCTCAAGGTTGTACGTGTTGTGGCTTCACAAATGCTTTGCTGCATACCTTGGTTGTAACGAGTGGTTATTTCAGTCAAAGTTGCTCTTCTATCAGCTTGAATCAGTCGGCCCATTCTCCTCTGACCTCTAGCATCAACAAGGCATTTTCGCCCACAGGACTGCCGCATACTGGATGTTTTTCCCTTTTCACACCATTCTTTGTAAACCCTAGAAATGGTTGTGCGTGAAAATCCCAGTAACTGAGCAGATTGTGAAATACTCAGACCGGCCCGTCTGGCACCAACAACCATGCCACGCTCAAAATTGCTTAAATCACCTTTCTTTCCCATTCAGACATTCAGTTTGGAGTTCAGGAGATTGTCTTGACCAGGACCACACCCCTAATTGCATTGAAGCAACTGCTATGTGATTGGTTGGTTAGATAATTGCATTAATGAGAAATTGAACAGGTGTTCCTAATAATCCTTTAGGTGAGTGTAAACAAATACATTTGCACTTCTGTGCTTTTGTACTGTATGGGTACCTACAGAAGTGAATGTTTTCATTTCAGTTTGTATGAAACATGATAAGCAATAATATCTACAAAGCAAAAATCATCTTTCAGGTCGGAAGCACTGCCCAAGGGGGAGGGGTTACTGAGCACTTACATAAGAACCAGATTGAAAATGTCATTCTATCAAAGCTGCCATTGGCCCCTGCGCTCGTCACTCAAAACAGGCTAATTTCAATCCTGTTCATCCGTGCACTGGAGCTCCGGCTGCGCTTTCGATTTCAGTTTCAATTCACAAATAGAGCATTTAAAAATACTAAACGTGTTAATATAGTGACATATATTTTCTGATTGCTCGCTATGTTTGTTTATTTTTTTCCACTGGGCTTTTTCCTCCACAGCAGGAGCGCTAGCAGCGCCCAGCCTAAGCCTCAGTCTGTCGTAAGACATCTCGCAAACAAGAGGTGCTCCTCCACCGGCTTGCACCCGCACTACAGCCCGCTACTGTGGCTATAGGAGATCTCACTCTCTCAGTTTGCTAGGATTGAGCTCTGCAGCACTCCACCATCCGCAGGTGTGGCCTCGGTTCTAGGCCCTATTTCGGCTGGTGGCCTATTACCCTCGGCCCCCCGGTCCCTGGATCCCACGTCACCCGGTGACATCTCCCACGCCCGCTTCTATGCCTGCGTCTGCTTCTATGCCTGTGTGTGCTGCTGCGCCCGCTGCTGCAACTGTACCTGCCATGGCAGCTGCTCCCTCCACAGCAGCCGCACACGTACCCACAGTGCATGCCCCCGCGCAAGCACATGTGCAACAGGGAAGAGTGGCAGAACGACACCCATAGGCTCCCTCCCCCTCTTCTGAGTCATCACTAGCCCCCTCCCCTCCCCGCCGTACCGTCAGTGACAGAGGTCCGGCTCCGCAGACAAAGAGTGTGATGAGGCCATCCTTGCCCTGAATAGCATGTCAGGCCCTTCCCCCCCAACATCTCGAGTCTCCACCGTTAGTCCATGTACCACTGAACGCTGAGGGGAGCCTCTCTGCCCTGTCCATGGACAAGGGCAGCAGACAGGTGATCTGGGAGAAGGACCGCCTATTACTCAGCCCACACGCAGGCTTGAAGTCGGAGGCAGAGATCATGGAGGGGCCAGGAGTTTTGGGCGGTGATCCAGAGGGCCATGGACTGCTTGCAGATCCCCTGGCACCTCTTACCCCACCCCCTACCCTCCAGGTTCGAGAGGGAGCACCGGCCGCAGCAGCCCACAAGGGCCCTCCCGCTGCTGCCCGACCTCCTGGATGACATGAGAGCCACCTGGGACTGTCCGGCAATGGCCCCCGCCCAGTCTCAGGTGGTGGAGCCCTATGCCAGAACCCAAGGTGTGGCTGAAGCGGGCCTGGTGGACTTCCCCCAAGTAAACTCCACCATCGCCACGCTGGTCTCCTTAACCCTGCTGTACATGGAGTCACATGACTTGGCCTGTCCTGACCGTGCTCCGGAGGGCCTACAAGGCTGGAGCCCAAGCGGCTCACCTGCGTAACACCGAAAGCCTGCTGGCCCTTTACCTGGCCCAGCTGGCTGAGGCCCCAGACCCAGCCACTGCATCACAGGCCCCGCCCCTATCAGAGAGCCAGGGTCTACCCTGTTACACCCTCGGCCCAGCTTCGCAGGCAGCCTTCAGGACCTCAACGTCTCCCGAACTCGGCTCCCAGGCAGCAGCCCTGGCATCAGTCCTGCTCACCTGCTCGGCAGGTAGGTGCCCCCCACGGCAGCCTGGTGCCAGGCCTTACTTCCTGGCCCCCAGTGGTCCGGCATGGCATGCATCAGGAGGATGGCTGACGGACCTCTGCTCCCTTCCCCTCCTGCATTTCGGCCCTGTGACATTTCAGCAGTCTCTGGTCCACCCATACACCTCCCGGCAGCTCCAAACTATAACAGTTGGCTACTCCCTGTAGTTTCAGGCCCGTCCACCCTCCTTCTGGGGAGCGTGGTGTGGATGCGAGTGAGGGACCCGTTGCAATGTGTGGCACTTTGCATCGAAATCGTCGCTCTCCTGGAGACACGTGCAACTTGTGAAGTCCCCCCACTGGGGCAGCACAGGGGTTTCTCATCCCCACACTTCCTAGTACCCAAGGAACATGACGGTTTCCGCCCCATCTTGGATTGGAGACGCCTGGCGACTGGTTCATTACGGTGCATCTTAAAGTCGCTTACTTTCACATCCCAATTGTGCAGGTACACAGAAAGTTCCTCCGCTTCGCCTACAAGAGCCAAGCGTTCAAGTTTGCTGTTCCCCCCTTTGGCCTGTCGCTAGCCCCTTGTACTTTTTCCAAGTGCATGGATGTCATGTTCACGCCCTTGCGTTGCCAGGGGGTCCACGTCTTCAATTATGGGCTGGCGCCAGAGAGAGTTGCCTCCATACACGTGTGTCTCTCCGTCTTCTGACTGAGAGCTCGCGTCAGGTTGTCGCCTTGCGAGAGACAGGTTGGCCTCCTAGCGGCAGCATCACAGACCCTCCACCTCGGCATCCTCCGATTGAGGATGCTGCAGTGGTGATTTGGGTCTTTACAGATGCATCCTTGGCGCAATTAAGCACGCCAAGTCACAGTCACTCCGGCGTGCTGGAAGGTACTCTGTTGACGGCAGAGCCCTTACAATTTCACCTTCGGTGTGCCTGTCACAAAGTAAACATGGGAGAGTGGTCTCAAGCAAGAAGAGACACAAGTCCCAGATGAGTGTTCATATCCTTCTGGCAACTTACTGTGAGCACAACAAGTGTAGCAGACACTTAAATCTTCAAACAGCTTCAAACAGCTCTCCTGCTGTTTAAATTTAGCAGTTATTGAACTTCATAATGCTACCAAACAGACTCTCCACCTAGGTCTCAATTAAAATCAAACCCTCCTTCATGGTTACCAACATACTAACCCTTTTATAGCTGTGGCTATGTCCACCTCCTCCCCAGCTAAACTATTAATCAGATCCAGTTAGACTGGTGCATAATTATTAATTTAAATATAAAACAGTTCAGCTGTATTATTGTATTTGAACATATAAATAAATAAATAAATATGAAAACACATTATCAAATAACCTTATCAAATAGCAGCATCTCCAGAAATAATTAGTCAGGTTTAACACCACCAGAATGCACTCTTCCCAACACGTATATGAACGGGTGAAAGCAGCGCTCATGACCTAATAACAGAATACGAGAGACACAGAGCTGCGTACATTGGGAATCGCCTGCTGAGGTAAGCTTTTACATTAGAGGCTTTATAGTAAACGAACAAACAATACAATGCAGTCAATAAACCTTTGTCTAATAATATGAAACTCGCATAAATGCAGGTGTGCACCCCTTACATACTGCTCATATTCATATCAAAACAATAACAAAACAATTACTATGCATTCATCACCACCCTCAATCACTTCCTCTTATGTAAACATTCACTCTATTGCACATTAAAATTAGGTAATTTCATGTACATAAATCGTTCATACATATGACATCTCCCTTTGCACTGTTTGTATAGTTTTATACACAGAAATGTACACAATTATAAAGTATGCAAGGCATCTATTAATATTAAACTCCATGACACTGCAGTGAAGGAGCGCAAACTAAAGCTGCTCCATCACAGTGCCACTGGGACCAGTCTGCCACCGAGGTGATGATGACAGTTGCCTCCAAACAAGGTTGGGGAGCAGTCTGCAAGGACGTGGTGTCCGAGACAGGTGGACAGAGCCTGTATGGGTCCTTCATATCAATGTTCTGGAGTTACAAACAATGCTCCTCGGACAGTATCATTTCCTGCCAGTCCTACGGGATAGACAGATGGGACAGACAGACAGTGCTGATTCGGACGGATGACATAGTGGTGGATGCTTATATCAACAGATAAGGAAGTCTCTGGTTGCACAGACTGTACTGTCTAGCACGCCGTCTGCTTCTGTGAGCGTAGCTATGGCTCCGCTCCATCAGAGCAGTTCACCACCCAGGCCTATCCAACACAGTGGTGGACCTCCTCTCTTGGGGAGGCCCCCCGGTTTCGGAATGGCACCTCCACACGCTTGTGATACAACAACTGTGGAATCGGTTCAGCAGAGCGGAAGTGGATATCTTTGCCTCGTCAGAGTCCACTCACTGCCCACTATGGTTCTCCGTCCTAGATCGCTCAGGAACCCTAGGCATCGACACACTATCCCAAGCTTGGCCGCGCTGTCTCCTTTATGTGTTCTCCTGGTGATCCTGGAGAAAGTCAGGAGAGAACGAGTGACAGTTCTGCTGATAGCCCCTCGGTGGCCTCGCAGATTTTGGTTTGCAGACCTGATCGCCCTCCTCAACAGAGAGCCTTGGCAGCTCCCAGTGAGAACGGACATGTTGCCCCAGGTGCAGGACACATTTTGGCTAGGGATGGCTCGATACCACTTTTTATTTTCCGATCCGATACCGATACCTCAACCTTTACTATCTGCCGATACCAATACCGATCCGATATTTTTGTTTACTACTAAGCTGTTAATATGCCATGTATGGATGCAATTTGAAACAAATTCTCTATTTACTTAAAGGAAAAAATACAGAGCCCACAACAAACATGACTTATGCAATAATGCTGCTTCCTTTTATTTAGTGAAACTCTTTAAAATGAAAAAAATATATATTTACGCAGCATTTAAACATTCAAAATGAATACTGAAATATCACTGAAAGTACAACTGTGCAAAATTCACATATATATATATGTGCACACAGTTCACACTGCAGCCACACTGTGGTGCCTGGAATAAAATAATGTTAAATAATAGCGAGAGTTCTGGGTGGTGAAATACACTTTTTTGGACTACAAACCAATGGTTCTTTCGGAAAAATAGGGTGATGGGTCCAATCGAACGTGCATAAAATGTTATTTTTTAATGATTTTTGTGAATATTCTGATTTCCCCCTTTGAGTCTCAGGAAAGCAGCTCCAGAGTTAGGACCCCGATGATGTCACGGCATATTTCTCAATTTCTGATATCTGGTACATAGAATGAGCTGGACATAATATGTTTCTACTTATAGAATAACCTATAGAGTTCCCCGTTAAGGCGAAGTTTAAGGCTAGATTTGTTGGTGGATCGTATCGGATTACAACATCTATTATTTCCGATATCTGATCCAGTGTTTTTGGCCTGTATCGGACCGATATTTTGGTGAAATTTTGGCACCCCAATCTGGGCCTCCTCCAGCTTTGGGCCTGGCCCCTGAGCGGGAGCATTTGATTTCCTGGGGTCAGTCAGAAGCAGTAGTAGCAGTATTCCTACCACTGGCGAATGTTTAGAACCTGGTGCCAAGACGTCGGTCAAGACCCAATTAATTATTTTTACAAGAGCTGTTGGACCATGTTAAGTCCCCGTCCATTCTCAAAGTGTCTCTGGCGGCTGTCTTTAAGACTGCGTATCTGCTGGCAATCACCTCTGCAAAACGCGTGAGCGAGTTACATGCCCTGTCTGTACACCCATCATGTGTCCGTTTTGCGGGAGATGGTTCCAGGGTAAAGCTACGGCCTAACCCTGCATTCCTCCCGAAAGCGCTGTCTCCATTTCATGTCAACAGGCCTATTGAGTTGATGGCTGTTCATCCTCCTCCCTTCTCTTCAGAGCAAGAGAGTCGGCTTCACCTGCTCTGCCCTGTGCGGGCCCTCAGGTGTTATTTGGAACGCACTAAGGACATTCGGCGCTCAGACCAACTGTTTGTGTCTTATGGAGCACGGACACAGGGCCAGGCGCTTTCAAAGCAGCGCCTCTCGCATTAGATTGTGGACACCATTACCATGGCCTACGAGTCCACCAGGACCCTGGTGCCTGAACACCTGGTGGCCCACTCGATTCGAGGCGTTGCCACATCGTGGGCCCTTTTCCAAGGCGTCCCCTTGGCAGACATTTGTACGGCTGCAGCTTGGGCTTACATTTGTCCTGTTCTACACGTTGGATGTGACAGGACCAGTCCTTTCCATTGGGGATCCGGTGTTGGCTGCAGTCGAGCTCCAGTAGCCCACGGGCTCTGACTCCTGATTTCCTCTTCCAGTCTGCCCCTGTTAAGCGCATCCTGATGGAGTATCCTGCTGCTGCCCTCAGTGGTAAGCACTTGAGCGGGCTCTCATGTTCCACCGTGTATACAGTTCATTTGTTAGCACAGTAGAGCTAATGTTGCCCTGCGTTAGCTGCTCTAATCAACATCCTGTGTTCCGCAGGTGGCGCATGAGTTGGTTCCTGTGCCCCGTGGTGTATATAGTTCATTTGTACGATATTGTAGAGCTGGTTTGGTCTTGCTCCTAGCTGGGTTAGTGGAGCAAGCGGTCAATGCTCCCATGTTATGCAGAGAGTGCATGAACGGTTTCCTGCACACTGCAATGTATGGTTTGATTGTCATGGTAGAGCCTGCTGTTGTCCTGCATTAGCTGCGCTAATAGGTGACAACTGCTCCTGTGTTACGTGGTGGTGCATGATCTGCTTCCTGACCCCGTGATGTGTATAGTTGTTATGACAGCACAGTGGACCTGTCCACTCTGTACCATTCAGTGAACGTGATTTCTCCTGTGCTGTGTGGAGGCAGCATGAATGTTGTCACGCTGTATATACCATTATGTCCAGCTGTGGCTACTCAGTTGACAAGCCAGCTATGTGTTATTTAGTGGGTCTGTGGGACACTTTCAATCGGGTTCCTATGGAAGTGCAAAGAAACCCCTCCCCCTTGGGCAGTGCTTCCTTTTTCAGATAACCGGGATTGTATTCGTAACCTATCATTATAAGCAATACAAAGTCTATGCAGCGGACAGACCCCAACATTATAGTCTCTGCCATTCAGAAGTACAGTACTGTACTGTACTGTATTTCAAAAATAGACATGTTAATAGATTTTATTTATCAATTAACAAAATGCAAAGTGAGTGAACAGAAGAAAAATCTACATCAAATCCATATTTGGTATGACCACCCTTTGCCTTACAGCATCAGTTCTTCTAGGTACACTTGCACACAGTTTCTGAAGGAACTCGGCAGGTAGGTTGGCCCAAACATCTTGGAGAACTAACCACAGTTCTGAGGATTTAGGCAGCCTCAATTGCTTCTCTCTTTTCATGTAATCCCATGTAGCATAAGGTACACTTATAAATTTCAATTAAAGAAGTGAAATTATAGTATCACCTTATCACAAATCCTGGAATCTTGTAGAACTCAATTTCTGTAATAATTGGATGCAGACACCAATTCCAAAGATATAAATTGTCAAAATTATTCAAAACCAAAAGACTAAATGTAGCACTACACTAATTATACAAAAGGGAAAAACTAATTAAAATTCAACTCTAGATCAACAAATCAAAGACAAATCACTTCCGTGACCAAATCAAAGACCATGGGATCGCATATGATAACACACAAATCGTTAAACAAAAAAGGTTATAAACACATTGACTACAATACCGGTTAGTAAGACGAAGGTGAGTCTCTCATTAGTATTGTTAGTCAGACATTAAATAACTACGCAGGTTAGTATTTATGTCAGGTAACTTCTCGTTATATATATATCAGTCTCATTTATGTTTAGGTGCCGAGAAAGATCCTTGTTACCACAATTTCCTTCAACTGATTATTATTCAATGATTAAGGATAGGCAGGGCCACCAATAATCTAATGTCTATTAACTTGTGTCAATTTCAGACTAAACAGTTAAACAGGAATGAGAAGATATTTCTCGGCGTTGACAGATTTTATTTCTAAAATTATCAACAAAACAGTTTAATGCAGCACTCATTTATATTTAAGAAAACTAAATGATATTACACATTCTAGAGTTATGAATCACAGATTAACATTTCTAATTGATTTCTCAAATGTCATGAATCACAAACTCCAAACTGTTAAACTTATCTGAACTTCGTCGCAGAGAGGCCTCTCTGTCTTCAGGCTCAGATAACAGCACACGGCACGAGGTCCGTGTGGTTTGGAACAAAGGCAGTCCGGTTCGGCTTTGTCCAATAACTTCCACTCAGTCGATGCACCTGGAAGTTGGGGTTTTGCGAATGTAGAGTCTTTTCCAAACAGATTTTCCACTGGTTTGAAGGCTCCAAGGTTGTGCACAAAATCTTCTTGGCAAGCAGGGTTTCCACCATAGTTACCTGAAGACAAAGTCTTTGAGGAAAGCAGGGCCTTGTTTGGTTCCAAGGGTTGAGTTTCTTAAGACTCAAATAGCTATTTAAATGACTGACACTTTCGTATTCAGTCGACTTAGTCAATTGTCCAGCTGTAAAACTCCACTGATCAGGTGGGCACAGGCGGGCAGCGCAGTCTGTAAAGTTCTTTATTTAATAAAGTCCTTTAAAATAATTCTTCGTACGGCTCAATCTCCTTCTCCCAGGTTAACTCTTCTGTTGCCGGCAAAGACTTGGTTGGTTTCTGGTTCCGGTTCGGGCAACAGAGCTACAGGTTGAGCTGTGGCAGCGAGTTTCTGGTTCAGGTGAGAGAGAGAGAGAGAATGAGAGACCGTGCGCTGTTCTTTATAGTCTGTCAGATCAATAGTTGATTGGTTCTTGAGTTTGTGAGATTGGATTTCAGTTTCAGCCCCCAGTGTCTTATTGGAGGAGGGCTCAATTTATGACTGATGTCAATCCATGCCATCTTTTGGAAATGCCGGTTGGCCCGGTTCGTAGCTCTGTGTCTGGATTTCGGCTCTCGTCCATTTCAAAGAGTTTTTATTACCTACAGGCCCCGTTCCCCAGACATCTCACAGCAGGATTCCAAACTATTTTGCCTATTCTCGGTGCCATCCTCCCAGACTGTCACTTTGATGTCAACCAGTCCCACGCTTTAAGGAAATCTGATAACTTTGGGGGGAGAGGTCTTCTTTGGATCAGTGCTTCAGCTCAGAGCTAAAATGCTCTTATCAAATTAACCCATCATAACGCTACACCCAGATAGACAATTGTTTTTTTCTGTAGGTGCATAATACAAAAAAAAAAAATAGAGCCGAATTTACCAATAACCTGATTAAACCTGATTTTTTTAACCTTGTTTTTAATTTTAACCTCATTTATGTTTTTGATATGCTATACCTCTTATTGAGCATGGCCTACATACATTTTAACAAATGTCAATTTGAGCTGGATAGCCAAAATCACACATGGAAATACTAAGCAATTTTCACATTACTTTAAGTAATTAATTATCCAATTTAGACTTGTACACTACTGGTCAAAAGTTTTAGAACACCCCCATTTTTCCAGTTTTTATTGAAATGTAAGCTGTTCAAGTCCAGTGAATAACCTGAAATGGTACAAAGGTAAGCAGTAAACTGCCAGAGGTTAAAAAAAATGTTTAGGTTACCAAAAACTGAAAAATAATGTACATTTCAGAGTTATATACTGTGTTACTACACCCTCTTAAGCATTATTTGGCAGTGTTAAACGCAGCTCCCGTGCATAGAAGTTACACTGTATTCCTACGATGCAAACATTGTTTGAAAGCTTATTCTCTTGGCTACCAGTGCGTTTCGTTCTAAAACACATCCAATTTACAGTTTCCCTATATATATATATATATATATATATATATATACTCAGGAAAAAAAGAAACATCCCTTTTTCAGGACACTGTATTTTAAAGATAATTTTGTAAAAATCCAAATAACTTTACAGATCTTTATTGTAATGGGTTTAAACAATGTTTTCCATGCTTGTTCAATGAACCATAAACAATTAATGAACACATACCTGTGGAACGGTTGTTAAGACACTAACAGCTTACAGGCAATTAAGGTCACAGTAATAAAAACTGGTACAGGATGGCAACAACTGCCCAAGTTACACCCTCCATCAGTGCTCAGACTGTCCACAATAGGCTGAACTGAGGGCCTGTTATTATTATTTTTGTAATTTAGCTGATACTCTTATCCAGGGCAACTTACACTTGTACCCATTAATACAGCTGGGCAATCTAAGTGAAGCACCTTGCTCAAGGGTATAACAGCACTGCTCCACCCCAGAATTTGAACACACAACCTTCCAGTCATGAGTCCAGAGCCCTAACCACTACTCCACAGTGCTGCCACTGGCAGGTCCTTACCAGACATCACTAGCAACAATGTCGCCTATGGGCACAAACCCACCTTCGCTGGACGTGATTTCCTGCAAGACAGAAATGTTAGTGTTCTGCCGTGGCCAGCGAAGAGCCTGGATCTCAATCCCATTGAGCACGTCTGGGACCCGTTGGATCAGAGGGTGAGGGCTAGGTCCATTCCCCCCAGAAATGTCTGGGAACTTGCAAGTGCCTTGGTGGAAGAGTGGGGTAACAACTCACAGCAAGAACTGGCAAATCTGGTTCAGTCCATGAGGAGGAGATGCACTGCAAGCCACACCAGATACTGACTGTTACTTTTTGATTTCGACCCCCCCCTTTGTTCAGGGACACATTATTCCATTTCTGTTAGTCACATGTCTGTGAAACTTGTTCAGTTTATGTCTTAGTTGTTGAATCTTTTATGTTCATACAAATATTTACACATGTTAAGTTTGCTGAAAATAAAAGCAGTTGAAAGTGAAAGGACGTTTCTTTTATATATATATATATATATATATATATATATATATATATATATATATATATATATATATATGTGTGTGTGTGTGTGTGTGTATATATATATATACAGTATGCAGATGATAGCACATCAAAATATCAAATTCCCTTGAGTTTTACAAGACTTCAATACATGTTATTTCTTAATTACCAGAAGCACAGTTTTTATGCAGGCATGGCAGTTTGGCTAAACATAATTAAAATAATTTCATAACAATTTAAGTCAAGTGTCTATTATCATGGGGCCTCAATGATTCTGTATTCAACAGATGAGCTTTACACAAAGCCCACAGCTTCTGTATTATATGTTTTAACTAACTGAATACAGGTAATTAAAAAGTTACATACAACAAAACCCGGAACAAATTATACAATTTTACTTTATATGATGACTTATGATAGCAGGGACACAACTCTTGCACATCAGTACAGGTGTGCCTTGCATAGTACCTACTCGCTTTGATGTTCTCGCTCTCAGGGGGACATAATCTTCATGCTATTACATCCGGGGCAAAAATAAATATGTAATGGACACCAAATGAGCACAATGGGTCGAATGGCCTCCTCTCATTTGTAAACTTTCTTATGTTCTTATATTCTAATAGGAAATATACAAATCTAATTGTTATATTGTTAGTAGTAGTAGTGTTCTTATTGTAGCATAGTAGACACTCTCTTTTAAGACATAGGCACTGCCAGCCAATCAGTGTGTGTCTTCTATGTTTGTATTCAGGGATGGGCAGTATTTATGATACATGTATTTAAAATACGTTTTTCAAATACAAAATAGGATTTTGTAATTTATATTTGATAGGGTTGATGGAAATGGCTTCATATTTTGTATCAAAATACTTTAGTGTTCTGTATTTTGTAGTTTAAAAATACTGTAAAATACTTTGTGAGAAGTCTACATGATATGCTGCCTCTGATTGGTGCCTACTTGCCCAGACTTGTTGAGATCAGAACAGAAAATTGATCTATACCCGAAGAAGAAGGTCAAGTTGAGAAACGTGTAGGTTGCTAGCTTTTCTTACAATTTTAGCATACATTGCTCAAATTTGTAACAGTTCATGAACACAGTTCGTGTTCGTTTTAGTAGCCTAGGCTAAATCGTTTACCAATTTACATATTGTTCTAGCTAACTATTTGACCCGAGTAGCGGCCCTCACAGTTAAGGTTAGCTTGGTACTTTCAGCCTGTTAAGTTTTCGTTGGTTGTGCGCGAAAAAGTGGTTACCAAACTGTGGGGTGCGTGATCTATGTATCTCTATGAAATGACAACACATTAAAAACAAACTGTACTGTCCTGAATAATAAGAGTGTAAATCAGTTCTCGGTTATTGGATTCTACCATATCCAGTCAATGAGATTCAGTCCAATGATAATAGTGGATTGTCAGATAGCAGCATCTGTGAAAGCCACTAATTGGTAGTTTCAGACCAAAATACACAGCGTGTGAGGTGATAATTACGGTAAAATGAATACATAAGAATAACTTGCAGCTCCAAAATGTCATCGAGTCTTGGGAAATGAGCTCACCAGGACTCTGCTACAATATTTTGGAAATGCATTAACATAGAAATATATATATAATTAGGGATGAGACCGAATAGTTGAAAATATATATAAAATGGGTAAAATCGTATGAAATGGAAAGAGGGCGTTAATGTATCTTCAGCCTCACCCGTCTCATTAATTTGAGTGAGTAGCACTAGATGGAGTAAGAATAGGTTCATGCAGAGAGATTCCAATGTAAATGGCCAAATAAAATAGTGAAAAGTGAAATGCAAACAAGTATTAAAGTGTATTCATCCTTTTTAAGCATTAGGGCTTTCAAAAAAAATATGTTAATATAATGACCATGTGAGACATGGGGGGTGGGGGGGAGCTGTTACTCAAATGGTTTTGGGGGTGCGCCTCCCAGAAAGTTTGGGAACTGCTGATCTATGCCATCATCTCAGCTGGCACATACTTGTAAAAGTACTCATATGGGTTCAGGGGAGGAGTTTTTTCAAATGATGGGATCTCAGTGTTGACTTTTGCAAATGTCGCCATTTGATTTAAGCCAGCCTGGAGCTAGAACTGAGACTCTGGAGCCACTCCAGAGCCATAGCCAGCAAACCTGGAGCATTGCCTACCCTACTGCACAGGACAACATAATTAGTGCTACGTTAACTGAGATGTTTACTACAAAATGGAACCTCGCAACAAGTTACAAGAATCGGGGCAGGATGCGCTAGGAAGGCATAAAAAGTATATCCGAGATTTTTGTAAATAGATGCTCATTCAGTTCCATCCCCACCCTCTCCCCCCACAAAAAAATAAAATGAAAGGTGTGTAATGAACTGTAAAAAAAAATAAAAAATAAAAAAATACAAACCTTTTGAAATTCAGGTTGTGGACACATAGTTGGATGCATTTGTAATCCAAACAGTTCAAGAAAATGGAATAACAAAGATGGAAAACAAGAACCACAAAATATATATATTTTACTCTTTTATTAGAGATTTGATTTTCCATTTGGTTTTTCTATTTATTGCCCCAAACAGGCACTCCACTTCTGCTGCAGGAAGCCCCACAGCACGGGCCCCATGCACACGTCTAGTGCCTGGATCCGGGAGGTGCAGCCCGCAAAATGGTGGCCAGCATGGTGTTAGGCAGTGCAGAGGCCATCACCAGGAAGCCCTCGCCCCATCTGTCACTCTTGGGGATCACGATTGACAGGAGAGAAGGGAATTGAAGCGCAGGTAGTGGGAATATGTCAGAAAACTGACTGAGGGTCAGGAATCCGGTGCGTGGTACAATTGGGCTAGGCAAGAGGCGTAGTGGAGTCACAGTCGGCAGGTCAGGCGATCGAATGAACAAGACAATCAAGGAAATCCAAAAGGTGTTATCAAAAGAGAAAGCATGGGTCGAATACACTTGGACTTGGAAAAAGGCAGTAGGCTGCTGTCTGCCTGCACAGTGAGGTCCAGATCTTCATCTCCTCCTCCTCTGTGAAGCCCTCCGGCTGAGCCTCCAGCAGCACAGCCTCGGGGACGGAGGAGAGAGACCAGCAGATGGGCCTGGCCTTGAAGGAGAGGAGCATGAGCAGGAGGTTGCTGTCTGCCTCCACAGTGAGGTCCAGATCTTCATCTCCTCCTCCTCTGTGAAGCCCTCCGGCTGAGCCTCCAGCAGCACAGCCTCGGGGATGGAGGAGGGAGACCAGCAGATGGGCCTGGCCTTGAAGGAGAGGAGCATGAGCAGGAGGTTGCTGTCTGCCTCCACAGTGAGGTCCAGATCTTCATCTCCTCCTCCTCTGTGAAGCCCTCTGGCTGAGCCTCCAGCAGCACAGCCTCGGGGACGGAGGAGAGAGACCAGCAGGTGGGCCTGGCCTTGAAGGAGAGGAGCATGCCCAGTTAACGGTGTCAGTATGGGCGCATTCTGTGGCTCCATCTTCTCCTGGACTTGTACTTGAGTGGAATAGCCAGGGGAGCCACAGTCAACATTTCCACATCTGCAGGAAATTTCAAATCAATCTCCATGGGTTCTTCCTCCATTTCATCGATCTCCATGGGTACTTCTGTAGCCATCTGGGCCTGCTTTTTTTGGAATTGGCCAAAAAAGTCTTTAACTTTCTGTGTTACAAAAACTGTATACATCTTGGCGCTCTCTTTAGGTTCTCTGTATGGTCTGGTTAACAATGAGAAGGCGTGGCTCTCTCTGTATGGACTGGTTGACCATTAGAATACATGTGAAGCATTCTAAAGTTTTTGTCATGGATACTGCATGTGTCACAATGCGCCATGTTACAGTAAGACAGTGATGTCACTCTATTTCACTCTGGCCAATCATAATGCAGGATTTGAACCTTTCCTATCTTCATCTATATGGCATATTAAAACTAAACTGATTTTAACTGGTTGGGCAATATTCATCATTTTCAATGTTCACTTTTTTATTGTGATTAATTTTCTTAAACATCCACATTTTCAGTTGATGCTGATACAAGAATGAATCAGCTTAAGTTTCAAGTCATGCTCAATCATTAGAGAGGAGAGACTATTCACTATAACCCACTGTATTACTACAACAGGGTACTGGCCTCATTTTAGGACCAAATACCAACCTGAACCCCAGCCCTAGCCAGTGCCAAAATATCAAACTGAGCCCATATAAATTTACACCCAATTCAGTTAAACCAGCAGAAAAACAACCTTGAACTTAACGAAAGTCCAAGTTTAATGGGGACTCTGACCCTACATAAATAAAAGTGTTTCAGTGTTGTACAATAGTACATTATAATGCCACAATATGGTGTAACTTGTTAAATGCACACACGTGTGCCTTATTGTCATTAACAACGTTGTGCTGCAACACCATTAAAGAGCAGGTTGTCAACCCATCCACCACTCCTTGGCAAGCTCTGTTGCTACTTTCTGATTACGTTTCTGGCTACATTTAAAATCAAAACATATTGATCATTTAATAATTGTTGACAAAGTGCTAAAATGTTTGTTTTCAACCTCCAAATAGGTGTCCACTGATTGATAAATAAATAATTGAATGCTAAATGATTGTATCCTAATTGAAGAAGCTGTTTAGTAGGATCATGATTTTGCATACCATTGCATGAATGACACATGACACATAATTTATTATATTTATGATTAATAATTAAATGATTAATTTAGAAACTAGTTGCTATGAATACAGGTGCCATCAGTTGTCTTCTTATGAATGACTTGTTTGTCATTGAGTCAGTGTTGCTTATGAAAAGTAGGCCCTTCATTACCAAACACCAAGTAACTAAATTAGGATACAATTATGAGTCATTAGCAAACTATTAGTTAAACTGTTGGTTACTTTAAAACTAACCTTCATCTGGGTGATCACAGGGATACGTGAATATTTGATCTGTTAACTGGTTGCATATGTCAGATTTATCGCACGACTCGTTAGGCAGAGGAAAGCTGTTGCTATCAAACATTGTCTACTTAATCATCTGAGTCAGTTTACTGGTGAATGGACAGATCAAATAGGCCGATAGATGGAAGGTTTGCAAAGTTATTTCATGGTCCCTTGCAAAAGTATTTTTAATATTTTTAAAATACAAAAATACAGTAGTTTATTTTGATACATGGTGTGGCTGCTGTATTTTGTAGTTTATTTTGATACACTTAAAATTAAGGTATTTGGTATCTTATTTTAAAATACATTTTGATGTATCTTTGCGTCTTGTCATACATTCCCATTTAGATAACTGATAAAAAAGCCCATAAGACGTATTAAGAATTTCAACAGAAAGTTGAAAAAAAAAAAAATCCAGCATTTTAAAAGCAACTTCATACATTAAACTCTACAGTGATAACAATTATGACACATAAAGATCAAATTTAATCTACGGCTTACAATTCAACTAGTATGTCTTCAACCAGGGTTAACAAGGGTTGGGAGCAGTGCAGTGGAGAAAATGGAGCTGTTAGTAGCACTGTGGATCAGATTAAGCGTAGAGTACCCTCTGCGATAAAACAGCCCAAGATCGCTTTACTCTGCTGCTGAGTGTCAATTCTTAAGGGGATCTGAAGCCATGTCCCTGCTCGTCTACCACTCTGTGATGCAGAGATCTGTGAGCAGGTTTATGATGTCCCATCTGTCCATAGTCTGAAGATCTAGTAAGAAAGTTTAGGTGACAATGAAGATCTTCAAGGAGTGCTTCAAAAGTCATTTTGTCCAACACTGAGTTGAGGAAAATGATATAATCTGTGACAAAATTAAAACATCTGTGAGGCATAAGAGGAGGTCATGCCCACAAGCGTGACTGGTGTGGGATCTGGCTGGACACGATGAATGACTTCCAAGGATTCTATGAGGTCCCTGCAGTGACCAGTGAGATTACTCAGGTAGCCAATCTAGCTGGGATAGATGAGGCTGACTGTCAGTAAGCCCTTGATGAACAAAGATCTACAAGAGCTTGCTGAGAATCTTAATCGAGGTGTGGAGAAGACTCCCATCAAGAGATAACTCTCCAGTAATATTTCATGAAGATGGTTTGGCCACCATTATTAAGATTAAGGTGGAGATTTGTGGAGATTTGTGGAGAACGATCCTGCCTGGGAGTGCGGTAAGAAAAGCAGTGCTGAAATTCCTTGCTGCATTATAATAAAATATTATTTATATTATTTTAATGTATTTTAAATGTATCTGAAATATAATCTATTTGTGATTGTATAATTAATGTATAAATATATATTCTATTGAGTTATACAGTGAGGGAAAAAAGTATTTGATCCCCTGCTGATTTTGTACGTTTGCCCACTGACAAAGAAATGGTCAGTCTATAATTTTAATGGTAGGTGTATTTTAACGGTGAGAGACAGAATAACAACAAAAAAATCCAGAAAAACGCATTTCAAAAAAGTTATAAATTGATTTGCATGTTAATGAGGGAAATAAGTATTTGATCCCCTATCAATCAGCAAGATTTCTGGCTCCCAGGTGTCTTTTATACAGGTAACGAGCTGAGATTAGGAGCACTCTCTTAAAGGGAATGCTCTTAATCTCAGCTCGTTACCTGTATAAAAGACACCTGTCCACAGAAGCAATCAATCAATCAGATTCCAAACTCTCCACCATGGCCAAGACCAAAGAGCTCTCCAAGGATGTCAGGGACAAGCTTGTAGACCTACACAAGGCTGGAATGGGCTACAAGACCATCGCCAAGCAGCTTGGTGAGAAGGTGACAACAATTGGTGCCATTATTCGCAAATGGAAGAAACACAAAATAACTGTCAGTCTCCCTCGGTCTGGGGCTCCATGCAAGATCTCACCTCGTGGAGTTTCAATGATCATGAGAACGGTGAGGAATCAGCCCAGAACTACACGGGAGGATCTTGTTAATGATCTCAAGGCAGCTGGGACCATAGTCACCAAGAAAACAATTGGTAACACACTACGCCGTGAAGGACTGAAATCCTGCAGCGCCCGCAAGGTCCCCCTGCTCAAGAAAGCACATGTACAGGCCCGTCTGAAGTTTGCCAACGAACATCTGAATGATTCAGAGGAGAACTGGGTGAAAGTGTTGTGGTCCAATGAGACCAAAATCGAGCTCTTTGGCATCAACTCAACTCGCTGTGTTTGGAGGAGGAGGAATGACCCCAAGAACACCATCCCCACCGTCAAACATGGAGGTGGAAACATTATGCTTTTGGGGTGTTTTTCTGCTAAGGGGACAGGACAACTGCACCGCATCAAAGGGATGATGGACGGGGCCATGTACCATCAAATCTTGGGTGAGAACCTCCTTCCCTCAGCCAGGGCATTGCAAATGGGTCATGGATGGGTATTCCAGCATGACAATGACCCAAAACACACAGCCAAGGCAACAAAGGAGTGGCTCAAGAAGAAGCACATTAAGGTCCTGGAGTGGCCTAGCCAGTCTCCAGACCTTAATCCCATAGAAAATCTGTGGAGGGAGCTGAAGGTTCGAGTTGCCAAACGTCAGCCTCGAAATGTTAATGACTTGGAGAGGATCTGCAAAGAGGAGTGGGACAAAATCCCTCCTGAGATGTGTGCAAAGCTGGTGGCCAACTACAAGAAACGTTTGACCTCTGTGATTGCCAACAAGGGTTTTGCCACCAAGTACTAAGTCAAAGGGGTCAAATACTTATTTCCCTCATTAACATGCAAATCAATATATAACTTTTTGTTGTTATTCTGTCTCTCACTGTTAAAATACACCTACCATTAAAATTATAGACTGATCATTTCTTTGTCAGTGTGCAAACGTACAAAATCAGCAGGGGATCAAATACTTTTTTCCCTCACTGTATGTCAAAAATGAAATTGAGGCAGAAGAACTCAAATTAGATTCTAGTAATAAAACAGAATCTTTGTGGGTTAAACTTTTGAACAAAAGTTCCGGAAGATTAGTGGTAGGAGTGTGTTACAGACCACCCAACTTCAGATATTCAGAAAGATGTTGCATTGTACAGTGTAATCAGGACTGCACGTAGCATGAATGTGGCTGTTACAATTTCAATTTCCCAAACATAGAATGGGAAAGACCAGTTGGGACTGCAGAAGCAGAAATAGAAATGGTTGAGATGGTAAATGACTGCTTTCTAACTCAATTTGTCAGGGAACCAACCAGAGAGAGAGCATTCATTGACCTGATCTTTTCAAATGACTACGACAGAGTCAGAGGGACAGTAGTTAGAGAACCAATGGCAAACTGTGATCACAATATGCTTAGCTTTGAGGCATTCTTTCACAAAACAAGGACCAAGTCTAAAACAATGGTCTACAATTTTAGAAAAGCAAATCTTGAAGGTATGAGGCAGCACTTAGAAGAGGTAGACTGGAGCACACTGGATACAAATTCAGCTGAAAATGGATGGTTATATTTTAAGAATGAGGCTTACTTGATGCTCAGGAGAAATTTGTACCCAAAACTTAGCAAATTGAGGACCAGAAAACATTGGCCAAAATGGTTTAATAGAATTATGCAAAAAAATATCAAGAGAAAGAAAATGTTGTATAGCACATACAAAAGGGATAGACGAAACAAAATAAAAAGAATATGTTGCTGCAAAGAGATCTTAAGAAAGGGATCAGGCAAGCAAAGAGGGAAATAGAAAGAAACATAGCTCTTGGAGCTAAAATTAATGCAAAGAGCTTTTTTTCAATACTACAACAGCAAGAGGTCAATAAAGGAGGAAGTGAAACAGATAAATGGCAAAAACTGAAGTATCTTGGAAAACGAACAAGATGTGGCAAATGTTCTAAATGAGTATTTCGCAGAGGTTTTTACAAAAGAAAAAATGGATAACATGTCACTTGAGATTTGTCATGCTCCCGCCGGCAAAAGCAGGAGTCAGAGGGGGGATGCGCACATATCATTTTGGGGCAAATGTGTGAGATTTTAGGGATGATGCATGAGAGCATGAGGAACACACGGCTGTCCTGCCACAAGAATACAGGCTACTGCTCCGCTTTACAACACGGACAATTCATAACAGTATTATACACAATTCATAGATATTTCCTCAGAAAAACTGAAGTTATGACAATGCTACACAGCTACATGTACAATACCCATCTATGCAATCCAAAACAGTTGCTAATTACCAAAATAATCCTTCCCTATGCCAATATAATGCATCTTCATTCGTCATCTCTATATGTCAAGGGCAGTGTGACCAAATCCATTGACAGGCCTCATAGGGAGCTTACCACACATAGCCTAAACTAAACTTTATTGAGTTCAGTAAATGAAAAAGGTACCTTGGTCATGGCTGCACGATTTTAGTTTGCATAGCAATAAGGTATAAGCAATATATTATATTAATGATTATATGTACACATTTCTTACCAGGGAGAGGATATATAAAACATGCAGTGCTTTAAATCCTCATGTGAACACTTAAAGCTGAGACCCCCTGGTAATTAATCTACATGGAATGCTTAAGCAACACAGATCTATCTTTGTTTGACATAAAGGTCAAAGCTTACATCCCTTTTACAAAGCATGAAATTCTCCAGATAATAAGTAGGAAGTGATTCGCTGCATAAAATAAAATGTTTTAATCGCTTCACTTTGCGAGCTGTTGTTGAATGTCTAGATCTCCAAAATCAGCCTTTTTTTTATTAACCCTGTTCAATCATATTCTGGCTGATTATTCTTTTAAGAGCATGATCAATTTATTTAGTATTTTCAAAGTGTATAAAATTAAACTCAGTATATATGAGAAAAAAATTGACAAAGAATGTCACATATTGTTGACTAAACTCTAAAGTGTATTGTGCATACATAGAGCCCTGAAAACACAACTAATTGCAAATAATGTTAAGTCTTCAGTTAACCCTGTGTACTGATTATATATTTTTTGTACCTTTTACTATAATGGGATCTGCTTTTTCCCTTATCTGTATTCTCACCACAAATATAGCAAGAGCTGTTTAGATACTGCATTTCTATTTCTTGCATTTACATTTACACACAATATTGCAGGCTCAGAATTTGCAATTTGGCAGAATATCACCATTTACACAGAACATGGAAATACTGTTGTTAAAATATTGTTTCTAATTTTAAGTGCTGTAATGTTTTATTAGAACAAGATATAAAAAGCAATGATGAACGGATGCTTTGTGTTTTCTCTGTTCCCTCTTCTAGCTGTGCTGGAGAAGATCAAGTGAGTGAGCAACAGTGCTTCTGGTCACTAACAGGTGGCCTTCACAGACCTTGGTTCTCGAAACCTTGGCAGCTTCCCTCTTGGGCAGAGCTTCTGTCTCACATTCAGGGTGTGCTTTGGGAACCAAACCCAGGCCTCTTACAGCTATTGGTCTGGCCCCTGAATGGGATTGCCTCATGGCCTTAAGGCTGTGGCCACCATTCAGTCAGCAAGAGCTCCCTCTACGAGGCTGTAGTATTCTTACAGCTGGCACGGTGTCTGGCTAGAGGGCATGACCTGGTCACCAGCCCTGTGACAGTTATTCAGGTGCTCTTGAAGAAGCTGTTGAATGCTGACAAGTCTCTATTCATGCTGTAGGTCTACCTACCGGTCATGTCCAGATTGATGGTGAGTTGCCTGGAGCCAATTTCCTGACCTCCCATTTCTTAGGCATCCCCAATCTCTTTCTCTCCCTGCTTAGAACCTTAATGTATTGCTGCATGCACTTTCCCATCCCCCCTTTGAGCTTCTTCAGACAGCTGAGCTGCAGCTGGTCTCGTTCAGTGGCCAATGTGTTTGCTAAATGTGTGAGCAAACTACATGCACTCTTGGTGCTTCCTGCTTGTGCTCACTTTCCTGGAGATGACTCCACATGCTTTGGCCTAACTGCTTTTCTTCCAAACGATCTCTCCCCTTCCCATGTTAAAAGGCAGGTTGAGTTGATGCCATTCCATCTTCCTCCCTCCTCTTTGGAGGAGGAGAGCCATCTGCACTTTCTTTGCCCTGTGCAGGTGTTGCACTGCTACATGGATTGTACTAGGGGGGTCTGTCTCACAGGCCTGTTGTTTGTGTATTATGGTGTGTGGACATTGGGACAGGCCCTGACAAGCAGTACCTGTTCCATGAGATTGTTGACATTATTACCATGGCAATGACTGATGGTGCCCAGGCAGCTGCTGGTCCATGCGCCCAGCTGGTGTGTTATGTTAAACCAACTGTTGTTTTTCCAGTAGAACATGGCCTGGTAGCCTTGTCCTAGTGTTGCTAACCCGTGGTGTGCAGGTCCCTGGTGGTTCCCTGCCCTCCTTTCCATCTTTCTTGATATGAGGTCACATCTCATGGCAGGCTGTGTCTTCAGGGCTGGCTTCATAATTTGTATGCCACTGATTTCCCAAGCAGCAGCATGGGTATACAGTACCCTATCCCCCTTTGGGTAGTACCACAGTTATCTGACAAAGAGAATATTTCCCAAAGACTCCAGCACAAAGAGTCACTTTGCATGCTAGTTAAAGCAGGCAGGGGGGGTGGGTCTGTCTAAATGACAGCACACAGTGGCCTATAGGCACCTTTGTTAGAAAATGCAGTTATAAGATCTCATGGTAATAAGCGATTTCCCATCCCCCTTTGGGTAATATTCACTTTCTCAAATAACTGTGGCTGCATTTGCAACCTATTGATTTGTAATAATACAATAGTGAACATCAACAAAGACAATCCCTTATTTTAACATCTACTAATCATTTGAAACTTGAGAAGGAAAAAAAAACTATTTTTTCTTTTAGTAGCTACAATTTAGCCCAAATACATATTCACTCTAATATTTTTCATGATCAGAAGACATTATGTATTACATGTAACTATGCCAAGATCAAGAAAACAACTAATTAAGCAAATAGCTAACTACCTCCATCTACACTGAACAATTTTAATCAGGCTTTTACTGGCTGTAGCACCTTAGGAAAAAACAAATTCAAGATACAAATGTTTGTTAATTACAATTTCCCCCATAATTGAAACATAAATGCTAGAATTAAACTTTATTTAGATACATATAATTAAAATCTAAAATAATGCATTTAACTTTATCAAAACATAACTTTAATTCATTGTATTAAAGCTTTACTTTAATAGCGGTTATTTCTACAAAGCATCCAGCTGTTTTCACCCCATCTTTGGTCACTCTGATACCAGAATTAATTGTTAAAGCGAATACATAGCTTTGAAGGTGGGCCATCTTCCCAAATAATTTCAGAAACTCAATAATACTTGTGTGATCCCAATATAACTTAATGAACATGACTTTTTCAATGCCAAGGGTCAAATGAACCACATTTATAAAGCTTCTGTGTCCTTTTGACATATCATGTATTTTACTAAAAAATCATAATAATAATACCACCATACATACATGTGTATTCCAATATATGTTAGCAGTGGTTAATGAGAAAACAGCATTTATCATTTCCCCACCACGCCTATTATTGTGTAATGTGCTTGAATATGTTTCTATTTTTAAGAGCAACATGTCTGTTGAAATAAAGTGTCTTATTTTTGCTGTAATTAATTTGAAATACACCACTGTAGATTTAATTATAAGCCTAATATCAATTCCAAGCTTTTAATATTATCATACACCCTGCGGCACAAAAAACAAATCCCTCTATGCATCAAACTTTTAATCTTTAACTTAGAATTTAATGTGCAATCAGCCATGTTATTCCAAACTTATAGAACAAGAAGGTGGCCAAAGGATATCTTCAGGGCAAATTTGTATGTAAAAAAATGAAAATACATATTCACTTAACCCCCCACAGACTAGATTTAGATTAAAATATTATAATCTCTTTATTGAAATCCAGGAGGTCCAAGTATTACAAGGAAATGTTGCTGTGTTGTAGCTATGCTGTAGTCTTAGCTTTTTAGTTTTTTATGTTTGTTGTTTTACTACCTGAAGTGGATTCTGATAATATATATATATATATATATATATATATATATATATATATATATATATATATATATATATATATATATACACTCACCTAAAGGATTATTAGGAACACCATACTAATACTGTGTTTGACCCCCTTTCGCCTTCAGAACTGCCTTAATTCTACGTGGCATTGATTCAACAAGGTGCTGAAAGCATTCTTTAGAAATGTTGGCCCATATTGATAGGATAGCATCTTGCAGTTGATGGAGATTTGTGGGATGCACATCCAGGGCACGAAGCTCCCGTTCCACCACATCCCAAAGATGCTCTATTGGGTTGAGATCTGGTGACTGTGGGGGCCAGTTTAGTACAGTGAACTCATTGTCATGTTCAAGAAACCAATTTGAAATGATTCGACCTTTGTGACATGGTGCATTATCCTGCTGGAAGTAGCCATCAGAGGATGGGTACATGGTGGTCATAAAGGGATGGACATGGTCAGAAACAATGCTCAGGTAGGCCGTGGCATTTCAACGATGCCCAATTGGCACTAAGGGGCCTAAAGTGTGCCAAGAAAACATCCCCCACACCATTACACCACCACCACCAGCCTGCACAGTGGTAACAAGGCACGATGGATCCATGTTCTCATTCTGTTTATGCCAAATTCTGACTCTACCATCTGAATGTCTCAACAGAAATCGAGACTCATCAGACCAGGCAACATTTTTCCAGTCTTCAACTGTCCAATTTTGGTGAGCTTGTGCAAATTGTAGCCTCTTTTTCCTATTTGTAGTGGAGATGAGTGGTACCCGGTGGGGTCTTCTGCTGTTGTAGCCCATCCGCCTCAAGGTTGTACGTGTTGTGGCTTCACAAATGCTTTGCTGCATACCTCGGTTGTAACGAGTGGTTATTTCAGTCAAAGTTGCTCTTCTATCAGCTTGAATCAGTCGGCCCATTCTCCTCTGACCTCTAGCATCAACAAGGCATTTTCGCCCACAGGACTGCCGCATACTGGATGTTTTTCCCTTTTCACACCATTCTTTGTAAACCCTAGAAATGGTTGTGCGTGAAAATCCCAGTAACTGAGCAGATTGTGAAATACTCAGACCGGCCCGTCTGGCACCAACAACCATGCCACGCTCAAAATTGCTTAAATCACCTTTCTTTCCCATTCAGACATTCAGTTTGGAGTTCAGGAGATTGTCTTGACCAGGACCACACCCCTAAATGCATTGAAGCAACTGCCATGTGATTGGTTGGTTAGATAATTGCATTAATGAGAAATTGAACAGGTGTTCCTAATAATCCTTTAGGTGAGTGTATATATATATATATATATATATATATATATTATTTTTATTTTTTTTCAGGAATAAGAAGTAAGATAGAATAAAACATTTTCACGCATGCTTTGTTTTTCAGGAAAATGTGTGTGTACAAAAACATGTCAGTTTATCTTTGAACTCATATACATTTAGTTTTACTACAACCATGAAGGAAACAACCAGTTTGTCCAAGAACATCACTGTATATAATAACGATATAAAGCATGTTTTCTATGTATTTCTGACTGTGTCTCTACATAAGCTAATGATTCATATTACAATTATTTCACATTATCAAAATAAATCGAAACAGGGGAAAGTTTTTCAATATAGTAATTGTTCCCAAAACAATGTAATTTGTTGATCTACTGCTGGATCAAGGCCTAAACTAAACTTTTCCATAAACTGAAAAGAAATTTCCTTTTTAGTGCAAATAACATTGTCCTTGACTGTATACCTCATATCACATGTATATTTGGACAATGCCACTGGAATGAGGGAGATGTGTTTTATTGGTACTAAGCTGGATTCAATTCATTCTAGCATTGGCCTTCATTGGCATCTCACTAACAATTATGTTTTTGTCACATTTCTAAGAATGGATCTTCCTTATCTGCAGTCTACCGATCCAGCACACAGTTAAATTGACAACTGAAATCCATTTGATCCTGTAAAATCACATTCACATATGTAATATGCTGCTTGCAGTTACTGAAAAATCAAGTCCAAAGAGATCACAGTATAATCGGCCTGTCTTTCACAATAATGATTCAAGCTGGAGTTATTTGTTCAGATAGAATAGCTAAACTATCTTCTTATTATCTTCTTATCTTCTTAGAATAGCTAAATACTTATTTCCCTCATTAACATGCAAATCAATGTATAACTTTTTTGAAATGCGTTTTTCTGGATTTTTTTTTTGTTATTCTGTCTCTCACTGTTAAAATACACCTACCATTAAAATTATAGACTGATCATTTCTTTGTCAGTGGGCAAACGTACAAAATCAGCAGGGGATCAAATACTTTTTTCCCTCACTGTAAGTTACTTAAGTGGGGCTCTTTTACCACAACTTAATTGTCAGCACAGACGTGATAGTGTTGCCCAATTTCCACAGCAATATATTGGTTAAATGGGCGATGGTTTGACATCGTGTGGAGTGTACATACCTACTTTCACATTGTTCATTCTTTTTCCTACATCAATAAAGTATGTCTCTATCATGGTGTGCTCAAAGCTATCCAACATCAGTAATCAGACCACATCTTAAGAAACTGATCATTAATCTTGCTGCTTTTTCACCATTTGCCACCCTTTTATGGGACAGATGTGTGATTGAAGGTAGAGATCAATTAATTTTAGTTAAAGCTTTTGAGCAAAGACTGCAAAGATCATTATCTAAAGTGAACATCCGTTGCTTGGTCTGCTTGCTTTGATCAGTCTTCCTGTTGCATTGAAAAAAAAAAAACATGTACAGGGGCATTCTTGAACAAAAAACATAACAGAAACGCATTAATCTCCAAGACAAATAAATATCTTCAATTGTTGTATACCAATTGTATTGCTTTTTTCATACATTCCTTTTTGACTGAGTTTATTTTTTTGTTCAAATTTTGTTCATTCCTTTCAAATCTCCCCATATATATAATCTATAAACAATATTTTCAGATGCAATAACATTTGTTCTACAGTTTGTGTCTTTATTGTACGGCAAGCCAAATTGTCATTTAGAGATATCTCTAAATACAATTCAAGATATCTTAAATTGAATTGCAGATATCTCAAACTAACTCCATTTCAAGATACCTCAAATTGAATTTGAGCTATACCTTAAATTCAATTTGAGATATCTCAAATTCAATTCAAGATATCTTAAATTCATTTCCTGTCCTATTTGAGATATCTCGAATTGACTTCCTGTTTATTTCAGATATCTTAAAATAGACATGCCACATTTACACATTTGGTTGCTGCCTGAGTTGGCAATCATGAAACTTTGAAACAGAACTTCATATAAATGGATAAAGCTAAAATAATGCTCATATTATGTGAAGCAGATAGATTTTCAAAGAAAATTGCACATTATTCAATTGCATAAGTAATCAGCCCTTTGCTACAAAACCCCAAAATCAGTTCATGTGTAAAATATTTGTTTGAAAGGTTACAATATTAGTGTTGTGTTCTCTGTCTCTGGGTAATTAATGTGGTTTGGCTTGACTTCATTGTAAATTCATATGTTTCTGTAAGTTTTCTTAATTAGATCAGATCAGGAGATTATTACATGAAAATGTCAAAGTCACTAAATACAGACAGATTTTTCTTTACTCTTTTCTCGAAAGACTGATTAAAATCAGTTTGATTTTTTTTTTTTAAGAATAAAGGTGACAAATCTGTCCCCTAGCCTGAAAAGGTTTAAAACTTCCTTCTGACAGTCCCGCTGCATATCATATACACTAGCCAAAAAATAGAAAAACAACACTTTTGGTGAATATGGTGTATATTCAAAAGCCTATATTTCAACAAATACACTTTTGAAATTTCTTTGAAGAATAACACTTAACACCTTAATTGTATGATTATTCCATATTATAATATATATATATATATACACTCACCTAAAGGATTATTAGGAACACCATACTAATACTGTGTTTAACCCCCTTTCGCCTTCAGAACTGCCTTAATTCTACATGGCATTGATTCAACAAGGTGCTGAAAGCATTCTTTAGAAATGTTGGCCCATATTGATAGGATAGCATCTTGCAGTTGATGGAGATTTGTGGGATGCACATCCAGGGCACGAAGCTCCCGTTCCACCACATCCCAAAGATGCTCTATTGGGTTGAGATCTGGTGACTGTGGGGGCCAGTTTAGTACAGTGAACTCATTGTCATGTTCAAGAAACCAATTTGAAATGATTCGACCTTTGTGACATGGTGCATTATCCTGCTGGAAGTAGCCATCAGAGGATGGGTACATGGTGGTCATAAAGGGATGGACATGGTCAGAAACAATGCTCAGGTAGGCCGTGGCATTTAAACGATTCCCAATTGGCACTAAGGGGCCTAAATTGTGCCAAGAAAACATCCCCCACACCATTACACCACCACCACCTGCCTGCACAGTGGTAACAAGGCATGATGGATCCATGTTCTCATTCTGTTTACTCCAAATTCTGACTCTACCATCTGAATGTCTCAACAGAAATCGAGACTCATCAGACCAGGCAACATTTTTCCAGTCTTCAACTGTCCAATTTTGGTGAGCTTGTGCAAATTGTAGCTTCTTTTTCCTATTTGTAGTGGAGATGAGTGGTACCCGGTGGGGTCTTGTGCTGTTGTAGCCCATCCGCCTCAAGGTTGTACGTGTTGTGGCTTCACAAATGCTTTGCTGCATACCTCGGTTGTAACAAGTGGTTATTTCAGTCAAAGTTGCTCTTCTATCAGCTTGAATCAGTCGGCCCATTCTCCTCTGACCTCTAGCATCAACAAGGCATTTTCGCCCACAGGACTGCCGCATACTGGATGTTTTTCCCTTTTCACACCATTCTTTGTAAACCCTAGAAATGGTTGTGCGTAAAAATCCCAGTAACTGAGCAGATTGTGAAATACTCAGACCGGCCTGTCTGGCACCACCAACCATGCCACGCTCAAAATTGCTTAAATCACCTTTCTTTCCCATTCAGACATTCAGTTTGGAGTTCAGGAGATTGTCTTGACCAGGACCACACCCCTAAATGCATTGAAGCAACTGCCATGTGATTGGTTGGTTAGATAATTGCATTAATGAGAAATTGAACAGGTGTTCCTAATAATCCTTTAGGTGAGTATATATATATATATATATATATATATATATATATATATATATATATATATATACACCGATCAGCCACAACATTATGACAACTGACAGGTGAAGTGAATAACACTGATAATCTCGTTATCATGGCACCTGTCAGTGGGTGGGATATATTAGGCAGCAAAAATGGGCATACTTCCTACACTGTTCCCCCAATTTGGATGCAACTACCTTCAAATTAAAGAAAAAAGTCTACACCTATAGCATATCTTGATTGTTTCCTATCAAATCCATTGTGGTGGTATACAAAGCCAAATTATGACAATTGTGTCACTGTCCAAATATATATGGACCTAACTGTGTGTATATATATATATATATGTATATATTCACTGATCAGCCATAACATTATGACCACTGACAGGTGAAGTGAATAACACTGATAATCTCGTTATCATGGCACCTGTCAGTGGGTGGGATATATTAGGCAGCAAGTGAACATTTTGTCCTCAAAGTCGATGTGTTAGAAGCAGGAAAAATGGGCAAGCGTAAGGATCTGAGCGACTTTGACAAGGGCCAAATTGTGATGGCTAGACGACTGGGTCAGAGCATCTCCAAAACTGCAGCTCTTGTGGGGTGTTCCCGGTCTGCAGTCGTCAGTACCTATCAAAAGTGGTCCAAGGAAGGAAAAGCAGTGAACCGATGACAGGGTCATGGGCGGCCAAGGCTCATTGATACACATGGGGAGCGAAGGCTGGCCTGTGTGGTCCGATCCAACAGACGAGCTACTGTAGCTCAAATTGCTGAAAAAGTTAATGCTGGTTCTGATAGAAAGGTGTCAGAACACACAGTGCATCACAGTTAGTTGCGTATCGGGCTGCGTAGCCGCAGACCAGTCAGGGTGCCCATGCTGACCCCTGTCCACTGCCGAAAGCACCTACAATGGGCACATGAGCATCAGAACTGGACCACGGAGCAATGGAAGAAGGTGGCCTGGTCTGATGAATCACGAGTTCAAGGGTTGACTTGGCCTCCAAATTCCCCAGATCTCAATCCAATCGAGCATCTGTGGGATGTGCTGGACAAACAAGTCCGATCCATGGAGGCCCTACTTCGCAACTTACAGGACTTACGATCTGCTGCTAACGTCTTGGTGCCAGATACCACAGCACACCTTCAGAGGTCTAGTGGAGTCCATGCCTCGACGGGTCAGGGCTGTTTTGGGGGCAAAAGGGGGAGCTACATAATATTAGGCAGGTGGTCATAATGTTATGGCTGATCGGTGTATATAAAATCTAACAAATAATGTGTCTGGTAAATTAATGTATTTTGGATTTAGGCTACAACATTTATGTAAGAGTTGCAGGGTACTTTATTTATTGGTGAATGCTGAAATACAATCCATAAAAATATATTTAATTATTTTCATTTATATATATTTAATTGTTTAGAATACTATAATAAGTATTTGTCATGCATATAACAAAAACTACTATAATACAGCATTACAGATCACCATACACATTCAAATAGCTGCATTGATGAACTTCTCTTTGCAGGTTAATAGACAGATTTGGCACTGACATACAACTAAATGTTTTGTCAACAAAAAAAATGCTCTTTATACCCTGCAAATACAGTTTTAGCTCAATGTTCATTTCAACGATATGTAGATTAAGATTGATTAAGCATTGCTCTTCACTTTACATTTGCAATCATTGTCAAAATGGTGGGGACACAGGTTTGCATTTAGTAGTCAAAATATTGCCAGCTCTGGGTGCATCATGGGAATCAACTTTTAGACAGATGTTGTACTTTGCCCAGAAGTACTTTTTTTTCATTGTAATCATTAAACATGTGACTTACTTCTGAAAACAAGGTGCCATATCTGTCCCCTGAACTGATAAATGGAATGTGCTTCACATCACTAAAACACTGCCCAGATCTGGCCACCCTTCCTTCCTTCAAGGGAGCAGGTTCAGATACACACAAACCTGATTTTGGGCCTTTGGATCAATCAAGAGAAGAGCCGCCTGACGCCAACTCAGTAGGCACAGTTCCTTCTGCGGGCGCAGCCACGGTTCCGCTCCATCAGAGCAGTTCACCTCTCAGGCCTGTCCAACACGGCGGCGGACCTCCTCTCTCTCGAGGAGGCCCCCTGGTCTCGGAATGGCGCCTCCACCCGCTTGTGGTACAACAACTGTGGAGCCGGTTCGGCAGGGCGGACGTGGATCTCTTTGCCTCAGCAGAGTCCACACACTGCCCACTATGGTTCTCCGTCCGAAACCACTCAAGAACCCTAGGGATTGACCCGCTAGCTCACACGTGGCCACGCTGTCTCCTTTATGCATTCCCACCGTTCCCCCTTCTCCCGGTGGTCCTGGAGAAGGTCAGGAGGGAACGAGTGACAGTTCTGCTGATAGCCTCACGGTAGCCTCGCAGATTTTAGTTCGCAGACCTGGTTGCCCTCCTCCACAAAGAGCCTTGGCAGCTCCCAGTGAGAGCGGACTTGTTGTTCCAGGTGCAGGGCACGCTTTGGCACCCCAATCCGGGCCTCCTCCAGCTTGGGGCCTGGCCCCTGAGCGGGAGCGATTGATTGCCTGGGGTCTGTCAGACGCGGTAGTTGCCACTATTCAGTCGGCGAGAGCTCCCTACCACTCCTACCACTGGCAGATGTTTAGCACCTGGTGCCAAGACGGCGGTCAAGACCCAATTAATTGCCCCATCGGGGTTAAATTGCAATTTCTACAAGAACTGTTGGACCAGGGAAAGTCCCCATCCAAGTGTATCTCCGCATGTCATGTCCGGATTGATGGCGAGCCCCCTGGGTCTAATTTTCTGGCTGCGCAGTTTTTAAAGGGAGCTCGACGGCTACTGCCTCCTCTAACCCTTTCACTGCCCGCATGACGTCTTTATGTAGTGCTGGATGTACTTTCACAAGCCCCATTTGAGCCACTGAACTCAGCTGAGCTGAAGCTGGTGTCATTTAAGACTGCGCTTTTGCTGGTAATCACCTCTGCAAAATGCGTGAACGAGATACACGCCCTGTCCGTACACCCATCGTGTGTCCGTTTTGCGGGAGATGCATTCCTCCTGAAAGTGCTGTCTCCATTTCATGCCAACAGACCTTTGTTTCAGAGCAAGAGAGTTGGCTTCACCTGCTCTGCCCTGTGCGGGCCCTCAGGTGCTATTTGGAACGCACTAAGGACATTCAGTGCTCAGACCAACTGTTTGTTTCTTATGGAGCACGGACACAGGGCCAGAAGCATTCAAAGCAGCGCCTCTCGCATTGGATTGTGGACACCATTACCATGGCCTACAAGTCCACCAGGACCCTGGTGCCTGATCACCTGGTGGCCCACTCGAATCGAGGCATTGCCACATCTTGGACCTTTTTCAAGGCACCCCCTATGGCAGACATTTGTGCAGCTGCAGCTTGGGCCTTGCCGCTTACATTTGCCCGATTCTACAGGTTGGATGTGACGGGACCAGTCCCTTCCATTGGGAACCCGGTGTTGGCTGCAGTCGATCCCCAGTAGCCTGCAGGCTCTGGCTCCTGCCTTTCCTCTCCCAGTCTGCCCCTGTAAGTGCATCCTGAGGGAGCTAGTGAACCGTGTCTTTCCCTTCCACCGGACTATGCCTTCCAGTCGAGCACCCACGCGAGCTGCTCCTGGATGTACAGACAGCCCTGTCGATGTGTTCCCGGGGCTTGTCGTGCGGCCTACAGGCATGCTTCCTTACGAGGCCGCCCTGTATATAGTTTGTTCATTATAACTGTGTTGCGGTGGTGCATGTTCTCCAGTGCCCCGCTGTGTACATAGTTAATTTATTTGCACGGTAAGAGCTGTAGTTGCCCTGCGTTAGCTGCGCTCTATTCGACAGGTGTCAACTGCTCCTGTGTTCCACGTGTGGTGCATGAGCCAGCTCCTGCACCCCGTGATGTATATATGTGTATATATGTATTATGTGTTAAACAGCAGGACTGTGGCTCCATTCTAAAATTGTATAATGAAGTTCACTGCCGCTGTTCCCAGCTGATGGCGCTTCAGTTTCGTTGCCTCGCTATGTACATAGTTCATTGGTCAGCAGGTCTGTGGCCCGCTCTGGCTGTGTGCCATAGAGCAAGAGTCCGCTGCTGCTGCCCTCAGCGATAAGTACGTGAGCAGGCTCTCGTGTTCCGCTGTGTATATAGTTCCTTTGTTAACACAGTAGAGATAATGTTGCCCTGCGTTAGCCGGTCTAACCAGCAGGCGTCAACTGCTCCTGTGTTCCATGGGCGGCACATGAGTTTGTTCCGGCGCCCCGCGGTGTATATAGTTAGTTTGTATGAAATATAAATTTCAGCACAATAGAGCTCTTCCACTCTGTACTGTTTAGTTGAGTTGGATGCTCTTGTGCTGCACGCTGATAGCATGAAGGTCTTGTTGTCACGCGATATGTTTATATTGTATATTGTTCAGCTCAGCTACTCTGTTGACTAGCCAGCTATGTATTATAATGTATTTTTCTCATTGGGTCTGTGGCCCCGCTCCTATTGAATCATGGGTCCACTGCCATGATAATGCACGGAGGCCGCACAAGTGCTTTATTGCCCATGCCAGACTAGCTGCACTAGTAGAGCAGCCGGCCTTGCTATTGTAACTGGAGGGCGTAAGAGTTAACCTCTGTAGCCCTGCTTTGTATATGCTGATTGCAGACAGTTCCCAGTAGAGTGTGACTACAGTCCTTGGTCCTGGATGGCTCATGTGTGGCCCTACAGGGCCAATGAGATTACTGTCTGGAGTTGTGTTGCCGAGGCCCCCTAGCGGTGCACCTCGGGGCAGGCTCCCTTATCAGCTCACTGCCTCCTCCGTTGCGACGGTTTTGTTATACAGTAACCCCTCCCCCTTGGGCAGTGCTTCCGACTTGAAAGATAACGATAGGTTGCGAATGCAACCCCGGTTATCTGAAAAAGGAAGCACTGCCCAAGGGTTGCAAGGTCGCGCAGGAGTCCTGGCTCCCGGCAAACCTGCGCTGACGTCTCGCTTTATAGAACAGGAAGTAATATATAACTCTTCAGGTGGACCAGGAAAGACATTAAAAAATAAATCTGTATAAAGTTACATCATTAGCATTTAATAATCTATTTCTACTAATAGATGTTTAATAATAATTACAAATATATAAGCATTATTATTGTATTAAAGTGAAAGTGGTTAAAAATAAACTTGTCAAATGTATTTAAATATTACCAACTGTGATTGAAACTTGCAAAAGACAGGTTTAGTAGTTACTGTGTATTTTATTTGATGCTTTACCTTTAAGGCAGTAATTGTTCTACAGTTCACCGCATCACCCAGAACTGCATCACAATGTATTTCCCTTCTTTAAAGTTAGTTTATTTAACTGGTTAGAAGCTCAAGGAAGCAATTATTGGCTGCTATAAAAATTACAACTTAAAATGACCTATTTTAAATTATATATTTTGTAAGGGACACAAATTATGTGTTGTATATGGTGCTAACAATATATTATATTCATGGTATTATCATTTAAAAACACTGGGTAATAATTTTAACACTAGTCTCCACAAAACTATCACAGAAAAACAAAACATCAATAACAACAACAAAAAACATTTTGTTTACTAAAGTGACATGCAAATAAATTAGGACTATTTGCATGATCACCATATATATCACCAATAATACTTAAAGGATGCATCCTGTTATGCTAATACTCTAATTGCTTGTCATTAGCATGCAGAGGAAGTTGTGGGGAGACTCATCATGTCACATAGCTGAAAATCTAGCACAGTCATTCAAGGAGAGGACTGTTGAAAACATTTCTTCAGGAAGGGGAGAGGTGTGATGGCCTCTTGGGTCCCATTGATACTTTACAAAAGAACAATTAAAATGTATGTTGGGCTTCTGTTCTTTGTGATATTACAGGTTTCTATCCTTGCGTAACCAGTTGAGGGACTTGTTTTTAATCTTCTAAATTGGCCCATAGTGCACATATGGGGGCCAAACCCTGACATTACCACCTCCCACTTTAATCAAAAACAAGACGATTGACAGCAGGCTTTTTAAAACCAGAGTGAGAGACTTCTTTCTGATTGATATGTATAACAGTGAAACTTAGGGCTAGGGATAGAATTACAGACTAGATTTTGAATGAGGGCATATAAATGTGTTCATCGTAGCTCAGAGGATATTCATGACATTCCCCACTGTTATTCCTGTGGTATTCTTCCATTAATTCATGGAATGTGTAGCCTTTATTCTAAAATGTTACCCAATGATTACACTCCTTTGTTGGGAAACATTCCCTAAGTTCTGGGAAACAGACAGTTGTACTGTTTTACTGACAGTTGTCATTACCATGTGTGCCATCCATGGGTGGCATTAGACTAGACAGAGCTGCATTACAGATTGAATGAGAGTCTGCATTAATGTTGGAAGGGTATTTTGTTCATTCTGAAGCAACAAAAGCCTTGAGTTTCTGAAGATTTTTTAGATGCTGAAGATTATTTTGCACAGTGGTCTAATTGGGCGGGAAACTAAATAATCTGATATTAGTTAGCACAGTTCCAAAATCTTTTTCAAAACATTAAGTGAGATAGATCTGCATATAATCTAAATATGTGGAGAGGCATTCCATCTGTCTTCGTATACAATACCATGTTTTCTACGTGCAGATATTATTAATACACAACTGAAAAATACATAAGTTAACTTTACTGGATACCATACTGGTGGGGCTAGTTACATAAATACTTTAATATTGAGATCTGCAGTAGCATCAAGTAATATATTTTCCATTCCCTCCTCCCTCCCCCACCCTCCTCAATATCAACTGACAATGTTCTCACCGCTGGGAAAATGAACCTGCAAATTATACAGTATTTTTGTTAAATTGCATGATAAACTCTGGCATTAACACCACTTTTGTATTCTGCTTTATTCCTTTATTTATTTTCAAATCTCATTCAGGAGGTAATACATACTCCACTCACACACTGTTCTTCACAGCAAAGCCCATGCGGTAAAGTTTAACAGCTGCCAGAAATGGCAATCATTTCCTAGAGACAAGACACTGTGCTGGAAATTACCTTATAAATAGGATCCCATATAGAAGAATTAAACTGGAACTCATATTATTGATGTTCACCCGCAGTCATAAAATGCAAGAGACAGCAAGGAAGCAGCACTTGTTTCAAATCGGTTTCTCAAGAACCTAAAGGGCATCCTGAATGTCAGCTTTGATCAACTGTGATGAATATGTTCATCTAGTCTTTTACGCAACTCTAATGTATCTGGAAGCCTTGAGGACTAGAGTTTGCCAAATGAAAGAAAGAAAGAATTTATTTCAAATCTGTTTGAATTATAATAAAGAGAAACATATTCCATCTTCATTTACGGCTCTAATGTGAAACAAAACCAAGGATTCCGGATTTAATGTCTTTGCAGTCAATGAGGCTGATGTTAATTGTACGGTGTGACCAGGATCACTCTCTGTGGGATCAAAGATTTAGGTGAAAGGTGTACTTCATACCTTACTAAAAGCTGTAATTATAATTACAGCAAGTAATAAAATAAAAAAGAGAAACTCATCTGAGGGGCCCCCTTGTTGTCAGCCTCAGGCTCACTTTCTAAGATGTCTGTCCGATGTAATATTTCTACAGATCCCATATCACATAAAGCATGGATTTTCAAATATCCTCTCCAGAATTGAATAATACTTGTGTAATTGTGTTTTTTCATGTAAAATGTTCAGAGAAAAGGTTCTCTTGTTCTTGTTGAAAGCATGACATGAATACTGTTTGCAAAGGAAAATGCAAACCAGTTGAGAGCAGCTCCAGTCTTTAAAGGGGACAGATGCTCTGAGATAGTTACCCTTCAGATGTTTTTTTTTTTTTTTTGACAAACATACAATTCATTCAGTGACCTCCTTGAAACACACAAGTGATGCAAAAATAACTACACAATTAAAATGAAAAGATGACACTTCAAATGTACAAATTTCAATCATATACTTTCAAAGACTTAAAATTCCTAAAATGTCAGAGCTACTGGTTAGTTTTCTGAGCCAACAACTGCATAAGCATTTTATTTAGCCTACAAGGTTTGAAACTAATTAAGTAATGATGTTCTCATAAGTGTTTATTTATACACTTAGTCTGTGTACATACACAAAAACACACACATATAACCTACACATACACATCATATACAAATATTTTACAAGCAAAATACTGGGAAATAGGCTCCTCTCATAAACTCTACCAGTGGCTATTTGCCAGGTACCGTGACCCAAAATTGGGAGTGTAATGTAATTGTTCAAGCAGAATAGTGATGACAATATGTTTATCGTCTGTTCAGAGTCCAGCATGTAACCCAATAGAGCACCTTTGAGAAGAACTAGAAACACAAATTAGGAACAGGTTTCACAGTCAATTACACTCACTGTACTACAAACTAACCAGTGGAAGTAAAGGCACAGTATTTTTCTGACCTAGTATCATTGTACTTTTTGGTAAAGTCATGGGTATATATAGTATATATAGAAGACATCACTTTATATCTATACCCTCTTATCATCAAAACTAAAAGAAAGCTAGTTTTATTCCCTTGAAATACCATGCAGTTACATGGGGGGAAAAATGCATTTTGAAAATGTGCTTATTATCTCCGTTCTAGTCTATAAAGGCATGATGCTCTAAGGTAGTTTCTCTTCTGTCACACATCAGGTGGGTAGAGCAGCACAACACAATCAACCTGAAAAGGTACCTGTAGCAATAAGGCAAAGTGAGACAACTTCCTATTTTCATTTGAAACTCAACCTGTCAATATCAACATCCGCTGCTCAGGGGTATTGTAACACACTGTAGTACTGCTAATTTTGGATTGAGATCAGGATTTTGAGCAGGTCATGCCATGTTTTCTATGTTTTCTTGAATGATTGTGCTCCACTTCCAGCTGTGTGACATTAATGTATATTCATGCTGGTAGCTGCTATTGATTATTGTGAGTTTTACTGTGTGATCTGATTTGCATTTGTTAGGTCTTGTATTTTTGATTTCATTTCATTTTTCAGAAATCGTTCATTCAAGCTAAATGCGCTTTCAAGGGGCAAAGAATAAAACCAAAATTATTAACACTGTGTAAACTGGCATGAAGATCCCACTTACTGGTATGTGCAATAGGAAAGAAGGTACAAATGGCCATCTCTCTGTTTTGTCCTGACATGTGTCTGACAGTTTTCCTTGGATATTTGTTACATACAATTATCATTTATTAACACATACATCTTAATACTGAATGTAACACATTAATATTTAGTGTCAGTTGAGCATATTTTACTTTAATAGAGGTCTTTAGCACTAAGTGATGCTTATATCATTCTATCATATAGTTTTTCATGATACAGACATTTCAATGATTTCTTATAATACATGTAGTGATTTTTTAAAATATTTGGATAAATATTTGTTCAGTGATATATATGAGTAAAATAGAGTAAATAGAAATACGTGATAAATTAACCTACTGGCTTCATCTTCACATAGCCATTTGGCAGTATAGCACGGCTAACATTAGATTTCACGTTAATGACATTTCAGAATGATGCATGAATCATGCTCGGTGAACCAGTTCAAGGCAAATACCCACCTTATAATTTTTGCAATGTCAATGCCTTACCTTGGTATACCCATGCCTTACACACATCAAACAGCTCTAGGATGTATTTGAAATACCATTGGGCAACAAATTAGGTCTGACCCTTTGCATCTGCCGAGGCAAGGTGTATTATACAACCTTACCATCATAATTCATTAAAAATTACATCATTTTCATTCACACCCCATGAATTTTCATGACAACAAGGATCATTTGACATTAGGGGACTATATTGATGATATATATATATATATATATATATATATATATATATATATATAGAGAGAGAGAGAGAGAGAGAGCTGATGTTAAATACCTAACAAACCTTAATAACAACTATAATAATAACATAATATTAAACACACACACACACACATATATAAATATATATAATATGGCACCACAAATTCAGCAAAACTAAGTGGGTTTGAGTTAATGGTTCTCTGATGTCAATGTTAGGCTGGTCTTAATTGCACACATACAAATAGGTACATGAAATGATTGTTTTTCAGCAGTTTAATTCTTCTTGCAACCAAGGAGAGACATAGTTATGCATCCTTCAAGGATATCCATTACGAGACTATTTGTGTTATCCTGCCAACAGACACTGATACAACTCAGACCCACAGGCAACTAGCCAAAGACTGGTCACCGCAAGTAGCACTCAGCCAATTGTTTTCTGTCAGTCTTTCAGCCACAATTCTGCAAATTAAGTTAAACCAGAAACCTTGACCGTCTGAGAAAGTCAAGACTTCATGAATTCCTATGAACTGCTACGGTACAATTCACTTACTTAGCACAGGATTAAATGAAAACTTTGACCTACTCGGCAAACACAATTCCAAGCCCGTTATTTATGTCAGTATTTCCATTGGATAGACTAAAGAATCCTTTTGGCAAATAGGTAGCCAACATCAAGTGACACAATTGGAATATACAATGGGTAGGTGAGTTGAAGTTTTGATTTTATCCAGACTCTAGTTCACATATCTGTCAAAGCACTCATGAACAATTCATATGGTGGACATGAATGTAAACTGGAAGCATCAAAGTTATCCTTGAAAAATGCACCTACTGGGTAAGTCAAGAAAACCTTCAAGAAAAACACACTGCTCCAACATTCATTAAGTAGGTTCCACTGTGTTCCAAATATATATATAAAGTTGAGCACAAACAAACTGACAAATTTAAATTGAAAATACTTTAATATGTAGTTATACTATATATTTAATATATTAAACACCACTCGCTAAAGGCAATCAATTTGACTTACTGTTTTTAATTATTTAAAAGGGAAAGACCAACCTTATACTGAATAGTCTGTTAAATCAAAGTCATCAGATCATACTCCCCCATGTAAACATCTATGTGGACTTTTCAGTTAATTATTGGAACCAATCACCATTCACTGTTAACATCAGTTTGACAACACAAATCTATTTCACAACAAATTACTTTAGGATTTGGACCCATGGAGTTATTCATAAAGATATACTTTTATTTCTAAATTGCCCTGTTAATACACTGTCACGTGATCTGATTAATAAAACTACCATCAGGGTTAATACATTAAGTACTGGTATGCTGACATGTTTTATATAATGGGAAATTTCAGTCAGTATACAAATGGAAATGAGAGGAAGATAGTAATATTCATGCTGTGACAATTGCTTACGGAGTATGGTGCATTTTCCTACAAGAATCCTCTGATAATGGCACACTAAATCCACTGCCATAGAATGTCCATATACTTTATGAAAAAGGAGGGAAAGAAATGTCAGTTTATATGTAAAAATGGAAAAAACGTACTAGATCCTTACTACATTTCTTCTCATAATGCACAGAATTATAGAGACTTGAATAAAAGTGCAATGACACAGAACAACTGCAGTTTTCTATGGAGTGACAGCCTTAAAATACTGAAGTTGAACTAAAAAATTGAAAGAAAGTAAGGAATGACAGCTTGGAGCTTTAAAACATAGGCTAATATCTTAATGTCTTTTATCTTCGTAACATTAGGAACCCTAACGAATAGAACTGAATTGGAATGACACAGAATGAAAAATTGTTTTCGGTAGATTGACAGCTTTGGAATAACATAAATGTACTAAAGACATACCATTCCAAGGGTGACATCTCATAGAAAACTGCTGTCACTCTATTTTCTTTAATTCATTAGATGTCCTTCCTTTCTTAAAAAGGTAGATAGGATTTGTTTTGAAATTTGAAAGATATAAACTTTTGTCAGTTCCACATTTAAACTAACACTGATATACAATTAAAAAAGAGCATGACAGACACCAACATATCAAATCAAAATGGAGTAAAACTTTTAATTTTTGAAGCACAACAGTTGATTATGTGGTATTTGTATGCCAGTAAAAGCCATTTACCATCATAGAAAAGGTTATTAAATCACTTCAATAGTATGTAAATGAGGGAAAAGGGGGCAGCTTTGATGGTATTGTTTTCCGTCCTGATAATGTCATGCCAGTACACCTGATTTATGAATCCTGAAAAATTACAAGCATTTCTGATGGGATAAAACTAAAAATTGGCTTCCACAATGGATCACTATATCTGTGATGAAAACCAGAAGTTAGAAAATAAAGAAATATTTAAATGTGCAACTTATAACAGCTGGTGACAATGCATGGGTTATGTTGCTCTAACATTAATCACTGCAATTTTAGTTGTTTCAGAGCAGATATTAGCCGTGCATAAAGTACTCTGTTGTCAGCTACATGGATGCTGTTTTCACTACAGTGATTTTCAGTTCTGTTTATGACATTAAATACGATTGTTCAGGTCCACACTGACAACCCACACACTAAACTGTGCTGTGCCAGGAGTGTGATTTGTCCAGAGTGACATTGCTCAAAGTACATGTGAAAATCCCTCACTTTGCTTCAGCCCTTCATTACTGAATTGCTGAGCAGTATCTTCTTTTTATGCTCACTGGGAGAAAAGAGCATCTGGCTAGAAAGTGAGATTGAAAGACACTCATCTGCTCTTAATCTGCTTTATCATTTGTGGGTGGAAGCAGTGTGGTTACGTTGTAATTGGAATTCCCACAGCAGGGTGAAAATATAGGAGCTTTCTAATTTAATTGAAATATCTGTTACTTCAATATGTATGTGGAAAAGGAAGGTTCACAGTACCACACTGATCTGTTTGCTTCATTCTTGATAAATGTTGTCACACCACTCTCCATTTTCATAGATGTATCTGATTGTTCAGAAGAGGACTACTTCACTGTGCCTCCTGACCTCCTTATTTGACTACTCCTAAATTTAGAGGTACAATTTGATAGAGTTTTGTTGGTATGCGTTCCTACCATTAACTACCACTTCCTGTTCCGAAAGCACTTCAGGAGCATTAAACTATCTTGAAATCCCACGTTATGCGTGTAATTATTTTTCAGAGGGTGCCAAGCATGGAATTACCAAATTATATATAATTATCTGCCATTCTGATTCTTTTTATGGGAGAAATAAATTAATTCTGAGAGTTATTGTGGTAGATGTAACTAGTATGCTTCTCTTCCAAAAAAAGTACACCTCTTGAAAACTGATCTCATTTTTTGTTTTATTTTTAAGCTTGTCCCAGACTTACAAGGGATACCTACAAACTAAGCCATGTGAAATGGGTGCTTGGAGATGTTATCCTTACCAGCCTGTTATCAAGGTGGTATTAATACTTTACCTCATCCTTGATACTGCTGGGGAAGTCACCCTTAAAACTTGCTATTTGCTATTATTATTAATGTTATAATCATTGTATGTAGCAGATAGATTTATCCAAGGACACTTATGTGGTATTACACACACTGAACTGCAGTGCTTTGCATAAACAAAACAATAAAAGGAAATCACTGGGAAAACCCATCCACAAAAAATATAAAATGGTCTATAGGATTAATCTATAAAGAGGCATACAATGGTGCGAAGACACTGTGTAATCATAATACTCATGGGCACCACTGTGTAGTAAGGGAGGAGAAGGAGTAAGCCCAGATAGACATATACCTGAGGGAAGTCATGACTAATTCACCTGCAGAAGAGGGTGAGAGGTGTGTAGAGAGAGACAAGGGACTAGAAGTAAGATGAAGCAGTTTGCTCAAGAGAGCAGTGGGTAAGAACAAAGGTCTTGCATTTAATACATCCAGTGATTGGAAGTCAGTAAAGAGTATGAAATAGAGAAGTAACATTAGAGAAGTGAGTCAGAGAGAACAGTAGGTGAGTAGCAGAATTCTGAATAGGCTGAAGAGGGTGAGTAGAACGAGCAGGAAGGCCAGCCAGAAGGTCCTGAACTAAAAGCTAAGTATAGTAACTACTTAGAATAGGATGTATTGTATAGATGTTGCTCAGAATGAAATGGCAAGTTTGTGCCAAGGAAGACATACAATGGCCTCCACATTTGTCTTGCCCTTGATAACTATAATAACAAGATGATTTAACCGAAGAAATGTAAGCATGCAATAGTTTTTGTTTTTCTCAAATACATGGCAATATGTCATTGTAATTGTAACAACACTGCACAGAGCAATGTTTTACAAAGAATGGCATGTTGTTGTTGTAATAACTCAATTATCACATTTATCTCAAAATAAAATCCAGCAAATCCAGCACATTTTTGTTGTCTGGAAGTTTATAAAAAGCTTCTGGAACTTCTATAGAAGCTTCCAAATGTCACCTGTTTCTGAGGAGTATAAGAAGAGTTTACACACAGAAACAGTACATTAGTAGCATTTACTAATTTAGTATTAGTACATTAGTAGCATTTTGATTTCCCCTATGCTTCCTCTTCCTTAGCTCTTAACTTTGACTTAACATCTTGTCTGCACTCATCAGCTTTTACAATCTAGGATGTAAGACCTTATATATTGCTTACTGTATATCGCGTATACACTTGCGTAAATTCTGAATTTGTAAAATGTATTATGCCTTTATTGCACTTTGTATTGCTCTTATATTTTGTAAGTCACCCTGGACAAGGATGTCTGCTAAGAAATACATATTAATAATAATAATAATAATAATAATAATAATTTTCTATCATGGTTAAAGTCGGAGAGCTGCCTTAAAATTGCAGGCAGAGGGCCCATGACCTTCACAGGTTGGGTACTGACTATAATATAATTCACAAAAATCTGAACCTACCAGTTAACACTTTAGCATCTATCATTAAGAAGCCTACTGGAATAGGTGCTACCTTGCCAGGAAGGAGTATGCAAACAAATATTTCCACTCTGTGCTATGAGAAAGTGGTTTGGGAAGCAAACTCAAAACCAAGGGTAACATTTGGAGATCCCAAAGAGAGTCTGGCAACATCAGGACACAACGTCTGTGGTGTTAATAGCAGAGTTGCATGGAAAAAGCCTCTCCTGCCAGAACAACACAACAGGATCTTGATGCCCTTTTTACTATCAAGGGAACGATGGATTCAAGTACCAGGACATTTTGGCCATAAAACAGGCTCCCTCTGCTAAGAAATATAAGCTTGGTCAAATATGGATATTCCAGTATGATAATGATCAAAAGCATGCATCCAAGTCTCAGTATAAATGGCTATGTGAACACAAATCACTTAGTGGCAAATTCTGTCAAGAGGGGTGGACAACAATCACTCCTGAGAAGTGCCAGAGTTTTATAAAAGACTGCAAGAAGCATCTTCTCATTGTTTCAAAGTCATAGAAGGATGCACAAAATACTGATTGTGGGGATGTGAATGAATTAGATCATTATACTTTTTGAATACACACCATTATATGTACAACATATACTGTTGCCCTGTGCAGTGTTGCTAGTATTACAATTTTAAATAAATGTTTTAAATAAAACACAATGTTTACATACTTAATCACCTTTTTATTTTATTTAAGAGGGGTATGAATAAATATGGAAGCCACTGCATATTAGGAGGGATCAGTGGTGACCCCTGTTTTCAGGTGGAATAGAGGTAAAACGGTAATTTAAGGAGGGATGAACAGGAGGTTGGATTTAGAGAGGTTTAGCTTGTGGTGATACAAATCCATCCAGGATGACATGGCTGAAAGGCAATACAATAAATTCCCTGATACCCAAGACAACGATTGTAGGAGTAAACACCACATGCTGCATTAAGTTTTTGTTCGCATCATGTTGGGAAAAGTGAATAGGGATGATGTACACCTTTTCCCACATACTTTGAGATTCTTTGTCTTCTTCTAGGTAGACAAATACAGGATTTCCCATGTAAAGATAATTTCAGATACCTATCCCGTTTACCCCTTGCCCTGACTACAATTTGTTACACACACAATACACAGCACAACTGATTACATGTCATCTGCAACTTGGATGCCTTGCACTTTGTCATCATCTATTCTTCGTCTTTCGATGTGAAAAATGAATTATAGACTTTACAGAACGTGGGACAGGGCAAGTTCCAATAATTTTAAATACATTCATTTTGTCTTTATCTTGCATACAATCCGATTATTTTCCAGTAATTCTACTTTGAACTAAAAGCATCATGAAACTAGCATACAAGACTATGGATTATATATATATATATATATATATATATATATATATATATATATATATATATATATATATATATATATATATATATATATATATATATATTTAGGAACAGTGATTTTGTTTCTTTTGTGTATTTGTTGTGTATTGATAACATTATACAATAAGATTGTAATTATTGTTAATTATTCACTGATCAATAACTCACTCAATAGGAAACATTTTATACTGATTTATTAGACTACAGTTACACACAATACATTATGAATAATGGTAATTATTATTATTTATTCAATTGGTAGACACCTTTCTAAAAATTTTATGAGCAAACAATAATCAATAGACAATAACATATTTACATTATGCAATAATCAATCAGTATTTATGTAAGCATGTAAAGAGTTACATTGGATGGCAACCAGTAAAGAGCAAATACACAAAATATAGTTTATATTATGAAGAACATATATTAACTTATATTCATGTGAACTTATTATGAAGTTTAACACATATAGTTTGTAGTTAAGGCTTGGTAGCTGCACAATCCTGAACTCCTGTATTGTGATATTGTGACTCTTTCATATGTTGTTGTTCTTGTTTTTCTGCAATTTTTTTTTTTTTTAATATATGAAACTTACATATAAGTATTGAAATTAGACATACACAGAGGGTTATATCTGCATCATGTTTGCTTTAAGTAATAAGACAGCTGGAATCTATGCAAGGTTCTAAATCGAAAAAATCGATAAAAAACATGTCAAAAACTGAAGTATAAAATAATGGGTGCAGGACAAGTATCAAGTAACTTTGGCTGTGGAAATGTCTAAGTGAAGGCTAAACATGGCCAACCATTGAAATTGCAGTGCTCCACAATGGAAGGACCTGTAGGTCACCAGCCACTTATGGGTCATATTCCAATGAACCAGAAGTATCAAAGATATAGAGATGTCACAGTTACGAAATGCATCATAACTATAACAACAATTGCAGCAGGCCACAGAAGGCCCTGTCCGAACACAAATGATGAGAAATCGTCCTGTCTGCTGTAAAGAGCCAGTTAAACATACACTATACTGTCCTTGACTGTCAGACACTTACAAGCAAGTTTAGACTCCTGAAGAAAATATAAATGATGGATTGTGTCCATGTGATCACAAGGAAAGGTATCTTCTTGGGAGTCAAGGTTCATGCTTGCATTCTAAGATGGCCATGTAAGGGTGTGGTCAGAAAGTTACAAAATGTATCTCAGTGAAAGAAACAAAATCTGAAACTTACATTATTTGACTGTATTGCAAGTCAAATTAGAAAGTAGAGTATACAAATAATGTAAATACATGTTTTAAATAATGAAAGCATGCATACATATTTATATTCATTAGGAGAAATAATCAAAGCTGAATTTGTGAATTTCCAGATTGTTACAAATGATAGAAGAAATCCTGTTTGATATTTATTGATGGCTTCTTCATGTCTTCAGTGTCAAAAAACAAAATATTTCAAAGCAGGGGAACAAACAAACAAACAAATAGAAAACACTGACATATGGGATTTATTATTTGACTTCAGCTATGCTCTATGTTCTTGTACTTGTATCCCCTATGGAGTCTATAAAAGAATCCCCTATGGAGTGTATAAAAGAACATCCATAACTTCAAAGACTCAATGTTTAGAAAAAATGAAAAAAGCAAGAAAACATTAGGACATATTTACAAAGCCTTTAACCACTGTACTGCTTGTAACATTTTGTTAAAAAAAAAAAAAAAAAAACACTGGTAAATGTAATAACCTACAAGAAAATAAGGCAGACAGAGATAACTTGGCCTTTGGACATTCTTATCCATAGCTTTGTTTTTATCTTAAAGATGAAAGTTGCATGTGAAGACACCACTTTGTTTAGAATTCCATGAGGAATAGAGAAAAATGCTCAAGTCACTCAAGATTACTGCACTATCCTCAAGGGAACAGGGAGCAAAAACTTTGTAAGACAAGTTGTCATTGTTTTTTCTGAGCTTGGAAATTCCTGACTACCTACTAACATCGGAAGTACAACAGATAATTTTGGAGTGTTGTCACTCCAGCATAAGTTACCCTTACAGATATAAAATCACATTCAACATTTCAGGATCATGTCTGTATACAGTATTTAGGGAACTAAGCCTATTGAAATCTGTATTTATTTATTAATTTGGTATATTTAAATATAATTTGTACTATATTTATTTATATGGCTAACATGAAATTAATTTTTAACCCTAAAAGCACCAATGTGGGTTAAAACATCAGAACTCTGAAACCCTTTTTTCAATCTTTCTGTAAGTTTAGGACTTTGTCAAGAAACTGGCTACCAACAAAAAAACACAATTTGCTATGACTGTTGTGTTAATATGGAGGACTGAAAAAATGATCTCTCTTGTGTATCCATTTTTATCACTAGGAAAAAACAATTCTCCCTTATCCACTGTATTACAACAACAGGGTACCAGCCCATTTAGACCTGAATAGGAGCCTGAACCCCAGTTCTAGCCAGTGCCAAAATGTCAAACTGGGTCCATTCAAATCTACACCCAGTTCAGTTAAACCAGCAGAAAAACAACCCTAACCAAGTTTAATGGGGACTCTAACCCTAACCCTAGCCCAGAACAAAATGTAACCCTAAATGTGTCAATACAATTCATTTTAGTGCATAATATAGCTAAATTTCTCATCATAATACTAAATGTAAACATCGAACCATTCCTACCTTGATCAGTTACCTATCAATAAAACTATCAGAATGTACACATTTTTCTTAACTACTACTATTATTAATATTATAATATTTCTTAGCAGACACCCTTATTCCAGGCGACTTGTTACAAGATATCATATTATTTTTATACACAATTACCCATTTATATGGCTGAGTTTTTACTGGAGCAGTCTGGGTAAAGCACCTTGCTCACTGGTACATGAAGCACCATTGTCTCCCACTGGGATTGAGTACAGCGCCCTGACCACTACTCCACACCCTCACTTCATACAGGAAAACAATAATCAACACTGAAATAACATGCACAATCTTTATTTCGATCTCTGCTACTGCTTTCTAATGCAGACTGCAGAGACTTTTCACTATAAACCACTGTATTACAACAACGGTTACTTGCCAATTGAAAGCTGTCCAATTGAAAGGAAGTTCTCTTGCCCTATTTTAAATCTATATGTGGGGTTATGTGCAATTGCTTGTGAAAATAATCAAATACTGCCATTGTTTTAATGACTTTGTTTTATCCTAGTTTTTGTCCATAATATATATATTGTTTTACGGACTTTGACTATGGATTGCATTTGGGACTGCAGCTGTTTGTCTTGTTCATTGTGCATTAGTTATATCTTTCGGCAGGGATCTGTTATATGTGTTTAAATTAGGCACAACGAGGAGCTAGGGTTTTATTTGTGTTTCTTGTGTTTACATGCACTAAACAATGTAAGTAATAAAAACACACATCTACACAGTCTCCCTGAACCTTCCCTTACAGAGCCCATATGTATATATATATACTGTATATATTAAAAAGCACCTTATAGAGAGCATGCTCCTTCCCAACTGTGTGATTACCATTTAATTCAATCTGTAGTGCTGTATTTTTAACTACAGTTGAAACTGAAATTCTTCTGGCCTTGAAGTTCTAGTTACTCATATGCCTGGATAGTTTACAGCCTCTCTTGTTTCTGAGGAATGTTTCTGTCCCTTTAATTGCTGAATAATTTAGTAATATTGATTGATAGTTATCTTTAATTCGGATGAGTTAATTAGGTTTATTTTAGAATAAATATTATGAAGGAATTGTTTACATTTCTCATCTATGGTGAGGACAAAATCTAATGCTACCTAAAGTTTCCCAAACAGAATTTCATATGTTATAGCATTTTTTACATAGATCAATCTATCAATCTAACTCAGTGGAATAACTTAAAATGTAAAATCCACTTCAACCAAGAATACAATACATGAGCTCCTGTTTACTGCTACAATGCAATGTCATGTTTAATATGTTGGCACCATTGCAATTTGTGTTTAGCCTACTCTGTTCAGTCACATATTTATCAGTATTTTCTATTATTTTCAGAAAAAAAAACTATATTGCAAATCATGTAAATATGCTGTGAAAATGTAAAAATCTAAATTGGTCAAATAATAGGTCAATGACAAATTGTGTTTCAAGCAGTCATAATCTTGTTTTTTATCAATGTGTGTCAGAGAAGAAGAAGAATTATTTATATTCCAGGCATTGCAATGAGATTTCCAGTTTTATGCTGCATGGTACTTACAACGATCTAACGATGCTCATTGGGCTCACATTGCTCACACTACAAATGACGCCAAGATCTCTGCCAGAAGACTGTCATCAATTACTGGAATTGTAACTAATTACTTGCAGATTTGTTTGCTTTGGAAATAGATTGCAAAGCTATGAAAGGATAATGTACAGCCTCTTAGGCTACTGGTCCTTTACTAATACCCTACAAAATACTGGTCCCCATCATATTGGGCTTATAAAGATGGGATGTTGCTACTTATGTACATTTCTGACAGACATGAGAAAATAACCTGTAGTCTGCATGCTTTTAAAGCCACAGGTTCATCAGTAAGAGCAGCATAGGTCAATAGTATAACAAACTGGCTGCACTGTCAAGCACCTACATGAGCAATCTGAGCAAAAGGTGAAGAAGGAATGTGCAGCAGGAAATGAGAACAGGTCTTTCCCTAAGGGTTTGAGTACTATAGAATAAACAGTAAGGTTTGAGGCGTTAAAGAGCAGGATTCTGTATTGTGAAGGTCTGCAGACCACGTGGCAAATATACCAAAGAAGATAGAGGCTCTGAAACAGGGGCTGAGCATATTCCAGTCTGCTGAAAAGACACATGTATGGTTTTGCAGGAAATAAAGTTTTGGAAATCTCACTACAGTGGGAGGAGGTGAATATTATTAATCAGATGATAAACTGTAAATGTGTGACCAGTGGTGGGCAGCAAGCAGCAAGATACTCAACAAAACAACAGCGTGCTGCGGCACTTCAGTGGTGGATAAATATAGAACACTTCTACCTTTGGCATGCTTTATAAATGGAAGATTATGATTATTTGTATTATAATTTTTCGAAGAGGACAAGCTAACCTCAGAAATGTATTCTTAATGCTAGAAGAGGGTAGATTTTCTAGGAAGATCATCAGGTTCAAATTAAGATTTTAACACAGAAAGCTTATGCATTTATGCATGTCATCCCCCCATCGATAATTATTTAATAATAATAAGAAGAAGAAGAACACCTCAATAATTAATAATAATAATTGTAAAAATCTTGTCTCATGCCTTTAAAATGTGAAACGTGTTGAAGTTTGGAAAAGAGAGTTAATAAATCACTTTGTGTAGTACATTTTTCCTCTACTTTGAAAATTCAGCTTTTTTCATCCTACATTGCTTAATAGTGTTAACATGGCATTTACAGTGACTGATAATGCAAACAGATTTGAATACAGAAACCTGGTTTTATATGTTTAACACATTTTCCTTGTTTCTAAAGGGATTTTTTTTTCACATACAGGTTTTCATCATTCTTCTCTAAACAATTAAAATGATAAGTAAGAGTGACAGGATTCTGCTTCAGGCATTGAAACAGATCTGAGCCTTACTGGCGCATGAACAATTTGTCAACAGGTAAATGTTGTCTGGAGAACAAATGAAATAACTGAACCAAATATAAAATAAAATAAGACGGAAAACATTGTGAAAATCACTTATTTGTTGTATCCATTGCAGTGTCGCCAAAAAATAGAATAGACTAAAGTAAGCATAAATGTGCATCATAATTCAAACACATGAATACCTTATGTATTTGTATGTCTATATATATATATATATATATATATATATATATATATATATATATATTTTTTTTTTTTTTCCTCTGGAACATTTATTAATCAATCATCATCAAAAACAAATAGTAAACGTTAATTATTCACTTAATTTGTATTAGCATTGAAAGAAATGGCAAGAGTTCCTTTTTTTAAGTTACTTAGTCTTCAGTCACTAGTCTTGAGAGAATTGTGTTGCTGTCTTCATTAGCCCTGTGATCTCTCGAGTCCTGTTTCTCCACACTGCACCATTACAAAGCATCCACTAGAATAACATGCAGTTAACTTAAAATGGAATTGTAAAATATCAATAGGCCACACAGCCCATTGTCAGCTTAATAGTATGCATTGCACTATTGTTGATATTAATTGTGTTTTTACAGTTTCCAAATGAATCATCTTCTTGAGTGACTACATTCTAAAATGTGTTGTATGCCCAATAGCATTTGTATTTTACTTTACTTAAAGGTGTCAATTAACAATTAGAGACAATTAAAAATTATGGATTTAGCATAGATTTTCAATTATTGCAAATAGTTTTTGAATGCATATAATATTCAGACTGTTAGACATTATGTTAAAAAAAAAAACATACAGCAGTGATTAATCAATACTATATATTTATTTATAGCCACCCTTCAAATAAGTACAGAAAGACAACCTATAAGAGAGCATGTTATTGGGGTGGAATAGTTTGTGAGCATACTGCTATCCTTCTCAATTATTTTTCCTTTGTGAAATTTAAAACGTGGAGGACTGTTCAAAGGTTTGAAATGTTGTGTGACCTAGTTAAGTAATAATTTGAATCTGACTAGATCTATTTCATCTCACACATGCGAAATGTGTGGCACAAAACATAAAACAGCACTTGATTCATATTCTTAACATAAGCTAATGTTCATAGAGATAAAATACGGATAGTAATTCTCTCTTATGGTATGTAACCAAGGATTATAAAGTGGTCTGATGACTGCTTTTGCTAGAAAATTATGAGTCTGAGGACTTGGGGATTTGTATGGTAAAGGATAAGCTTTGCAGAAAACATAAAGGATCGCAAGTCTTTGTTAGCACAACACATTTCCAGCAGCACATTTCTGATCTTCTGCCAACCTCTTCATAACTTATGATTTGATGGAATTAAATGAGAGTGTAGCAAAGTCAAAGTCATTTCACACACAAGGAAACTAGAGGTGCAGGAAACAGCTGGAGACATTTATAAGGTGAAATCCTTTTTAATTAGTTTTTGACACAGGAAGAGTACATTTCTACTGCTTTGAATGGCATAATGGCATACATAATAGAAAATGGACATTCTCATAATTAGTTTTCTGGAGGGAGGGGTGGTGCATATTTTTCTTTTGCAAGATTGTACTGATAAAAAGTCAATTTTAACTGAAAAGATTAAATGTTTATGCCTTTATAATTGAGATTTTGCATGGTGTATTCTGCAACTGACCCAGTGAATAATTTATTTGTCCCTGTACTACAAGTGATTAAACACAAACACGTTATATGGACACAGAAGAGAACAGAAAGAGAGGAAACGGAGGGAGAGGAGAACTAACTTGTAAGCTGCCTTTAAGCAGTCACATGCCCCGCACACATAATAAGTCCAGGTTATTTTACTTTATTATGATTAACTGATTAGAACTGGATGAAGTGAATAGCTATTTATCATGTGAGACAGCACCATATTTGAGGCACTTTTGTTCATAAATACTATCTCCTGAATAATTACCTGAACATGTTGTTTAATATCTGTGCAATTTTAACCTGAATTAAAATGGCTTGTCTAGAAGCCAGAAACCATTTGTTCTCATGTCACTTAGCAATGCACATGGCATCCTAGGTGTGTGGCACAGCTTCACCATCTGGGTATCCTTTGGCTCATTATCTGTTGAAAGTGAAAATGGTTCCGGGGCCCCGTCAGGTTTCTGAAAATCAGAGTTGCCTCATTTTTGATGCTGGAAATGTTTCAGACCTCTTTGAGCTGATTGATGTCACAGTTGAAACAGTGTACAGATCTTCTGGACCTTAATCAGAGATTCCGAATATGGTACCCTCCTCTATATATATTGTATATATTTCTTAATAAAATAATTATAGTTCATGACAAGGGGACAGTCAATCCAAAACAATAAGTTTAATAGACTTCATTTTATTTTGTCATGATTTATGTATAAATACACACATACACACACACACACACACACACACACACACCGAGTGGCCACATTCCTATATATATAAATAAAGGTGTGTGTGGTTAAGTGGATACTTGTTAAGAACATGTCACCTTTGTGAGTGTAGGAGAGTGAGATGGGAGTGGAAGTTTGCAATGAGGTTACAAAATAACATTTTCTATCGATCTGGTGAAAGTGCTACTTGGAGTTTACATGTCAAGTGGAGAGATGTGGGAAGGAATTCAGTTTGCCAATATCAAGCCTATTAACACCTGTATTGCCAAGCAGTGAATGTAGTAATATCACATTGTTCATTCATACTGAATTGCTTTCACACAACCTACTGTACTCAGACAATGGAATACTTAGTTTGATAACAATTTCACAATAGTTGTCATTATGCTATTCAGGTTTTCCCTTTCAAAACAGGATTTACATTAATTTATTCAATAGTTTCATGTTTTTTATTTAGTATTGGAAAGATAGTCACTTCAATCCTCCTTTATTTCTCACAATAGCAAGGTTTTATTAGTGTATCTGCAATCCAGTGCGATATATAATAATTTTGACAGTTAAGCTATTGATGTCTTCAGTATTTATAGGCATATCTTTAGTATTTGTTTTAATTTGTTATACAGTGTACACCTGCATCTCCCTCACATTTTTCAATAGTACGAAAAACATATGGAGGAAACCATACCTATTTACATAACAATTATACCTCTGTATCTGGTAAAGCAAAGCCAATGTGGTTTGGGTGAATGTGGTGTGATGTGGTTAAGATTACAATTTTGTTTTGGAGTACAGCTGAAGTTTTACAATGGTATAATATGAAACTTAATATAAAGTTGATGTTTAATTGCTTTAATTGCCTAGTGAATTTTAAATATAACCATTATACTTCTCAAATACCTCCCTGTATATAACAAAAAATACTTTGTTTGATTGATTTAATTTGTTATATAAAATGCATTTTTAGATATCATTCCACACATTTCCATTCATGCTGAACTGGTTGTCATGTCAAACAGATCTGCCAATCCAAGAGTTACTAGACAACTGAAAAATGTCTAAAGAAAAAGATAAAGATCATAGAAATCTTTGGTAACTAATCTTATCATGTTTGGTCTACGGAGTGGGTGTTTTAGAATTGGCAGGTGGGTCCAAATTTGCATTTGGTCAGGGTCTTAATATGGTTGATTGTTGAAGATCATCATTATGATAATAAAAAATAAATGTATAATTAAACAATCCCAGGATTATATATAATGTGATATGGAGTTGTATCGATATTTCCTGCTTGTACACTTGCAAAATAATACAAAACTGTCCCATTACCATTTTTATATTTTACTGTATATACTGTTTGATTTACTTCTAAAAGCTTTCACATTGTTTTTCCTTCTCATATACTCTTTCCTCTGGGAGCTGAAAAAGTGTAATGTTGTTTCAAGCATCCATAACACCCTTATCCAATGCTCTTTTGAGCAATCTTCATGGTTTACTGCCCACCCTTACTGACATTATCCTCATCTCAACCAGAGTTTTCGAGCTGCAACTCTCCCTATTACAAATTTGTGTCAAAGATGTCACTACAACTTCCTCTGATACAGAGAAATTTGATGTGGAACTGTAGTTGGAAATATGCTGAGTGCTGATTAGGACTTTGAGACAATCAGATAGTCTTCTAAAACAGTCTTCTATTTGAAAAAAATAAATGTTCTGCCTCCAACACTTATTCCTGCATCTGGTGATTGTGGTCTTCAGTTCTTTAAGTAACACACTGACTTATTGAACAATTTCCTTCTATTCTGTTCTTCTTAATATTATTAAACTAGAATACCTTTAGTTAGGCCACATCATTTTGACTTAATTGTGACACATTCTATGCAATTTGAGAAAAGTGTGTTAAGTTCATGCGTAATATTTTCCTTTTCTAAAATATGAAATATTGCAATAAACTAAAATGCAAATGTAGGATTCAGGGTTTTGTGTATTATTTCTCCATCAGCTCTCTAAGGAATTCAAATAAGCAGCAGTTGTAAGTATGGAAAATAAAATCTATGCCCAATTCAATTGATCTTTAAAGAAATAAAACAGTGCAGCATTTTGATTGTTCAAGGTTATCAAACAATGCAAAAGCAACATGGTGATCCAAGAAAATGACAGAAAAGGACTGCCAGCTGAAATGTGTAGTCTTTCATCTGTTCTTTAATATTTGTATGCCTGCATTTAAGCTGTATCTAAACCTTGAATAATAAAATTCATCTCCATTGTTTATACAAATTAAATTATATTATGCATGTACTAGAATAACTCGTTAAATTTTTCCCCTGCTGTGTTTTGAAATAAGATTTAAAAAAAAAAAATATATATATATATATATATATATATATATATATATATATATATATATATATATATATATATATATATATATATTTGACTATATTTTTGACAGCTTCATTTCAGCTATTCAGGACTTGATTTATTTAGGATCTCTAAATCTTCCAGCTGCACTGGGCCATGTACCAGAAACATTCATGTTACAGCACTGTATCAAAATGTTTTTGATTAAAATAAAATAAATCAGGATATTAATATAGAAATGCAGCGTGGAGGTCTTGAAACTCAAGGTTGACACAGTATTGTTCAGGCTGATGCTGATTGAATATTTAATCTTTATTAAAACTTGAAAGAGACTATCAAATGTCTTCCTGTGTTACAAATCCTCTTACGTCTCTCCTGTTTCCTTTATACAGCGATTAAGCCCACACCAAGCTCCTTGAAGGTTTCTTTTCAGGCACAATGTAAATATTGTGGGTGGGTGATGTAATACCCTTTTCCTAGCTGATGGATTGCTTATTGTTTCCTTCCTTAGCCACCCCTGCTGTTACCCCACTGTTGATTGTTCCCTGGGGTTTACTTAAGCATGCAACATACTTCTGCTCAGCATCTAAAGAATTGTATCACATCCCTTATAGACGCTAAAGAACAAAATTTGGGTGCACCTACACTTAAGATTTCTTTAATCATTTTTGGAAAAGTAGTATACTGGTCTACTGGTGTAATACAGACAGCTCACATTTTAGGAGGTGCCAACTGTTTGTAAGACATTATGCAGTTCTAATGATCACAGGCAACTCAGTCCACCCCTGTGGAGCGTGAGAGGAGAAAGAGCCAGCCTGGGCAGTCAGACACCTGAGGGAAGGCATGACTAATCAATCTGTAGAAAAGGAATGGAGAGGGTAAAAGTGGAAATATAGGGAGAAAAGAGATTGTAGGTAGGGAGAGCAGTGTGGTGAAAAGAGTTCTGAATTTAATATGGGCAGCAATAGGAAGCAAGACTTGGAAATAGAGGAGAACAATGAAAGAAGTGAGGCAGAGAGAATATAGGACAAGCTGCAGAATTTTAATTAACAGGGTGAATGGCACAAGCAGAAGGGAAATAGCAGTAGTCCAGTAGAGTAAAAGGGTGTATTTTTTTGATATTTTTCTAAAAGAAGTGTCAAGAAAATGCCAGGAAAATGTGTTTAGAGTAGAAAAGAGGTATCCAGGGTGACACTAAGTGTTTTGGTGGAGGAGGAGGGGAGAGGGGAATAGTATTAGAAAGATCAACAGAGGGCAGTAAAGAAGTTCAGATAGTGAGATGTTAAACTTTTGGCGATGCAGATACCTGAAACATATCTGGTAATGCATATATGCAAATACTGAGGAATCACTGTTTTTGATTTTCAGTGGAAGTAATTGATGTTTGGAACATTCAATGTCAGTTATCACTTAAAATATGTCTAAATATCCTGCAGAGCCATCCCAATCCACTTCGTTCCTGCCGCCGTGTTTTACTGAAGGGGGTTTAAAAACGTTAATATTTGTTAATATCTCTGTGCTTCTACAGAAGAATACAAACAGCAACATGTGCTGTAACATGAACATGAAACAGTTAAAATACTAACAATAAAATGTAAAAAGAATGTGTGTAGACAAGATTAAAATAAACATGATAAACCAGGCAAATTGTTATTAAAATAGAAGAGTTTTTGGAATATACTATGTATGAAGTGAACATATACACCCTCAATAACACATCCCCCAGACCATCCCCATTGAAAGAGAACAGCATGGATAGCGTTGTTTTGATACAAGTTAGTGATTATCTTCTCTTTTGCCAGTCATCGGGAAGAGCAAATGGTATTCTCTAATTCCTGAACAAATCCATTTCAAACACAACTGTGATGATTTTCTATACTGAGTGTTATGTGTGCAGATTCATTATTCTTGCTAATGTGTGTGTCAGAAAAGTCAATTTTAAATAAATTCATCTTCAGCTTTTCATCAGCTTCTCATATTAAAACCGCTTAGGCCTGTGAACTACATCCAAAACCTATTACTGTATAAACACTGCTTGGCTTCTTTCACAGGATGTAATGTTTGATTGGGCTATTTTACAGATGGATATGGTTACCAAATTGCAATTATTGCAAGTTTCTCCCATGTGAGCTCTTGCTTGATAGCATTCATTATTGACATGCCTCTTAGCTGTAGTTTCCCCTCTGTCAACCACTTTGTGTTTTTGGTCACACCTATTTATAGTGGAGAAGCAAATATATGCTGTTGTGCATATGTCTGTACAGTTTTATTTTTATTTTATTTATAACGTACCAAGTCATAACATTTAGCTTTACCTCCCATGCACAATTTACACTGGACCAGATCAAATCCTAATTTTGACCCACCCGCCAAATGCATATTAAAAACACATTACTTGGTGGCAGGTGTAAAAACAAAAGGCTGCCATCAAGTATTGTAATTATAATTTGTGATTGGCAGGTTGGGCAAAGTTTTAATTTTGTCCAGGTCTTAATCTTCCAATGAAATATTGCAGGAAGATGTTACCTTCTTTCTAATTAGATGATGAATAGTATCTTCTACAAGCATAATTAATAAACAAATACCCATCTGTGGGATAATTTTAACATTTCAGGAAAATGTTCTCCTTATTGGAAATCAAGGTTTTGACTGACATAAATAAACAAACATGTTTCTGCATGATACTGAACATAAAATCTTATTGGGATACAGACAGTTCAAGTGAAGCAAGAAAACTAAATAAACAGACAATATAATTGAATGAATCAAACATTGATATTTACTTTTATTAATTACATTTACATGAATTGTTTTCTGTTCTTTTTCTAATATTATGTTACACTGTAAGCAACAATGGTATTGAAAGTGTTTTGCAAAATAACCTTACACCTAAAAAGTATGGGATGTTGCGTCAGGCATTAGAAATGCTGAAATTTCAGAGCAAAGCTACTTATAGGCCCTTGTGTGCAGTCAAACAGATAAACCCACCCCTATCTCTATTAATCTACACTGCACACAAGATGCACTTCCTGTTTTTCTGCAGCTGTGTAGACTGGCAGAGCGACTTTGGAAAGTTGGGAATTATTTTCTCTTTCAGATATCCAAGAGTTGCAACCACAACCCAATTTTATCTTTTAAGTTGAAAATAGTTGCCAGTATTATGGGATACTGAGCATCCAAGCTGTTCCGAGGAAGGTCTGAGGGCAGATACACTCGTTAAAACTAAACCATACTGGGGCAGTGTAAGCACCACATCCACAGGACAGGACGCAAGCAATTAAAGGTGATGCAATATCTACTACTTGGGAACAATTGTCGACTTGAAAGATAACTCTCGGAGACAGAGGTGGACCAACTGCATTTTTATCAAAACATTTAATTTTGCATATGCAGTTTGTATGTTCTCTATCAATATATTTAGAAAGATTAGATCACATTCATTCCATTTCTGAGAGAGCTGAGGGCATCCTAATTCTGTTTGCTGGCAACACAGACATAAACATAATATCTCAATATCCACAAAAAAGAACCACACTGAACTTATTTTGTAGTACTATGATTTTTTTTTACCATATTGTGAGGTAAAATAAATAAAAACCATTCACAACTTAGTCAGTACAGTTGTTTTCACTTGAATCTGAATCTCAGGAAGAATGCTTTTAAGTAGCCTATTGACACACATGGTTTCATCAGTTCTAAATCCCTGTGAAAGCAATTATACACAATTATATTACTTTTATTATTGTTATTCCTGTTTTATTGTTTTAAGGCATACACAATAACACTGAATGCAAAATCATTCTCCATTTGATTTTTAAATATGAACATGCTGGTAGCTGGGTCCTTATCAATAAGCAAAATCCTGGAGTTATGTGCTTACATTATTGTAGCCCTGAGGAATCTTATTATCATAACTGTCCAATGGGATATCAAACCTAGGTGCACTGTATAGAATAATGAAGTGGTGAATGAATAATATAGGGCCTATGCATTATGTAATAAGTACAATGGATGATAATGTTACTGTTGGTACAACACTTTGATATATAATTTCAGGTTTTGCTGGTTATCATTTGCTGGCCTTTAGTCATTTTGTAATGAACATATACCCATACATATCCAAAAAGATAAGAAATAAAATCATATTTAAGGCCTCACACACACATATATTGTGCATTAATGTGGAAAGCACATTTTGTACTTGCATTGCACCTTAAAACAAATGTGAACTAACTGTCACAGGAAAAGAAAGCAGGAAAAAAATTCAACCAGACCTAAAACCTTGGTCTGTTTGCTTTTTTATTTATTATTATTCTGTGTTTCCATGTTTCCTGAAGTGCCTTGTTTACCTTGTGCTGAATCCATGAGAGGATTTTAGACAGCTTCAATGTTCTACTGGGCTGTTTCTTGTAGGTTCCTTTCAGTTTTAGTACAACTACTGAGACCACTCACACAGCATGGTTGTGGTAAACAGGAGCCACAAGAGGCTCATTTCCTACTTATTATTTGAATTCCATTACATTTCTGAAAGTCTAGCAGCACAAGAACAACTTGATGTAATTCCGCAAATGCTTCTGTAAACCCTTTGTAGCTCACGTACATTTTTAATAGAATTTGAAACAACATCATTTAATAAATATGATCAAACTATTTGTCAATTATACACTTCTGAAGTTCACTGATCTTCATCATCTTCACAATAATAAACCATTATAATTAGAGCATGCAAGGTTATTTAGTCTGTCTTTAAACATATGTTCTGTTACTTTGTTTTGAAAAACAATCTTGTTATTCTCTTTCTCTGGATCTCTAGTTTTTTAATCCTCCAGGAGACAAACATTCATTAAAGGCTGATGAAAAAAAAAACAATAGCATTTTTGAATAATATAATAAAATATAGTACATGCTTATCTATCAACTAAAGTTTCTAAAAACAAGTACATGGTCTTGAAAGAGAAAGATAGCTAAAAAATAAAGCAGTGCTGAAAGTATAACATAATTATAAACATAAAGAGATTTTAGTTTATTAAAGCATTCAAAGAAGGATTAAAATTGTGTAAGCAAATTCAGCAGCATTCTAATTATTACCTAACAATCAACATACTGGCATTGAGCAGCAAGTGGGTGTTTAAAAAATAGGCAGCCAGATGAAAGTCATTTCCTGATTTGATTTGTCAATGAAAGTTTAATCACATCAGCCATATTCATTATCACATATTGATAAAAGGAAAGAAAGCCAAGACTTTAAATGCAGCACCTGAAGTATGGTTCAAAATAAACATGATTTCTTTATTTTCTTCAAAAAAATTTAAACTGAGAATAATTAAGCTTTTCCAAAGATTTTAAAATATATTTTGTCTATTAAGTATCCACCGCTTATAATAATTTGTGGGCTGTGGTTTTCTGTGGGTCAAAAATCCTCAGTTATGACCTTTGCTTTTACATAAGAAGAAGAATCAGCAACGGTGTGGATTTTTGCAAATTAGACTGACTTCCCACTGGCACTTAACACTGAGAAAAAGTAGTGTTTTGTTTGAGATATAATGATGATTTATTGTTTAAAGAGAATTAAGAATGCAAAAGACATTTAATTTTGCAGTTACAAATTAACAGCATGTGGTCCTGTAACTGTATCTAAAACACAGATTAATTCAAGCTTGTATTATTATTATTATTATTATTATTATTATTATTATTATTATTATTAAATAGAAGACTCCAAATGTATTTAGACCTGTAATTAAGTGTACAGTGAGGGAAAAAAGTATTTGATCCCCTGCTGATTTTGTACGCTTGCCCACTGACAAAGAAATGATCAGTCTATAATTTTAATGGTAGGTGTATTTTAACAGTGAGAGACAGAATAACAACAAAAAAATCCTGAAAAACGCATTTCAAAAAAGTTACATATTGATTTGCATGTTAATGAGGGAAATAAGTATTTGACCCCTTCGATTTAGTACTTGGTGGCAAAACCCTTGTTGGCAATCACAGAGGTCAGACGTTTCTTGTAGTTGGCCACCAGGTTTGCACACATCTCAGGAGGGATTTTGTCCCACTCCTCTTTGCAGATCCTCTCCAAGTCATTAAGGTTTCGAGGCTGACGTTTGGCAACTCGAACCTTCAGCTCCCTCCACAGATTTTCTATGGGATTAAGGTCTGGAGACTGGCTAGGCCACTCCAGGACCTTAATGTGCTTCTTCTTGAGCCACTCCTTTGTTGCCTTGGCTGTGTGTTTTGGGTCATTGTCATGCTGGAATACCCATCCACGACCCATTTTCAATGCCCTGGCTGAGGGAAGGAGGTTCTCACCCAAGATTTGATGGTACATGGCCCCGTCCATCATCCCTTTGATGCGGTGCAGTTGTCCTGTCCCCTTAGCAGAAAAACACCCCCAAAGCATAATGTTTCCACCTCCATGTTTGATGGTGGGGATGGTGTTCTTGGGGTCATTCATCCTCCTCCAAACACGGCGAGTTGAGTTGATGCCAAAGAGCTTGATTTTGGTCTCATCTGACCACAACACTTTCACCCAGTTCTCCTCTGAATCATTCAGATGTTCATTGGCAAACTTCAGACGGGCCTGTACATGTGCTTTCTTGAGCAGGGGGACCTTGCGGGCGCTGCAGGATTTCAGTCCTTCACGGCGTAGTGTGTTACCAATTGTTTTCTTGGTGACTATGGTCCCAGCTGCCTTGAGATTATTAACAAGATCCTCCCGTGTAGTTCTGGGCTGATTCCTCACCGTTCTCATGATCATTGAAACTCCATGAGGTGAGATCTTGCATGGAGCCCCAGACCGAGGGAGACTGACAGTTTTTTTGTGTTTCTTCCATTTGCGAATAATCACACCAACTGTTGTCACCTTCTCACCAAGCTGCTTGGCGATGGTCTTGTAGCCCATTCCAGCCTTGTGTAGGTCTACAATCTTGTCCCTGACATCCTTGGACAGCTCTTTGGTCTTGGCCATGGTGGAGAGTTTGGAATCTGATTGATTGATTGATTGCTTCTGTGGACAGGTGTCTTTTATACAGGTAACGAGCTGAGATTAGGAGCACTCCCTTTAAGAGAGTGCTCCTAATCTCAGCTCGTTACCTGTATAAAAGACACATGGGAGCCAGAAATCTTGCTGATTGATAGGGGATCAAATACTTATTTCCCTCATTAAGATGCAAATAAATTTATAACTTTTTTTAAATGTGTTCAATGCATTTTTTTACTGTTATTCTATCTCTCACTGTTAAAATACACCTACCATTAAAATTATAGATGCATCATTTCTTTGTCAGTGGGCAAACGTACATAATCAGCAAGGGATCAAATACTTTTTTCCCTCACTGTAACTAAAATCTGATATAGTAAGAAAATGCAGGTGTGCACTTAATATTTTTTGATACACAGAAACCAAGACGTAAACAACTGTATGACTATAAATATTGTATACATCGATAGTATATCTGTCAAAAATAGGTATATATTGTACTAAATGCCTCATGTTCCAATGTATTCCGACCCCAGAAATCAGTATTTTGTGTAGCCACTCTGGCTTTGATAACAGGGAGGTGGACCTTCCTGTAGCCTTTCACAGGTTAATCAACATCCTAGCAGGGAGATTTGAATGCTGTACAACCTCCTCAACACCTGCAGGTTACATGGTTTACACTCATGTATTGCTTTATTAATTTTATACTGACACTTTTCTCTTCGATTCGGGTCTTGAGATTGCAATGGCCAATCAAGAACTTTGATATTGTGCTCCCTTAACTATTTGTTGATTTTGATTGTGTACGTTGGTATATTTTGGAATACATCTGTCTGTCAATCTTAACACAGACACCAGGACAGAAGGATACAAACAGCCCTGAATATATATACTGTATATATACACATATTGTGACACCATGGGGGGTGCCAGGGGTCTAAAAGCGGGGCTCATGAAAACAACAAGCACGAACTTTGGTGCAAAGTGGTGATTTATTATTTTGCAGTGCACTGTGCTCAAGCTAAAATAGATTGAAACAAAACCCTAGCTTCTCTCAAGTCTAATCTAAACATACAGCACTCAGGTCGCTCTCTAAAAACAGAACTAATAGTAACATGAACAAAACAAATGGTGAAACAATCCAAGTCCGAAATCCAAATGCCGTACACAAAGTCCAAATCAAAGTCCGTTACCATAATCCAAGTCAATTCCTCTCACTCTCTCACACACAGGCTCTCCTCCTGCCTCACCACAGCAGGAAGGTCATTGGCTGTTTTTCTATATGCTAAAAAAAAACATTCTTTTATGAGGTGCACTATGACTGCCTGTATACATTTGAAATTTGTCAAACAGTTTACTGACAGCATTAAATGGTCAATCTCACATCACTCTTGCTCCAAGCATGACCATTAAGATACACTCTTATGTTCACACACAATCATAAATACCCTGTAACAAGCTTCCTTTCCTCTGCTTTAGTAACTCACTTCACATAGTGCGGCAAACCCTCACCTCTTGCTAAAACATTAAGAACATCCATCTGCCTTTGCAGCAGCTCCTGGGCTCCGTCCACCATGTGTAGGGGGGGTTCTGATGGTCCTCGTCCTCATGGGCAGGCTGTTGATCCCTCAGCCAAGCGGCTTAACGCCAAATAAACTCCATTACTTCAAACCATCTTTCAACTACTTCTTATAGGGGGTTGTTGAAAATACTGAATGGGATTTTATGGTAAGGACTCTAACATCTACCTAACAAACATTCAGCACATGTTACAAAGCTAAGAGTGTAATGTAATGGTTTGAAGAAAAGAGCATTGAAATCCTTTTATGGACTGTTGAGAGTCCTGATCTCAATTCCAAAGAACTCTTCTGTGATGAACTATAATAGCTAAACAGGAAAAACAGAATAACTGCTTTCACTGCACTTACTCTGAACCTGAGTGTGCAACCAGAGGACAGTACAGTATTTCACTAGACATCCATTAACATTATAGCAACAATCATGTCCAAGGATGAGTATATACCCAATTAAACACATTGTGAATAACTGTATTTCACATTTCAACTGTTGTCCCAATACATTTGATAAAATATGCAAAAACATATTTTATGGAAGGCACATATATCATTATTTTGGCCATACTATGGTTACTTAAATAACACTTAAGAATGCAGTGTGGCATATATGGCACCGATATTGAACAAGATTCCAAGAAATACGACATTCCACTTGAATAGGACGATACATTTATCCCAGATACCTTAACTAAAAAAGGAAGTGTAAGAATGAACTGGAACAATTGGTATGTAATCAGAACTGTTCTCAGACTTCTAGCTGATAATGTGAAGTCCAAATTGGTAAGTTGTTTTTGAATGGTTTTTGAAAGTTTCTATTGAAATATTTAAGGTTTTAATTTAAAACATATATCATTGTATAATACCATCCAAACAATATTTGGCAAAGGCTATTATGAAACATGGTGCAGTGATAGCATAAATTACAGAGAAAAAAAATGTTGAAAAGAAAACCTCAGGAATGGTTCAGCCAGAAGATGTTCCTGCTATTGTGCCAATGAAATTGTAGATGCAGATAAAAAATGGGCAGCTCCAAGAAATCTGATGGCTGTCATATTACAACTGAAAGATGGAGACCCTAAAGGTATTATGGATGGACATCTGAACTGAATTTAAAATATGTACACCATCATTCTTTGTTTTTAAATGCATTACAAAAAATGTGTCCGAGGTGCAAGCTGTCACTGCACTGTTTTATTTAATCGTTTTACAGGTAAGAAAACAGAGCACACAGAAATGGGTAAAGTGATGAGTTCAATTTTAAAGCAATGCCACTGCTTCTGCGGTGGTGCCAATTTTGTGGGCTTTACAAGTGGAAGGTTTTTTGGGCATAGAGGAAAAACAGCTTGCCAAATTATATCACTGAATCTAATATACTAATATCCTTCAAAGAGTAGTGACTTGTTGTGAAAGGATCAATTAGATTATGGACTGTGGACCAGCTGGATTGAGCTGAATGGCTAATGCCCCTCTTAGATGTTTATTTTTCCATTATATCCTAATGTAATACACAAGATAAGGAAAAGAGGGATATAATTACTCTAATGTTTCTGGATAATTAAGATTTAAATATCCTAATAAAACAAACACAAAAAACATCCTATAAACTGTTAACTGCCAAGGTACACATTCTTCTTCTTGTTAATTTTTATTTAGACCACCTTTTGTTTGAGTTCAAACTTGTTCCATGCTGCTGTTTCATCTGAAATTGTTATTCTAACTTACTATTTCAGTTCAATTTGATTCTGACAAAACTCCTCAAGGCTCAATTTGAGCCCATGCTTTATTGGAAATTTCTCAGACCTAAGTGCTCAATAAGTGTTGCAAAGGAGAGTTACAAACAATTGTAACAACTGACCTTCAAATAAATACATTTTATCAGAGGAAGATATTAATATTTGAGGTATCAGATTAAATGGAAATAAATCAGGTCCTAGTGAATAAACTCCCAGGCGAAGGCAAGAAAAATACATAAACCAAACAGATACTTCAATATTTCAAAATATTTCAGTTAAGTTAATTATTTTAATTTGATTGTATAGTTATGTATCGCTAGAAAATGTAATTAAAGTGTGATGAGTGTTAGCTTTTATCAGCATCAACAGTACTGACTTAAATGTCATGAAAAAAAGTTATATTTTAAGAATATATGCATATTGTTTTAAATATATATCTACAGGTGCATAATGCAAGCAAACAATGAATGTTAGTACTATAAAGATATGTCCATTGTTAAAACATCAATTTGAGAAAAAAATACAAATAATAATTAAGTGCATATATCAAATGCAAAAACTAGGTTATAAGAAACAATTGGGGCAACCATGCATCATTTTTACAATTATGCCTACTTGCTTGGTGATGGCCAAGGTTGCTAAGGTAATCTGGAAATGTAAGGTTTCTTTCAATTATTCATCAGAAGAGTTCACATCATTAAACAGATTACATTGGTAAAAATAGTAGATGTTGTATAACACAGGGGTTAATGTTCTTGCCTAGAATGTTGAAAACTGCACATTTTATTCCCCACTTAATCCTTTTTTATGTGTATGTATTTATTTATTTATCGCTGGAAAATTCTCAATTTTAAAACCAAACAAAACAAGTATGAGCTACCAGATATGTGTGGTCTATGGCATATTTTCATTTTCATTTTCCTAGAGTGATGCTTTATTAGAACTATAAAATAAATGAACAGTAGTGTTGGCTTTTTAAAATTTTATTCTCAATAACAGTTTGGGGGCAGAGCACATACAGTAATGCAAATGTTGAATATCAATGTAATCATGGCAAATCGAGCATTAACTGATTTATTTTATTATTTACAAAGTGAAATATGCGTTTTCCTTTAATATATATTATATAGATATGCCTTTTTGAAATGTCAGCACATAATACAAAATATATGGCAAAGAAAGAAGAATGCATTTTCACAATAAAAGAGGGATAAGTGGGAGACAATTTAGAAAACTATGAATTTGACTAAGGAAATGTATGTACATTTTCAGAATGGGGACCAAACAAAAATAAAATACTAATAAATACAGTCCTCTGCCATCTCAAAGATTACACAGAATTGCAGTTTTTCCAATGAAATCACCCCTGCTTCACCTGTTTGCTAAAGTGTGCTCTTAGTCATTACTAATTGAATTCATCACTCTTCCCTGAGTCTCAAGCACATATTTTACTCCACTACAATCCTCGCTAACACTAAATGGTTATTTTGTATTGAGTATGGGTAACTGATTGCCCACTACCCATTATTATGGCTCGTTTCAGAGAGGAATGACAACAGGCTGCTGCATCACTTGTCTGGCACCCTTGCCAAAATGTAAGCCAAGATATTGTGTAGTGGTTGTGCAGTGGTTGTGTGCCTGGAGTACAGATGGCAGGCTTAGTGAAAAATGCTGCCAAATCAAAATAATTGTGACCATTTTGTTTTCTGATCCTTAAAAGTTTGTGGGGCATATTGATGGTACACTATTATTATTTCAATGAATACTTGATGTGAAAGTGATTTTATTTTGCCAGAACTGTTACTACAAAGTATTGATTTTTATATTTGGATATTTGGACTTCCTAAGATGAATACAGATGATGCTTTTAAAAACAGGTTTTTCTTTCAAGATCAAAACAGTTCCTCAGTGGCCTCAGAGAATGTGGTTTTCGGGGCTGGTCATGCTGCTCAACAGGAAGCTGTGGCAGATTCCACATGTTGCCGGGTGTTCATTTTCTGGCTACCCAATTTTTGAAAGGGGTTGCTTTGCTTCCCTGTTGTTAGTAGTGTTTTTACTTGGCACCTTGTAAAGAGGTCGAGCGGTGTAGAAGGTGGCAGACCATAGACCAATATAAAGTGAAAAAAATAGATTTTTTTTTTTAATACAGCAACAAAATAAAATACATTTTTTTTCTAGTCTCAAAACAATATTATTTTCTAAATCAACCATGTTTCTAAACAATTTTATAAATCAGACATATGAATCCCCACCCTGTTTTTTAAAACTACAACAGATATTTTATTCCCTAGTGAAACAATTAAAAACCCCAAATGTAAATGCGAAATGTTGAATACATATTAAAGCAAATATAAATAGTTTTGTGACATTGCATTATTTCCACCATCTTACTCATAACAATTTATGTTGTTTCAATACTAAAGTTAGCCTAACACACATATAATAAAGGGAGGGAAAATCTTTGATCTTCTCTTCGTGTTATGCTTTCTGTACATTTCAGTCATTTGTATTTTCCTTTTGTAGTCAAACCTGGCATTCCTCTATATTGACTGATATTATCCATACCAAGGGACTATCTGATGATTGTGCACCTGAATTCAACCGCAATCAATATATAAAGCTCCATTAAAGTCTTTGGATGAAATCTTTTTATTTGTATATTTTTAATATTATGTGATATTGATCTTGAGTTGATAATGTGTTGAAATGGCTACTTTAAAACAAGCAAAACAATTGGAAAATCCATATTCACACTAGTTTCTGTTCAATTCTTGAATAATCTTCTGAATAATTTTCTGTATTAAGCTGGATAGTGTTTTGCAGAAAATAAAATAATTCCAAAACTGCTAAATTGTAAATGAATGTAAGATGCATTATATATACTTCATAAAATAATTGATGGTAGAGAACATTTTCCTTACAAGACAAGGCGTTAGATAAGTATATGCCAATTACAGTGTATGTGTGTGTATATATATATATATATATATATATATATATATATATATATATATATATATATATATATGATACATTTGGAATGATAAGTCATCTTGTTTTCTTAAATGAACATTGTAGAAAAACTCTCACATACTAAAATCCCATTAGAATTCACCTGGTGTTCAGCAAAAAGCCTTGGTCTGACAGACTGGTGTTTGATATAATGCAAAATATCTAACATTCTGGACACTTACTCAACAGGCACAAAGGTGCTGTTCATGAATTATTAATGTGACTTTCAACTTTAACATTGAACTGATTTCCTCCAAAGCCCATGTGTTCAAATTGCCATACCAATTCTGATTGCTGGTCACAGAAGTCAAAACTACTGTGATCTAACATGCAGTGTTAAGTGTAGCTGTTATACATCATTACAATACTTACATTATTGCAATAATGGTCTACAGTGAATTTAGTTTGTTTTATTTTTTTTGTGTTTTTTTTTTAAGCACTGAAACATTTAAACAAAAGCATGTCATTCTACATTAATTTACTTTAAAAAACAACACGATATGGGAGGACTTAAAAATAAGCCTTTGTCTTGGCTCAGACAACAGATTGATCAATATGTTAACAAATTGCATGGATGTAATGACAATTATCACCCTTTATCAAATCTGATCCAATCAAATTAATATAAAAATATGCAAATAAACAAACCTTTCCAAACCTCTTAAATGGAGTATAAACAAGCTATATTTTGACATGATTTAAAATGACTGAGCCAGATTTCTACAGTAATTTACTGGACTACTATTTACCAGTTTCCAAAGTATCATATTTTATTACACGAATAATAGGGCTTCAGAGCAGACTGTTATGTGTGTATATATATATATATATATATATATAATTTTTTTTTTTTGTATTATTATTATTATTATTTTTTTTTTTTTTAGACCCACCAATGATTGTATGTCTGCTTCAGAAATGTAGTACCCAGAGTGATAAGTAAGAGTCTGAGGACTTTAGGATTTATTTGTTGTCATAAGTCATTGTTTGGTCAGCTAAACATTTCACATCTTCTGACAAACCCTGCATGGTTTATGAACTGGTGGAATTAAAATTGAGAGCAATAGTCAAAGTAATTGTATGCATAAGGAAATTAGACCTAGGGGAAACCGTATTTTTTTCCTTATTTTTCATGCCAGGAAGGATAACTGTTTTAACAGGTGGTACATATCTAAATGACAGATAATTTGGCCTTGACATAATTATCTAATTTTATTTTGTTTGGATTGTAATATTCTCAGCAGGATGTCGACATGAAAAGTAAATTTGATGTAGTAGCTCATATACATGAAATAAGTTATGGAAGCATGTTTTAATTATTTAGATTATTCTAATTGGGATCTTTGCTCAATGGTCCCTTGAGAGGCCAAGGACTGGGAAAAAAAAGACAGTGATTAAACTTCCAACTTTTATCATTTGGAGTGCTATATACTGCAGCTGCCCCAATTCAGTGGTCTTTTACAGAGCCGCAAGTCATCAAACAGCGGGATCACGAATTAAGAAATGTAGAACACAACACATACAGACTTTTCCATGGCAGACTCTTTCTGTCATTTCAGTACATATACAAGATGAGACTTGTTGCTCCAGTTGTCAGATTTACTTAGTCTTCACAGTTTGAAAGGTTTTTTTTTCTGTGTTTTAATTCACTGATGTGTCTGAGATCCGGAGTGGGGTTCTGCGTGATGGGCTTCCTCCCCTCATTGTCCTCCAGCACTACTACACACCAACATGGTATTAAGACAGTATTTGCAGCATGCATAGTGGGCTCTGATTAAGACAAATTTGCTTCTTGGACTAACCTCATTATTGTATTTTGCCTGTGTGATGTTCTGCTGAGGAGAGTGATGGGAGGAGGGGTCATAATTAAGCATGCTGCTATTGTTATGTGATAAACAGTCCCATGATCTTACATTTAATTTGACATTGACATGGAGATGCTAGTTGGGATGGAGGTAGGATACCAGTACAATTGACATGTAGTGTGATATACTGTGGTAACAATAAAGTGGTGTATTTCAAATGATCTTCCTCTGCCCAAGATTCCATATTCGCCGGCACAGTGTGTATTGACATTAAACTGCAACACGGCAAAGACGTGGAAGGACAGGAGCCCCATGTTTAAGAGCAATATGGAGGATACTAGCATAGACTCCTTACATTGTCTTCAGTCCTTTCTAACTCTGTCAGCTCTGAACCAGCATACTGTATTAAATAGCCGCTGTTGTAATAATTGTGTGATGTGTTGCAGTTGCAATAAACTATATCCAATTAAAATCAAACGGATTGATGGCTGTATTCATCATTAAGTCAACATGATGTTTTTTAAATGTTTTTAGAAATCCTTGCTACACACACAAACAAAATATGTATTTGATTAATACAAATAAAGAGAGAGAATAATGATTTTTATCTTTCATGTCAAGAATACTACCCTTAGTGCATTTGGTGTATTTTCATCCAGATCCAAGGGTCCATGATAGTAAGTAATGTGGATGTTCTTTTCAGAATTTCCCCCCCCCCTCCCAATTTTTTTTTTTGTATTTGTAAACACCTTTGTTGGATCATTATAGATCTACCTTTGTATATCATAATGCATAAACATGGCTATTTGTGATGGTCAAGCTTTCTTGCAGTGCATGTGGGTGAAAAGAAAAAAAAACACTTTGGTTCACCTTTAGAAGTGCAAATATATTTGAATTAGTAATACTTGATTTGCATACTGCTCACATTAAAGCTAAATTATTTCTGCTGACAGCTCATGCCACAGAAACGTATGCATGGTTTGTCAATTTTGTCCTTGGTCTGATTTATTGGGTACTTTGTTGGCTATGGAGACAAGTTTTTATTCTGACAGATAATTCAGTTGATCAAAACACCTATACCAAGGGAAGGCTAAAAATGACCTTTTCCCCTCTGGGTATTTTGATTTCCACTAGAGTAACCCATGTCATGAATTTGCTACCTCAGAGAGAAACAAAATCCTTCAAAACACATATTGATGTTGATGTTTCATAAGTGTTGTGTGTATTTAGATTCTTGAGTAAGATTTTATATTAATTATATTTGCTTCCATTAATATTTGATATTACATTATCTTATGGGGAAAGGCCTGGTCAAAATAAATTTGCATAACATTATTCATGCATCCATCCCATATAACATAAACAAGACAGTAAAAATACAAACCTAGGGCCAGATTAAATCAAAACTTTGACCCACCCGCTAATACCAAACTACAAACCTGTACAACATAGCGGTTAAATTTCTGATTAGAAGAAAGTGTCTTCTTACTAAAAATGAAGCCGCAACTGAGTACAGTTCTGTAATTTTCTATTAGCGGGTGGGCCAAAGTTTTGATTTAATCCGGCCTCTAATATTTTCATATTACATCATTTTTGGAAATAAGGTGTTAAATTGTGTGTCCTGCCCTTTGGCAGTGATTTTCAAATTTCTATAAAGTCCCAGTCCATGGTAAAAGCTTATTTAGCAGCTATATCAGCCTGTCATGTTCCTATTGATGGTGTTGCCCGGTGTTCACTTTTTGTTGACCCAGTTTCTTAAAGCCACCGCACCACCCCCTCTTTCTACTGGCTTTTTGGCACAATGCCTTCATGTTGTGTTTGATACACTTTCCAACGTCCCCTTTGAGATACTGTCCCAGGCTATAGGGTGCCTATAACCTGTGGCACGGACTACGCCACCTTAAATTTGACAGAGTCAGGGAACTCCCTACACCCTCCACCAGGTTGTTTGGATCTTGGCACACCAACAGGACACCAGGCATAAATTCAACACAAGTTTATTATATTTACAATATACAGAAGATATTACACCAGGTAATTCATGTTAAATGTTGATTCTCTCCAGAAACAGCTGATTAAGTATTTACTGTAATCTGTGTTTCCCTGTACAGGTTTAAGAGCAACAAAGTCAAACGAAGAAGTGAAGAGAATATAACACAGGTAAGCACAATTGATTATTTATATAAAGTCTGCACAGACATCAAAAATAAGATAATGCTGCAAATAATGTATTTTCATGGGAGCAGTGCTTCAGCCTAGGGGGAAGACACGAGAGATGCTTGTATATTTCACAAACAGAAGAAATAAAGGCATTCAAAATATCTTGCATCGCTGTTATTCTCTCAACAGTTTCACTTATCTCACTCTTCCCTTTGGATCTCTGCCGGGACTCTGCCATAGGAACTCCCCATCCTATAATGCCACAGTAGTCCACCTTCAACAGGTCCAGACGATGTGGAAAGGCTGGTTGTCTTGTGACTTGGCTTAAACAGCTCCATGCTGCGCCAAGGATGAATCACTCGCTTACAATTATTCTTCCCCCAGCTGGAATTGCTGTGCTGCTGGCTCTCCTGATCTGGAAGGTGCTTGTCTCGTCAAAGTCCGAAGCTCACTGCTGTAACAGTGCATACTCCAAGCTTAAATCCTCCACATAGAGGCAGTGACAGGTGTTAGTATTTGGGCTGCATTGCGAGGTGACAAATCCAGGGCATGATCTGTCTTCGGAGTTCACATACTATCCTGAGATAGTTACTAACATTCCTCTGAGCAGTTGTGACTACAAGCCACAGTGGATAGCTTTAGTAGTTATGCATATTCACAATATCAAGTTAAAGTACTTTTGGACAGTTTTGTTTTAATTAACACCCCGAATCATTATTCTCACTTTGCCTACGAAAAGGGAATAAGACTGAACCCACCTCATATGTTGAAAGAGATGAGACATGGATTTGTATTAAATATTAACAGAATAAACCCCCATCTTATAAACTATTAATCCTTTCACGAAGACGTGTACATAACAAGTGTACTGTGCTACTGACTTATTCTGCAAACATATTCATGAATCAGATTACACAATCAATCATGGCAGTCAGACTCCAACAATGGTAACCAAGAAGAAATGGTTAGTGGGCGCAGGCATGATAGTTGAGAAAAGTCCTGATGGTGAATGCATGACCACGGGTTCTGCAGAAAAAAGCTTAGGGCTTGGGCTTTATTGAACTGAGCACCTGTATGTTCAGATTGTGTCTTTTAGCCAAATTCACTGTTTTTGTTTTCTCATCTTGTACTGGTTCTTTCTTTAGCAGCTACTTTGCAAGTGCATCTGTCTCAGCTGCTTTGAGGTGGTGTTTGACAACATATTTGTCATGTGGTATAATTGAGGCTTATAGGTTTGTGCAAGTACACATGCTTGTCTTAAGCAGAAATCTTGTAAACCACAAGTATCTGTCCCATCATTCCTTCAGAAAAGTATTATTGTTTTGGTTACCTTATCGGGACAGACATTTATTTTTATTTTTATTTTTTTTGTAGGGCTCATAGACCTTTTCTGCTTACTGCATTTAAATCCCTGGCAATATCTGTAGATACAGTATACAGTGGTTTTGTTTAAAATTACTATTTCCTGAAGTTGTTTGAGCATACAGATCATATCATTGGTACTTCTGTTCGTGTGGAAAATTCTTTGGAAGTATGTTATCATTTGTCCTTTGATGAAATACCATGGCTAGGATTAGTCAGGCTATGATAAGTAACAAGATGCTTAATCGACAACAAGTCAACAAGTCTCTGACATTTTCAGAATAAAATCCTTTGGTGTAAGATTTATCTGCTCGAAATTATTATTTAAGTTATTTTAATAATGCAGGAGAAGACTAATGCATTTAACTTATTTTTAATTTAAATGTATCATCTTTTAATAGTATGCTTGCTTTGTGTATCATTTTCATTGATACATTCTGTATGATGTCTCTTGGTATTTCTAAAGGTGTTTTGTGTAGTTGAGTACATCTTATTATTGTGTTCTAACAGTTGTTCATTCCGAGGTTCATAATCTGGTACAATAAGCCTTCGGGTAGATGTATGAGCTTGCCTGCAAGGCTGTTACCTATGGCACAGTCTACTTCAGCTGCATGTCTTTCATGCTGCCCAGCAGTGTGGAGAGCCAGTGAACAAAAGACTGGTCCTTGATCAACTCAGAAGCACCATTGACCTTCTGTGGGTTCTTCCACTACACCTGAGTATAGCAGTGACTGCGGACCAACCTCCCCTACTGTGGTCCAAGCCACTTTGTCAGATATTGTACTTATTTCTGATATAGCTGCCAGAGCCCATCTCATCAGAAAAGCCAATGCCCAGTTTAAAATAGAAAAATAGGTTTAGTCTTTCTGACCATATAGTACCCATTACTGGCTTACATGTTACCAGTGGCAAGGTGGCTAAAGCCTGCCCTGAGCAAAATCAATCTGTTGAAGATATGCCAACTATCATCCCATCACATCAGGGTTTACAACATGGCGTTTGCTGTGAGTGATCTCACAAGGGCACATTCCTTAATATCACGGGACTTCATATCTGAAAAAATATGAGGATGTGAACATCAGTGTACAGGTACATTAAATGAAAGTTTGTAGTAACGCTGGATAGTGTAACAGAACAGTTTATGTTAAATTTACACATTCATTGCACAAAAATAAATTACCTATGAATAAAAAGTATACTGTGCTTTTAAAAATAGTTGTATCACAAGTATATCACAAAATAATTGGTCATATTGACACAAAAACATGTAACATTATTTTTTTAATAATTATTATAATTAAAACACAATGTTTTCATTGAAAATGTGACATATTTTAAAGTTACTTCATCCCAATATGAAGAACAGTACATCTACTCCACACGAGTGCCTAATTTGTTAACAGATATTAAGATTTAAGAATTAGCTAGCAAGCAACTGTATCCAAGTAGTAATAAAATAAATAATAAAAGAACAAATCCATGTTTCAGCAGGAAAGACATTCTACAAAGTGTACATAGTTTGAAAAGTAATCATTTTAAGGTCAAAAGGGCTGAAATTGATTCTTGTTTACAAGTTCTCTATCAGAAAACTAGAACTACTACTTTATTGTTTTCCTCTAAGCTGTTGAATTAGATGCTAATTAGTTCCAGTTAGCAAGCCTAATTTCACATTATAGACTTTCCATAATTATAACTCGTGGTGAAATTGATCTCAGATTTAGTACATGAAATAAATCATGAGTGTTTGTCATGAAAAAAATGATGTCAATAGGGTGAAATTTATACATATATTTATACATATAAATACAAAGTCTCATATGAAGATTAAAATTGATTTTATTTTTGGGATCTTTTTCCTAGCACATACAGCTCGAATATCCCCACCCTTCAATTGAAACAATGTTATTCTGCGATTCATTTACTTTTACAAATTTAATATAAAGTAAACTTTAGCCATTTATCAATGATATATTATCAGAGTGTGTGAAACACTGAAGAAAACTAAATATGTCACTAAACTGAACTGAGTTAAAGGTTATAAGTCTTGAATTTCCACAAATTTGGTTTTGTTGATTCTTATTCTCATTCATCAGAAACTGATAACCCTGAATCAAAACCCTGTGGAATGGAAATTGGAGTGACTGCTATTAAAATAAATGCTGAGAGTTTTCTAGTTTGGAAAGTTTCTTACAGAGCTCAAAAGTAACTTAATTTTTTTATTTCATTTTTCCAAATTGTAAACATCTGTGGGACAGCTGACTTAATCTACTTACAAGGTAAGACCAAACCAAGGGAATGTGGAATAAAGGGTGAAATTCTTACAGATCTCACTATAACATGTTTTATTGGTGTGTGATCCATCATTCAGAAATAGTTATACATTGTTAATGTTCTATTGAAATGTCACCACCTATGGGTGTTAGGGGTGACCACGCCAACCAGACTACGCCATTTCCTTTTACCTGAGGGAAGAGCTCGTCGCACCCAATTATTTTTCGCTCCCCGAGCAGGCTAGACAGACCCCAAGGCACCACAACAGGGATGAGTAAGGTAGGTACAAGTTTTATTTTTACACTATTTATAACTAAGAAACTATATGTAGCCTCGGCGGGGCTGCTACGGGTGCAAATGAGGGGAGCGACGTTGAGGGAGAGAGCAGCCAAACAGTCCATTTCAAAATACGTTTATTTAAAATTAAAATGTACACGTTTTTGTTTGATTAAAATCACATTAAAATACAAAGTTTAAAATAGATAAAAATACACAAACGCAAACAACCAGCGAGCAGTGCAGGTGAGAGGATCAGCAGTGGGGATTATAAAACCAAAGCTTTTCTTTAATGGTCTGCTCTCGCTCCCCACTGCCTCTACTCCAACCATCCTCTCACTGCACTGTCCCGGGAGTGGCCACCCCGTAACTGGCGACACAGGGGCTTTAAGTACTCCAATCAATTAAAACATGTGCACGGGGACTGGAGAGGGAACACAAATTAAAACGTGCAGACGTGAAAGGCGTGTATTTAATTGAAATCAGTGCAAAACGTGCAGTGGGCTGAGACCGCTACATATACATCTACTAAGAAGTTCTCTACTCTTCCTAAACTCAATCTCTCAATTTATTCCCGCAGCTGGGACCATCCACAAGCCCCGCAGGTAAGCGCACGCCGCCGTTGTAGCCATGAACCCTTCGGCTTCACCAATGATGTCTGCAAAGGACAAGGAAGTCAGACTCCTGCAAGCAAAAGATCGGTAAGATAAGTCTTTGTGCAAAATAGAGCAAAGTCAACACGTCCTGGTACACAATGCAGATCAGGAGAGTCTCTGTGCAACCATGCAAGAATACAACCTATTAGTCTCAGTCTCTCTCTCTCTCAGGTACAGTCACATCAGCAAACCCCGTCTCCGCAGTGGGCGATACAATACCCCGATCCTAACCACTGAAAAACAGATCAGCAACACTTGTACTTTTTCAATAAAGTGGTCTTCACAACCGTATCCACGCTCTGTTCATTTAATCTTCTAATCACACATATAACCCGGGTTCCCAGTACCAGCCTCCTCGGAGCCTATCGCCGTCCATTCACTCTGCCGATTTCCTCCGCACTGGATCCTTGGGTCCTGTCCAATTTCTTTTTGACAATTTATAATCCACCGAATAAGCCACTGGTCTCACAGGCTAATTCTCTGCCCTTCCTCTCCTGCCCTGGACGTTCAGGGTTTGTGGCGACTCCGCTGCTTGCTGCCCTGCCCGCTCACTGCGTCTGCGATAGGTCTGTTTCTCTCCCCCATCAAAGGCGATTTCCAGGCTTTTAATAGCTGATTCCCTGGGCTGGGGGCGGGGGGTCAGGTGAAAGCAATTAGTTTGATGACCCTGGGAAATCCACATGGGAATGTCCACCAGTGGGCCGTACTCAGCACTTCACCAATACTGAAAATAATATAATTAAATAAACACACAAAAAAACCAACAACAACAACCAATAAAGAAAATAGAATGCGATAAGTGAATTAAGTGCAACAGCAATAAAGATAACACAAAAAATATATATAAATCAATTAGTGAAAACAACCCAAAGTGATCAATGCTGTTACACACCGCTCGTGACAGAAAATTAAAGTTTGCAGACATATTCATACTGTTATAAAACAGTTGTGGGAAAATGTACATTATTGAAGCTAATTGTATTAACAGGTTTATTCTTACAACATCTGTTCTATTTAATATGTAAAGATATGGTTTGCTATTCTGCTTTGAATAGATCTTGCATATCAGTGGTTCTTTACCTTCTTGCTTGCTCACCCCCGCTGCAGCAATCCATGGTAATCATGTATCCCCATCATGTTGAGAGGTCAACAGGGGTGGGTCGGTTGATTAGTCCCAAAGGGGACTGCTGAGTCGTCGACCAATGGGGGGGAGTTGCTGCTGCCGAACTGAACCCATTTACGAAGCCCCAGTTTATAATCCAGCACTCCCCCAATCCCGCAAAAAAAAACAAATACAACCATACCTTGCACCCCCAAGGGGTTATATATCAAGGTCGTCACAAATTATTCAGGTGACTATATATAAAACTTATATTACTTATATGTGTCAAGCATAATAAAAAAATAATACTTTATTAGGTTATGGGATTTACAACATGATAGACAAAGCATTATATTGCTTTAATTGTTATTGCATTATTTGGCCTTTAGCCCCAGCTAAACTAAGAATAACAGCAATTCACAGGCAGGGGGCAGTATCGCTGGCACAACTTCTTGGATGAAGCTAAGAAGCAGGTGACTTGACAGGCAAGGTAAGATGAAATTCTGGTTGCAGTGGACTACTTTTCCAAAGCATGCCGCCTCATCCCATTGAAATGACTTCCCACCGCTCTGGAGACAGCAGAGTTTTTTTTTTAATCATGTGTTTCGCAGATACGGCATTCTGGAGGACATCGTCTGCAGGTGAATGTCAGCCTTTCTTCTGGTTATCATCTGCAATCCAATGGTCAGACTGAGAGACTCAATCAAGAAATCATCAGATTCTTAAAGTTGTACTGCAGTTTGTCCAAAACGGACAGGAGTCGCTATTTGCCATGGACTGAATACACCCAGAACTCCCTCACAAGCTCCTCTTCCGGTCTCATCCCCTTCCGGTGCATACTTGGGTAACAGCCTCCTTTCTTCCCTGGGTCAGCCAAGTCGCTTCATGTTCCTGCTGTGACGGACTGGTTTAACAAGACAATGATGATGCCTGGAAAGCTGCACATGTCCGTCTCCAACAGGTGGTGCGCCATCAGAAGCTGAAAGCAGATCGTCGGCTCCCCTCTATTTTCCTGGACAGGAAGTTTGGCTCTCCACTAAGGACATCCGTCTCCATCTCCCCTGTTGCAAACTCAGCCCATGGTTCATTGGCCCCTTCAAAATCCTCCGTCAAATCAACCCCGTTGCCTACCACTTACTGCTGCCTTCCTCATATTACATTTCCCCGACTTTTCATGTCTCCCTGCTCAAATCTGTGGTGCCCAGTCCTTTTCCCACCTGTGTCCCGTTGACGGCTCCACAGCCATCCTCCTCATTGGATCCTCCTCCTCCTCCTTTACTCCTCGATGATGGTTCTGTGTATACGATTCAGACTCTCCTTGCCTCCTGGCATCGCTGGACTGGTGTGCAGTACTTCGTGGATTGGGAGGGGTACGGTCCTGAGGGACGGTGATGGGTTCCTGTCTCAGATGTCCTGGACCCGTCCCTGATCAGTGATTTTCACAGGGATCATCCCTCGGCTCCGGCACCCCGACCGCGGTGTTGTCCACGTCGCCGCCTTTCTGTCGCATCTGGTGCCGTGCATGAGGGGAGGGATTTGTCATGGTTTCCCCCCGCACTTCTCCAACTCGCTACAAGATGTCATCATCAACCAGAGTTCTAACCAAGTCATTTCACATTCCTCAAACCCCAGTGCACTCTCTCTCACCTCCCTCAGCTCCCATTCGCTCAGCACTACCCAGCACCTATTACCATCTGTCTCCTGCCCTGTATATAAACCCCTTGGTCACTTCTATCATTGCTAAGTCTAGTCTTCTCTCAAATTGCTATTCTCAGTGTTTCTATTGCTTATTGATTGCCTGTTGCTTGACCTTCTTGTGTACCTCAACTTACGATTCCCGGATTCTCCTTACCAGCCTGTTCGCCTTGCTTGACCCTTGCTTGCCTTATCGACCTCGCCTTCGGATTCTCCTGGACAATGCTTTTGCCAGTATTGACACTCGCTTGTCCCTGGACTCCCTTATCTCTGCACCTGGGTTCCTCATACCTGAGTCACTATGTTACAGAGACATTGTTCACATACAATTTAGTGGGTTGTTCACCCAAAAGCCTCATCGATTTTTTTTTTAAGAACCAATATTATAAGGCTATATTGTGATTTAATTATGAGCTCCTCAAGAGATCACACCAGATTTATCTGTCATTTAGGACTGTAAAACCATTCAAAATACGAGCAATTGTCCAAGATACTGTAAAGCAGCTCCAGCACAGGAAGTGACATGTTATATGTTAGGAGTAGTCAAATTCATGACTTACAAGGTAAGACAAAACTTAATAGGAAATACATAAAATATAATGCTCATATCTCATGTTAAAATGAAAAAAATAAAAAAGGAAAAAAATCCCCAAATCCCTAATCCCAATAATAAACAAATCACAGTTGGGAATTCAATTACAGGGTTTACTTTGCAAATCAAACAAACACAAAATACTCCTAGGATACACAGTGTGAATTTCTGAACTAATAACCAATAAAATACAAAAAATATTAAATCAGATATCAAAATGTCTTATGTGAAAAGCCACAGTTTAAGCAAAACCCAGAGGGAACAAATGTCATCATGTTTGAATGAGAATAAAACAGGTCTGGCAGAACTACTTACTGTTAAGTACAGGCCTATTTGCACCTATTACTTTTCAATGCTGTCAGCAAAGAATGATCTTGTATTTGAACATGGGGTACATTCTCAGTGAAGACCATCTCATTCTAATAAAGAGTACAAGTAATGACTTACTGGTAGTGCTTTTGATATTATTATTAATATAAGATCACTTGAGCAATATGTTTCACTTTGCTCTGTAGCTTTCCAATGTACTTATTATGAGCTACCATGGCACAATTTGAATATAAGTTATATAAATAGACATTCAAGACTTGACACTGGAGAAGACTGCCCCCCACAGTATTCTGCTTCAGCTGTGAGCAGTGCACGAGTCTCATCTGAATCTAACTATAACCTCAGACAGCACATACATAATTCACTGCTAATTTCTTATTTTAATTTGCATTTTTTTTCTTTTTCAAGGGGGCGTGATGCATGTACACAATAGCATCAGAAATAGCCTAATAAAAAAATGAAATACATTGTTTCATTGCTTACCAACACCAACAGCAGCAATATTTTGTTATTGTGAAATGTATATCAAATCAACATTTTTATCATACCCATTTTGTCCCATTATATTGTTTTCTATGGACTGCTTCTATGTGGGTCCTCTAAGGAGCTTCAGATTTCCTTGTTTTTTGTCCCCCCTTTGTTTGAATACAGTTTAAAATAAGGGGACTGGAGAGCAATAGCAGTAATAATCTTGGACTCTGGAGAAACTGAGACAACATGTGAAGCAGGAGAGATAACACATATGGACAATGCACACCCAGCTTCTGGGAATGTACAGTAAGTTCAAAATGTATTATGCAAATCTTATTAAATGTATAATTGCAGGATACAAATGTTTTTACAACAACAACAACAATAATAATAATAATAATAATAATAATAATAATAATAATAATAATAATAATAATATGGTCATCATACCTCATCTTAGAATGCAAGATGAGCCCTACAGTTTATAAATTGCTGATTATTCTAAACTATGCCATTAAAAGACTGATCTGTAGGATACACTTTGCCGATTGACACTGGGCGTTTCTTTGTCTAGGGGACCCTTGGAATGCTTGTTCATCAGCAACCCCTGACTCCTAACTGTCAGTGAAAAGGAAGGAAGCTGATGGCTTGTCAATGTGTGTTCAGAGGATGCATGTTTTCTCATCGCTCCTAACATTGGAAAGCAATATTAAAAATACATTCAATTATATAGATTAAAATAGCCCTTATACTAGGAATAAGCATATTTATGTGGAGTGTAAAACATTTAAAATATGCACTTATTTCCCCATTATTGTATTTTTATTTTAGTACATAGTCTTCTGTTTACACCTGCATGCATATAATCATCTAGTTTCTGTTTTGAAAATGGTATACATACTATAATAATAATAATAATAATAATAATAATTATTATTATTATTATTATTATTATTATTATAATAATAATAATAATAAACATAAACATAAACATAAACATAAACATACAGGCATTATCCTGTAAATATCATCCAGACTTCTCCATATGCTTTAGATATTGCATGTGAGGTGGTTCATGTTAATATTATGGGAAGAAAATTATCAAACCATATCTAACAGAACTTACATTGCAAATACAATCTATTAATGATATGGAAAAGGGGTGTAGCTGCATTGAAAGCAGTGGCATGTCAAGTCTGTGCCCCCCAAGCCCAGTCTGAGAATTTCACTCCCATCCCCACAGGATATTCTCACATACTGGCAAATGTAGATCAGAAGATCAGACACATCCAGCTACATTGTTGTTGCTTTGTTTTTGATAATAGTTATACAAAAAATTATAATGCATATTTTAATTTCCCTGTCTCCTCTGGAAGAAAGTCAAGCTACACCATGGTGAACACCATGCCTGCAGTTTTGATAGCATGTGCCAAGTCCCAGTTCAACATTTAGCCTAACTGGAAAATAAATACATAAATAAAAAATACTGTGTATTTTACTCGATTGTGCAGTCTGCACAGGTTGAAATGTAAGCTTTATTTTATTGTACTATTGTTTCATTAATCAATCGAATATTGAAAATCTATTCTTACATGTCCAAATTTAGATTATAAACTGTTATATAACTTCATCAAATTAGATTTAACATTAAATCCTTGAGTATGTTACTGGTTCTATGGTAGATGCAACACTTTAAGAATGTATGCTTACAGTTTCCTTGGGGGTACCTGGTTATCACACAACAGGAAAAGCTAGAGAGTAAAGCTGGAGAAATGCTGTTATATTGATATTTTTGAACAATATGGACCTCACATAAATGGATACACGGTTGCCTGATTTAAATGTGTCCTTCTGTTGGATATACTCCATCTGGAATGAGCTGAATTTGTTCACCAGTGAGTCAGCATTTTTGCTTTTAAAAATTTAAAGGAACAAAATCCACCTTTTCTGTTTCATGTAATACTGAAAAAGTCAAATTTCTTTAGTTTCTTGATTATAGGATAAGCTTTTTTAAATGTCTATTATTATTTTAAAATACATAATGTTGTAATAACTTGAGTGGGCCGTAATATTGTACAATATCAATTCTAAGTTGTGTGGTTCTCACACAAAAGAACATACTGAGCTCTGGGGTGAAAAGGGAAGTGCTCTTTATTCAGAAACTGCACTTATAAAGGCTTGAAGGCTTTATGAGGGCTTAAGGCTGATTTCTGAGATGCACACTGAGGGGAAAGGTAGGAAGGCTCTATGAGACACTTTCTGACACCTGGGTGAGACAGACAGAGGTCAGTACAGAGGGAACCTGGAACACAAGAAAACAACACAAACCCTCCTTTACACTCTCAACTAAAGTGGTCACTGCCCTCCCCATTGTCCACCAGTCCACATTGGTCCAGGGGATGTTTGATCCCTGCATGCCTCAGTCCCCATTATGCAAATACCAGCAATAATGCCATTTGACCACCAGACAGCACTACAATATATAATCCATTGCACCCCTTTACACTGGCTTTTCAGACAGGACCCATTACTACTTCCACAAAAGCATAACTGAAAGTCATGTAGAAATTATTAAAAAATAAAAGTAAAGTGTACAATAAACAAAAGCAAGATTAGAATACATGAGTCAAATACACAAATAAGTAAAATAATCAATTAAATGAATACATTGATGTCAAAATGTAATTAATATAAAATGCCATGCAATATCAACATATTTAACTCTGTGAACAAATAATACATTTTGTATACATAGATGTTGAGATCTCATTTGTTTTCATGTGCAGTGTACACCTTTACTCCAGGTGTGTGGATATGCCCATGCATCACTTGTATTTCTTTTACATTCACCATGCTTTGTTTACATAATGGCAAAACTGTGAGAGGCTTTTAGACAACTTTGAAGAAGAGCTGTGAGTGCATTTGCAAATAGTTTTCTCGGATGTATTATATTGATTTCATACCACTAGAATGTGGCCTCTCCCACGGCGTTGTTGAGTGAAACAATCTACAAGACTCATTTTAGATTTGTTAGCACGAAAGCTTAGCAGCGCAAAATCCATTTGTAGTAATATGGCTAATGCCTCTGAAAGATTTTCGCAGCACGAATATTATTTATTTAATCGGGCAGTTAGTCCTGATAGTGAAAAAAAAAAAAAATGTAGAATTGATTTAATGATGATGATGATGATTTGTATTATTATTAATGTGGTAGACCTGTTATCCAATGCAACCTGAACACTAATATACCATTCTTCTTAATCACAAGGGCAATCAAAATCCAAAACAATAAGCAACACATTATAGAAAATAAATAAAAGTAATAACATTAAGGTACAGTATGAGAAAAGATGTAAAAATGTCCAATGGGTGTTTTCTAGTAGTCAGTGAGGTGTGGCAAGGCACTGTGTAGTCCTAATGCCTATGGGCAGCTCATTCCACCTCTGGGGAGAGAGGAGAAGGAGAATATTACATTAAATGTTCATAGTCAGTGTCCTATATTGGAAATATTACTTTTTTTTATTATTCCTTTCATTTACTGATTTTTTTTTACTGTTTATTGATTTAGGGATCAGATATACCCCCAACAGATGCTAGCTGGAAGAGGCTCTTAGGAAAAGTCAGAAAGCTTCATATTAACCAAGAAAAAACACTTGGGAGATAACAGGAGGTTGGGCTATGAAATATTACATTTAACGTTACTTGTGGGAGTTAGGCTACAGCAAATGGGATTATATGGCTTCCCTTTTCTGTCTCCTGAGATGCATTATAATGTTTGGCTTACAAAGACCAAGAAAATATGTTAAATGAATATTATTATCATTTAGAAAGCTCAACATAGTTTTGGATATAACAATAAGGTGAATAAAGTATAAAAAAATACAGTTTTTAACAATTTGATATGTGGAAGACACATTAGGTGAGCGAGGACAAATGTGCCTCAAGGACTGTGATGAGCAAAACACTAAAGTATAGTAAGGATATTGTTTAAGACTGTTGGATTAAAAGATTCCCTGAGTGTTTTGCCAGGCAAACACACATTTTAAATAAAGAAACAAACAGCTTAGGAAAGAACTTAATTTAGACCTTAACTGTGTTTTCTAATTATCATCTTTATATGTATATAATTTTATTGGCAGAGCATCCCCTCATATTTAATATTTAGCTAGTAGTTGTTCTGATTGCTGAATTTTTTTTTTTTTTTTTTTTTTTCTGATCAGTATAAATGTAATGCCTTGATTAACAACTTGAGATTTCAGTAGAAAGGTCTTTTACATTTACTTGTGAATTTGATATGGCATCTAGATCATTATGTCCTTTCATTTTTTATTTTTGTTACATTCATTATTGGTTTATTGCAGATCATCTTTACCTTAATAGACCTGCTGTTGAGTGCTCATAACTGTATCTAATTATTGTTATCTGCCTTATTTGACAGGAATCACTGTGATGTTGATATCTCAGTATTGCTTGATAGACATGATTAGTTTTTAAATATAAGTCTGTTGTCTGTACTCACCTATCTGTGTTTGGAGGTTCATGTTCAAAAGGCAGTCATATTCAAAACCTTTACCTTTGGCAAAGGTCATATTTAATTGCATCCTCCAGTTACAGCTGGTTTAGTACAGATAAATGTTCAAAGACAATGTGAAAATATTGAAAATATTGGGATGCAGCAGCAGTCATGAAAAAAAAAAAAGTTAAGTTGTACACAGCATAAATATTGGAATACCAACCCAAGCCAAACCAAATCACTGGGAAGACCAGTGAGAAAGGCTGAATGCATGAAATACACCACAAATATACCAAATCACTTGAAAGTGTTGGTTTGTCCATTTATCTATTTGAACTTAATTTGAAACCATACTTATTTAGTCTAGTTTACCTACATTTTGGCTTGTTAATTGGTTAGTTAACTCACATGTCTTTTTCTCTTGTGCACAACATGACTACCACATGATGCACTTAAAATGCTGCACCATAAATTTAAAGTGTTTTGAGGATAAAAGGCACTATATTAATGCACAATAACTGTACTATTTAGAATTACACTATGTTCTGCTTATCCAATATCCTATACACTACAGGTATTTAAAATGAATGCTTATGAAGCAAAGCATTAAACTGACAATGAAAGTCTTTCAGATTAAGTGTCTCCCCATGTAAATGCAGTTTCGTTCAGGGAAATTGTCCCTTAGTTAGAATATGCGTTTATGTGGCAAGGATCAGAGCAAAGCAGAGGACACAAACAGACAGAATTCGACTTATAATGCTAGATCTGCTTCATACAGTCACATAAAGGCTTTTGAATTGTTGCAATTTTGAATTGCCATGGTAATACCCCTGCTTTCTTTCAGCATGAAAAAGTATTTTTTTGCACGGCTTTTTCTTTGGTGCTGCAGTTATCAGAATTGAACAGCTAATTTACCTTAGAAAACTGATTCAAGCACAACATTAAAAAAGTGTCAACGTTTAATGTAAATAATTTAGGTTTTATATATATATATATATATATATATATTTCTCATACATCTTATCAATGTTCACTCCTGATAAAAACAGATATTCAAATAGAAATACAATTAAACAATATATGTGCATCTATAAATCTGTATATAATATGCCAAGATACGTTTTTTTAAATGAGCCCAATACAAGCTGTAGTATACTGCCATGAATTTTGAATTAATACTAAGAACATAGATGCAAAATGTAAGATGCAGTACTTGTCCTAAGCCCTGTTGCATTTTTACTCCTCTTCCATTCATTGTAAATTAAGAAATATTATGCTGTTTTTGAAGAGCATTGAGGGTCAGAGCTTATAATAGGTGACCCTGGGGATTTTAATAAAATTACACACTTTCACTTAGAGTCCATTTTAAAGGAATGCTTGGCAATACAAACTGTTAAATTGAGTGATTACGGTGATGTAATGACCTTGGGTTCTGATGCACATCCACAAACCTTTTGAAACTGGAAGGTCTCTAATATATGGAAGTCTAAATTGTGTGTCTATCTTTAGGGTGGTAGTCATCTTCAACAAGCTTGAAATAAATCAAAATTGCATTGTTTAATACAATGCACATTTTATTTTCAATTATTGCAAGTATTATACAGTAACACACCAACAAGGCATATGACATCCACAGAAGATTGACAGAGTGATTATTATTTGATTTAATATTGCTAATGCTTCTGTGAACAATTCACAAGTGTAAATTATTTTAATTTAATTAATTTGAAATCTTGATTCAGATAAGAAGGAATCAGTACTTTTCAAATGTGTACTTTCACCTCTCTGCCATCTTGATGTATTACACTCTAAAACCTTGACAGAAAGGTGAAAAAGAAGACCGAACAAATATCCTCTGGGAGATAATTAAGATTGAATGGGCAAATATACACAGGGGCACACTATTAATGTGTGACACAGTGTACGAGTATGTTGCTATAATTGCTATATAAAAGTGAAATATTTTGATGAGATGAATTGGCACTGTAACAACTCTGTGTATTCTTACTATAATTTCAAGTAACTCTATCTATTGAGTCAAGGATACTACCCAAAGGGGTAGAGGCCTATGTTGTTACCATGGGGTCTGTGAATGAAAGATGTATAACTTTAAAGATGTTAAGCTGCCTGTAGGCCACTGTACTCTGTCACTCAGGAAGCCCGCCACTGCTTGTTATTCATAGAGACATAGACAGCTACTCAGTCTTTTATTTACCGTCCCGCTGTGGATCATCCTCTTCAGACTTATATCCTTTTCTGACATAATATTACTAAGTGCTACTGCTAAGCCAAAACATGTTATTAATTTAATATTGTTTTCCTAAACTCTCAGAGCTCTATCCCAATGTTTCCACACAGACCGTGGTTTTCGGACATCGTCTCCTTCCTGAGCAGGAACCCTTGGCAGCCTCCCCTCAGACAGACACAAGCGCAGGGTGGGCTGTGGCTTCTGAACCCAGACCTGCTACAGCTCTGGTTCTGGCCCCTGAGCAGGATAACCTAACAGTTCTAGGATTGTCTGATGCCATGGTGGCCATCCTCCAGTTCCCTCCAAGAAATCACAGTACTCTTACCACTGGGAGACATTTCACACTTGGTGTCTGGACAAAGGGCCTGCCCTGTAACCTGATCTATGATTTTACAATTTCTTCAGGATTTCCCTAATGAGGGCAGGTGCACTTTGCTGGTGATGATAAGATGGTTATGCTTTGGTCTAACCCTGTGTTCCTTCATAAGGTGATCTTCCTCTTCCATGTAAACAGGCTTTAGGAGTTGATGGCATTCCATCCTTCTCCCATCTCTTCAGAGTTGGTTGCACTTGCTGTCGGTTCCCCTTCAGCTCTCGCCATTATTTAACTTCCTGCCAGTCTCTGTCTGCACATCCTGGAAGGCCGCAGGCCTCGGATATCACTGTTGTAAACTGCTTCCCTCCACACTGCTGTTTCCCTAGTAGTTGAGTATGACCCTCAGTTCGGGCTCCTGCACTGGGTTGGCTCTGCTCCCTGGTTCCTGTTGACTCCTGCCCCACTCTATCTCATTTATGTATTTTATTTATTTAATCTAATTTGGAATACTTTCCATCCCAGTAAAGCAGACGCTGGGGGTCTGATGGATGGTGTGTTGGGACTGCTGCTCTTCCCCCTGTTCCGTGTTTTTTTTTTTTCTGTATAGCTTGGTCGATTGGCCCTTACTCCTGGTCTGTTATGGTAGACGAGCTGGTACTGGTTGATTCCATGCCCCCCCTCTTTCATTATTATCTTAGCGACTCCCTGTCTGGTCTCCCTCAAGATGGCTTGGGTATATGTTAATCCCTCCCCCTTTGGGTAGTATCCTCGACTTAAAAGATAACATTAGGTTACGAATGCAACCCTCAGGTCGACCGTGAGCTTTTGAGTTCTGGCAAAAAAGAGTTCAACTTAATCACTGTCTATGTCACTATTTATAACAAGCAGAGGTGATGCTTGAGTGGCATATAGGCGACTTTGTTAGATAACTCCCATTCACAGATCCCATAGCAACAACATAGCCCCCTCTCCCTTTGGGTAGTATGTTGTCGTCTTAGTTTGTATTTAAGTAAAATGTACAGCTGTCCCCATCATGACCAGCACTGTTTACACACACACATTGTAGTGTCTTAGTGCTGTTACTGTGAGCAGAAAACAGCTGTCAGATCAGGGATTTCTGCATTCTGATTATCAGAGAGGACATATAACGTATAGAAGAAACTAATTATCCTGACAAACCATATCATTCCCCATTGCCCCACTTTGAACTTTATTCTCCATTGCAATATTCTGTCACTTAGAAATTATTAATACATAGTTGTTCCAAGCTTACCAATTATTTATGAGACATTTATTTCACACACAAGTGACACTCCAAATAGAATAAAACAGCATGAAGACAATCATGAAGACAAATATTTAAAATCATGATATTAAACTGTGTTTTGTGCATCACGTTCAACTTCTTTCTCTCTTGACAATTTGCATCTTTAGTATTCATGTAGAGAATAATTTTCCTGAGCTATAGTGCCATCCCTAATTGTTTAAATCCAAAACGTATTATTTTAAATCACAACAGCTTTCTTTACACCAGTGTTTGGCAGTTTGGTAAGAATTTTACAAAAGCCTTTCTTCACTTCCCTAAACCTTAATTTCTATCTTACTCTTATGTTTTACTCTTACTCCACTTGGGATTCTATATGTGTGACTTGTTGGTTTGTAAGGAAATGCTGTAATGGAGTTATTGCAAAACTGAAGGCAAAACACCCCAAGAACAAGCAGGAACTAAAGACAGCTGCAGTGCAGGCCTGGCAGAGCATCACCAGGGAGGAAACCCAGCATCTGGTGATGTCTATGGGTTCCAGACTTAAGACAGTCATTGACTGCAAAAGATTTGCAAGCAAGTATTGAAACTCACAGTTTAATTCATGATTATTTTTGTTTGTCCAAATACTTTTGAGCCCCTACAATTGGGGGGACCACCTATAAAAATGGGCATACTTCCTACACTGTTCCCCCAATTTGGATGCAACTACCTTCAAATTAAAGATAAAAGTCTACACCTATAGCATATCTTGATTGTTTCCTATCAAATCCATTGTGGTGGTATACAAAGCCAAAATTATGACAATTGTGTCACTGTCCAAATATATATGGACCTAACTGTGCGTATATATATATATATATATATGTATATATTCACTGATCAGCCATAACATTATGACCACTGACAGGTGAAGTGAATAACACTGATAATCTCGTTATCATGGCACCTGTCAGTGGGTGGGATATATTAGGCAGCAAGTGAACATTTTGTCCTCAAAGTTGATGTGTTAGAAGCAGGAAAAATGGGCAAGTGTAAGGATCTGAGCGACTTTGACAAGGGCCAAATTGTGATGGCTAGACGACTGGGTCAGAGCATCTCCAAAACTGCAGCTCTTGTGGGGTGTTCCCGGTGGTCAGTACCTATCAAAAGTGGTCCAAGGAAGGAAAAGCGGTGAAATGGCGACAGGGTAATGGGCGGCCAAGGCTCATTGATGCACGTGCAGGTCCAACAGACGAGCTACTGTAGCTCAAATTGCTGAAAAAGTTAATGCTGGTTCTGATAGAAAGGTGTCAGAACACACAGTGCATCGCAATTTGTTGCGTATGGGGCTGCGTAGCTGCAGACCAGTCAGGGTGCCCATGCTGACCTCTGTCCACTGCCGAAAGTGCCTACAATGGACACGTGAGCATCAGAACTGGACCACGGAGCAATGGAAGAAGGTGGCCTGGTCTGATGAATCACGAGATCCCCAGATCTCAATCCAATTGAGCATCTGCGGGATGTGCTGGAAAAACAAGTCCGATCCATGGAGGCCCCACCTCGCAACTTACAGGACTTAAAGGATCTGCTGCTAACGTCTTGGTGCCAGCTACCAGAGCACAGCTTCAGAGGTCTAGTGGAGTCCGTGCCTCGACAGGTCAGGACTGTTTTGGCGGCAAAAGGGGGACCTACACAATATTAGGCAGGTGGTCTTAATGTTATGGCTTATCGGTGTAAGAGCAATACAAAGTGCATTAATAAAGTGCAATTCAAGGCACAATACATTTTACAAATTCCAATACATGTTATATTGCATTTGCTATTCTTAAATACCCAGACAACAAAACTGAATAAACTAGGATTTAACCTTTATTTTTTCTAAACCTATAAGAACGTGATTGCTGAGATGTTTTAAATGGCCACAACGTTACTCTTAACATAACTGATTGTGATTGTAGTTCAATGTGGCAACGCTCATATTTTACATAACCCCAGTTGGCTGCCAATCAAGCTTGGCCACATAGCTCTCTGTAACTGAACTGAGTGGAACGTCATATGCTGCTATATGGCCTCTACGTTAGGGATTGTGGTTGTGAAGTGCTTAACTTTGTGTTTAAACATGATGCAGCCCAATAAATGCTTCAGTGTCCTTCCTAGCATGAGGAAACCGGTGAGGCTGCCATGGTTGTGTGTTTGGTGACCCAGAATTGTGTAGTCTGAAGGAGGGCAGTGTTACAGCTCAAGGTTAGTGCTACAGGCCACTTGCAGTAAAGGTTGTAGATTACAAACAAGCAACTGGCAAGAGCAGAAGCATATGCAGCTCTCTATTGATGTTAACCTGTAGATGCTCTTTGAGTGAATTAACCATATCTGAGATCTTTCCTCCATACAAAAAAGCATACTGTAACCAGCAGAAGCACTTGTTAGTGTCTATAACAATAGCATTATTTGTGCTAAAATCGGTGAATAACAATATGTAACCACTTACAACAATTATAATAATGCCTATGATAAAAATGCATTTCAACAAAAGTACATCAAAATACATCTTCAGTGATCACTCATTGACCCACTGAAAGAAATTAAGAAAACATATTGAAGGATACTCCAGGAGCTCAGTTGTTTGCATGTTTCAGGCTGCAGATGACCTAATGCAAAGTGACACAAGCTGAAAAGCAAAGTACATATTTTTTGTGTTGGAGAAGACATAACTTGTGATGACGTGCTAACATGGTATGTCGGATTGCTTAAGGCACCTTCACCAGGGTTGAACTGACAAAATTCTCTGTGGGTCAAAGTAATGTTAGACTAGAATCATATGTTGCTCAAGCATGCAGAAGCGCGATTGAAAAAAGACTTAGATGGCTTAGATGACTTGTCTTAATGGCTGAAAATGTTCAAAGGTAATCTACCATATTTCTAAGAAGTATGCTGTGTTCTGAAAAACAAAAATCTTAACAATTCCCTTCTTTTATTTTAATTTAGTCAAGCATTAACATAAAAAAATAAACATTTCATATTTGTCTGCTATTAAAGCTATTGAAACTGCTGTTATTATGATTATGATTATTATTAGGTGTTTCTTTCCTCAGGGTCCTACCATGCTTAGGATACATCTAAGCAGATATCTAATTAGATATTTTAGTTACATGTTTCTAGCATTCAGAACATTTCTGACAGTGACTATACACATAATTTATAAAGTCAGTTATATTAATTATTGTATAATATTATGCAGTTTTGTCAAACTAATACAAATATATAGCTAATAATAAATACATGGAATCTCACTGTCTACCAAACTAATGTGAAGGAATTAAATACAATAAGTTTAATTTAAACATATTCTTGTTATGCAGGTAACTTATTTTGCTTCTCAGCTCTGTGGGTGAAAGTTGCATTAGTGCAGTCAATTAAGCATGAGGCAGCCTATATACAACTTTCACCCACAGAGTTGAGAAGCATAAAAAGTTACTTCCATGGGGATTGGAGAAGAAGCAGGAAAAGAGGCGGACATTTTCCATCACCCCACAGAATAACCTGTCAGCAGCTTTGACAAACGTCATAGGAAGCCTCCCACAAATGTAATGCAATGATGTAATGATTGTTTTTTTTTTTTTTTGGATTTTAAAAGAGTACCTCAATTATATGTATTTTTGTGATACTCTAAACTGTAAAACTATATGTAGGCATAAATGCAATTATAACTGTAATCTCTGTATTTCACTATCTATCTACAGTGAGGGAAAAAAGTATTTGATCCCCTGCTGATTTTGTACGTTTGCCCACTGACAAAGAAATGATCAGTCTATAATTTTAATGGTAGGTGTATTTTAACAGTGAGAGACAGAATAACAGCAAAAAAATCCAGAAAAATGCATTTCAAAAAAGTTATAAATTGATTTGCATGTTAATGAGGGAAATAAGTATTTGATCCCCTATCAATCAGCAAGATTTCTGGCTCCCAGGTGTCTTTTATACAGGTAACGAGCTGAGATTAGGAGCACTCTCTTAAAGGGAATGCTCTTAATCTCAGCTCGTTACCTGTATAAAAGACACCTGTCCACAGAAGCAATCAATCAATCAGATTCCAAACTCTCCACCATGGCCAAGACCAAAGAGCTGTCCAAGGATGTCAGGGACAAGATTGTAGACCTACACAAGGCTGGAATGGGCTACAAGACCATCGCCAAGCAGCTTGGTGAGAAGGTGACAACAGTTGGTGCGATTATTCGCAAATGGAAGAAACACAAGATAACTGTCAGTCTCCCTTGGTCTAGGGCTCCATGCAAGATCTCACCTCGTGGAGTTTCAATGATCATGAGAACGGTGAGGAATCAGCCCAGAACTACACGGGAGGATCTTGTTAATGATCTCAAGGCAGCTGGGACCATAGTCACCAAGAAAACAATTGGTAACACACTACACTATGAAGGACTGAAATCCTGCAGGGCCCGCAAGGTCCCCCTGCTCAAGAAAGCACATGTACAGGCCCGTCTGAAGTTTGACGATGAACATCTAAATGATTCAGAGGAGAACTGGGTGAAAGTGTTGTGGTCAGATGAGACCAAAATCGATCTCTTTGGCATCAACTCAACTCGCCGTGTTTGGAGGAGGAGGAATGACCCCAAGAACACCATCCCCACCGTCAAACATGGTGGTGGAAACATTATGCTTTGGGTGTGTTTTTCTGCTAAGGTGACAGGACAACTGCACCGCATCAAAGGGACGATGGACGGGGCCATGTACCGTCAAATCTTGGGTGAGAACCTCCTTCCCTCAGCCAGGGCATTGAAAATGGGTCGTGGATGGGGATTCCAGCATGACATTGACCCAAAACACACAGCCAAGGCAACAAAGGAGTGGCTCAAGAAGAAGCACATTAAGGTCCTGGAGTGGCCTAGCCAGTCTCCAGACCTTAACTCCATAGAACATCTGTGGAGGGAGCTGAAGGTTCGAGTTGCCAAACGTCAGCCTTGAAATCTTAATGACTTGGAGAGGATCTGCAAAGAGGAGTGGGACAAAATCCCTCCTGAGATGTGTGCAAACCTGGTGGCCAACTACAAGAAACATTTGACCTCTTTGATTGCCAAAAAGGGTTTTGCCACCAAGTACTAAGTCGAAGGGGTCAAATACTTATTTCCCTCATTAACATGCAAATCAATGTATAACTTTTTTGAAATGCGTTTTTCTGGATTTTTTTGTTGTTATTCTGTCTCTCACTGCTAAAATACACCTACCATTAAAATCATAGACTGATTATTTCTTTGTCAGTGGGCAAACGTACAAAATCAGCAGTGGATCAAATACTGTTTTCCCTCACTGTATCTATCTATCTATCTATCTATCTATCTATCTATCTATCTATCTATCTATATATCTATCTATCTATCTATCTATATCTATATGTATATCTATATATATATATATATATATATATATATATATATATATATATATATATTTCTATTTATTCTATAGAATCTGTGACAGTTATAATTTGAATTGATTTATATCTTGGGTTTGAATTATAGTTGGTATACTATGGATTTATATATCTGGTAGAATCCCTTGAAAAGGCTTATTTTACAGACATTTATGTTATATGTCAACAAAATTGTGTATGCTATGATATTTATACTTTTGAATATGTATTGAAATTATACTTATGTTAAAAGTAGGAAATGTGTCATGAAGAAATATTCTCACACATTTTATAAACTTTTTCAATATCAGCTGAAATGAAACGCTGCTAAATTGACAGCAGAGATTATGGTAGAATTACTGAATGAAGGGATTCTGGATGCAGATGTGAATTCATAATGTTCTGAACAAGATGATCCAGACTATAAACCTGAAATAGATGATAAATTTATATAGCACTAGATTTAACAGAATCCTGTGTAAGTGAAGACACTGATTTATCTGAGTCTTCTGAAGAGGAATATGATCACAGTGCCCAACGGACCACACAAACCAGCCAAAATGGCACCAACTGGAGTGAATACCCTTCACCTCAAGACAGATCACTAAGTCAAAACAAACTGAGTAAACTGCCAGGTCCTTCTCATGGAATGACATCAATATCACCCAAAGATATCTAGGATCTGTTTGTCTCATATTTGACAACACGATTGAAGTGTTCAAACCTTGAAGGAAGAGGAACATTAGCAAGTAAAGAGAAAGAATGAACGACTAGCTTTTGTGGGCCTTTTTATTTAGCAGGATTTGAGAAAAACTGTGATGTTTCCAAACAACATGACATAATGTGCCATGATGTAAGTCTTTCAAAACTATATATATTTTCAATGTTTCCTGCAGTTTGTCAACAAGAGACATTAATCTGCAAATGACCACATGACAGCTTTAAGATACATATGGAACCTTTTTCTTGCTAACTGCTGTTTAGAGGATTGTGGCCAGTGATTTTGTGACAATAGATCAAGAGCTGTTGCCTTTTAGGGGATGATGCAAGTTCATCCAATACATGCCAAGCAAGCCAGTGAAGTATGGGATACATATTTTCTGGCTTTATGGTGCAATAATCTGTTTTGCTATGGATTGAATTGTCTACAATGCAAAACAGCCAGCAGAAGAAATCAAGAGGCATCTGAGATCAAGCATCGTACAGCAGTTATGCAGTCAATTGTGGATCATTGGACAAAACATAACTACAGATAATTTCTTCACAACCACACCCCTTTCTGTAGCACCGAGAGAAAGGTACTTATGTACTTATGGGTACATTCTACCAGAATGAGCCAGATGAATACTGAAGTTGATTTCTTACACACAATGGAAGTTATGTACCCAAGAAAAGCAAGGTAGCAATTATGCTGAGCACAATGCATCATGAGACAGGACACAAATAAGATACCAGATGTCATCAAGCACTACAATGAGACAAAAGATGGTGTTGACGTGATGGACCAGATGGTTTGGTACATATTCCTGTAAGTGACAGTCCAGAAGGTGGCCTGTGGTCATTTGGTACAATGTTGTACATATGGCCAGCCTGCATGCTTACTCACTGTACATGTTACAGCATTTACACTATGGAAAAGGCCAGACACACAAGAGGGGCTTATTCCTAAAAGAACCCAACCTCCCCAAAGCTGTTGTCACCTCAGAGCAGAAATGTGGCGCAGCAATGGAAGAATGCTCCTCTGGTGGAATTCTCTGGGTCCTTAATGCCCTTCAAGGAAGGATCACACAAACTCTGTGATGTAAAATGTTAATGCCATGTGTGCAAAACGCACAGTCATGTTATGTGTGTCAGCTGCCTAAAGTAAAGAAGGTTTTTTTTTATTTGAAAACAATTACTTATTACAAATATTAGAAAACACTTTGTACTTTATGCTTTTGCATTTGTAGAAAATATTTGTTCTTGTGATATCTGATCAATCAAACTATATGTTATAGATAGAAATTCTTTTTTATTGTCACATGCACACCAATTAACATGTTATTAATTATTATTATTATTATTATTATTATTTTATTTTTTTGAGCAAATGTTTTCTTGTGCAGGTCTTCCACTGGCACAGCAGTTTTTCAGGATTGCATCCAAGGGTTAACTATATAAAATAATTCTAGATTAGCAGTTCATCGTTACATTTAAAAAAGGCATCTCAGGTAAAGGGGGATTGATAATTCAAATACAGGTACATTTTCTATTCAAATATAGTTACCTGCACTTAATGGTTAATCTGTACATTTACATATTTTACACAGAACCAGTAACATCTACAGTGAGGGAAAAAAGTATTTGATCCCCTGCTGATTTTGTACGTTTGCCCACTGACAAAGAAATGATCAGTCTATCATTTTAATGGTAGGTGTATTTTAACAGTGAGAGACAGAATAACAACAAAAAAATCCAGAAAAACGCATTTCAAAAAAGTTATACATTGATTTGCATGTTAATGAGGGAAATAAGTATTTGACCCCTTCGACTTAGTACTTGGTGGCAAAACCCTTGTTGGCAATCACAGAGGTCAGACGTTTCTTGTAGTTGGCCACCAGGTTTGCACACATCTCAGGAGGGATTTTGTCCCACTCCTCTTTGCAGATCCTCTCCAATTCATTAAGGTTTCAAGGCTGACGTTTGGCAACTCAAACCTTCAGCTCCCTCCACAGATTTTCTATGGGATTAAGGTCTGGAGACTGGCTAGGCCACTCCAGGACCTTAATGTGCTTCTTCTTGAGCCACTACTTTGTTGCCTTGGCTGTGTGTTTTGGGTCATTGTCATGCTGGAATCCCCATCCACGACCCATTTTCAATGCCCTGGCTGAGGGAAGGAGGTTCTCACCCAAGATTTGACGGTACATGGCCCCATTCATCGTCCCTTTGATGCGGTGCAGTTGTCCTGTCCCCTGTACCCCCAAAGCATAATGTTTCCACCTCCATGTTTGATGGTGGGGATGGTGTTCTTGGGGTCATTCCTCCTCCTCCAAACACGGCAAGTTGAGTTGATGCCAAAGAGCTCGATTTTGGTCTCATCTGACCGCAACACTTTCACCCAGTTCTCCTCTGAATCATTCAGATGTTCATTGGCAAACTTCAGACGGGCCTGTACATGTGCTTTCTTGAGCAGGGTGATCTTGCGGGCGCTGCAGGATTTCAGTCCTTCACGGCGTAGTGTGTTACCAATTGTTTTCTTGGTGACTATGGTCCCAGCTGCCTTGAGATCATTAACAATATCCTCCCGTGTACTTCTGGGCTGATTCCTCACCGTTCTCATGATCATTGAAACTCCACGAGGTGAGATCTTGCATGGAGCCCCAGACTGAGGGAGACTGACAGTTATTTTGTGTTTCTTCCATTTGCGAATAATCGCACCAACTGTTGTCACCTTCTCACCAAGCTGCTTGGAGATGGTCTACAATCTTGTCCCTGACATCCTTGGACAGCTCTTTGGTCTTGGCCATGGTGGAGAGTTTGGAATCTGATTGATTGATTGCTTCTGTGGACAGGTGTCTTTTATACAGGTAACGAGCTGAGATTAGGAGCACTCCCTTTAAGAGAGTGCTCCTAATCTCAGCTCGTTACCTGTATAAAAGACACATGGGAGCCAGAAATCTTGCTGATTGATAGGGGATCAAATACTTATTTCCCTCATTAACATGCAAATCAATTTATAACTTTTTTGAAATGCGTTTTTCTGGATTTTTTTGTTGTTATTCTGTCTCTCACTGTTAAAATACACATACGTTTAAAATTATAGACTGATCATTTCTTTGTCAGTGGGCAAACGTACAAAATCACCAGGGGATCAAATACTTTTTTCCCTCACTGTATATATGTAGAGAGAACAAGTTTATGAGACATAACTTAATAACATAAATACATATATTGTGTGTTGCAGTCTATGAAAGTGTTAGACTTAATCTCAGGTTTCCTGAAATAAAAATACATAAATTATGATTTTAACATCGTATTATTTTCTGGGTTGGAACCTTTAATACATTAATACATATTATTAATAGTATTATCATATTTTATTATTAAACATATGGCTATGTTTCTGTAAAGATACCAAATCAAATATTGTCTAATACACATTTGATGTGTCAACCTAATAGTTGGGTTACCCATCATATAAATTTGTAGAGGATAAGATGACAATGTAATGTTGTTCACACTGAAAAGTAAAATACATTAGAAAAATAGGGTGACAACTTGTTTGTTTGTTTATCAAATTTATGAGCTTTTCTAATGCAATGACATACTACCTATAGTAGGGGTCCCAGGTGCTAAACTCTAGCTCCCACTGTGAACCACATGTTATATATGGCTGCCAGATTCTAATGCTTGTTTCTACAGTAGTATTACTTGACTAATCTTTTCAGCAGTCACAATTTTCAAAATGGAACCTGCTCTAGAGGTCTAGAGGAAACATGTTGCTAGTCTGGTTAAAAAACATTGATCTAAAAATACCAATAACCCTCTTTGAAAAACTGGACCTTAATGAGGAGAATGTGTCTCACAGTTGGCCAGCAGGCTTACTGAGAGTAAAACCAACACAGAGAAATAAAGTGGATACTTGAAAGAAGTATACTCAAAAACAATATTAGCCTTTACTTAAACTGTATTTATTATAATTTCAAATTTCTCCTACCACTTCTATGCTGATGATGCCCAGATCTTTCCCTCTTCTGACCCTCTCATCCCCTCTCACATCTCTTCCTGCTTGTCTGCTATCTCCACCTGGATGCACTCACACCACCTCAAGCTCAACCTCTCCAAATCGGATCTCCTGTTTCCCCCCCCCCTCTTCCTCACCTTCTGCTGACCTCTCCATCTCGATCCCCTTGGAATCCACCACTCTCTCTCCTTCTTCTTCCGCCAAAAATCTTGCAGTGACCCTCGATCCTGCGCTCCCCTACACCCAGCACATCACCACGCTGACACACACCTGTAGATTCCTCCTAAGCAACATACGCTGGATCCATCCCTTCCTCAACGCAGCTGCTCGTCCAGTCACTGGTCCTCTCCCATCTGGACTACTGCAACTCCCTCCTGGCCGGCCTGCCTGCAACTACTACCTGTCGCTCCAGCTCATCCAGAACTCGTCTGGTATTCTCTCTGCCACGATTCACACACGTCTCTCCACTGCTCCGCTCCCTCCACTGGCTCCCGATACCGGCACGCATTCAGTTCAAGACATTGACCCTCACCTACTCGACCACTCGACCACACTGCACCAAGCTACCTTCAGACCCTCGTCTCTCCATACATCCCCTCCAGACCACTGCGCTCCTCCAGTGCCAGAAGACTAACTCTGCCTCCTCTCCTCTCTCCTTCCTCCAGAGCCGCTCCTTCTCATCCCTGGACCCTAAGTGGTGGAACGACCTGCCCACCGAAGTCAAAACAGCAGAGTCCTTGACCTCATTCCGGCACTTACTCAAGACGTATCTTTTCAGACAGTACTTCTAATATTAGTCCTTTAATGCCTGTTAGATAGCACTTCACAGTTTTTATTATGCTTCTTGCATTTTTGATTGTTTTCCTCCTTGCTCCCTTTCCCGTAACCCTTGACTGTGACCCTACATCTTGACAGCACTTAGCTTTTACTGTCCAGGATGTATGATCTCACTTACTGTACTTGCCTGTGTAAATTGGAAGTTGTAAAATGTATTATATTTTGAATTAAATTGTTTTATGTGAATTGAATTTGTAATGTTTGATGCCTTAACTGTATTTTTGCACTTTGTTTTGCACTTACGTCTGCCAATAAATACATTTTTTTTTTTAAATAGTGTTCATATGAATGAAGAAAAAACACTGAATTTAAACAGCTCACACACTCTTTGCGATGTTCTCTGATTACTTCACTTTTAAACTATGGAAAACAATCCACTAACTAGTGACTCCTATAGGCCAATCTCACTTTTATATCAGACTTCAAGATCGTTTCAGAATTTTGGCAAACAGACTGCAGTTATTATCCCCTGAGTTCACTGGTAATGACCAGAATAGATTTATTCAAGGTCAACTGGTTCATAATGTTGTAAGAGTAGAAATTCCTCATCAGTGTGTTAAATGTAGCCTGGAGAGGGACATTTTATTTCACTGCCTATGGGTTTGTCCCTAGTGAAGAGGAAACCAGCTGTCTTGAAAGATATTTGTGTCCCCTTCAAAATGATTTTAAGAAATTGTATTTGTGATATCTTGGAAGTATTTAAGGGTTTTGAATACACTCAATTGACTATTCCTCTCCTATTTTATATTTTATGCACACCTCATAAATTGCAGAACATGAAAATGCAATTACAATTTGCACCTGTCAAACAGAGATCTGAACCTTGATGCCACATGTATAAAATTAGATCTGGTAAGAAACTAAAGAAAAAGAAAGCAATGGAAGAAAATAACAATGGGAAAAATTTTGCTGTCCATATCATTGAAAGTACCTGCAAGAAACTAAGTCTTTAATCTTGAACCTGTTATACCTGTAATTAACAGTATCTCAGTTTTTTTAATTATTTTCCTGGACAGGGATTTTGTTTTGTTTGATTTTTGACATCATTGCAGTCTTTTTTACTTACTTTTCTTCCAGTATGTGCATGTCTTTGCAAACACCATCCAGATAAAGAATCAATAATTTGACTGAACTGTTAATTCAATTAAGACCGTCAACACGGCTAATTCCAATTTAATAATGTACAGGATCTCTATCAGTATGGACTGATGCAATGTGCTAAGCTTGGATTGTGACAGGGTATGTTTGTTTTACATTTAATGCACAGATCTTTAAATCAAAGAACTGGATTTCAAAAGGGTTAGGTGGATGGATGAACAGAAATTACCATAACAATTTTGGCCTTTCCATAGCAGCCCACTTTAATTTTCTTTATTTTTCAGATACAGTCTCAAATTCCACCATTTGATCCAGTGGAATGATGATTCTGTTACTATGGTGATGCTGTCATTACAAATCTTTTTTCAGTATGAAGTTGATTTATGTAATTAAGGAAATTGTTTTAACCACAGGACCACTGAAGTTATTCAAATAGCACTATTAAGGTAATGACTGATTACATTTAAAAACGATAACATAAAAGCATTCTGCAATCTCTAAATTAGTCTTAAAGCATTTATTTTAATGGTATGTTTGGTAGGTAGACCCGTAATAGTTTTGAAGTAATACATTTTTATGTTGCAATAAGAAACTCATTATATTGCTGAGATATTTCAGTCCTGGTGCAACAAATATAATTTGTACTAAATATGATTGACTGATAACACTAATCTTTTGGCCATGCCATCCAAGCTATCTTATCTTAAATCAATTTCTGGGCAGACTTCTTCCAGGCAATTCCTGACATTAATCCACAAACTTTCTACCTCACCTTCTTGAAGGTCAGGATAAAGTTTGTTTTAACCTTCAGGGCTTGTGCAATGACTGTAAATATATTATATAATAAAACATTGTATCCTTATACATGTAATTGATTTTATTCTAAAAAATATATAATAATAATAATAATAATAATAATAATAATAATAATAATAATAATAATAATGCATCAAAATCCATTAAGCCTGTTTCATACTGCTAACAATTCACAGGATATTAAAACCTTTCAAGATTCCAGAGGGGGGCAGAGAAAAAAGCTGATAGAGGCTTTTAAAACAATTCAAACAGTGACGACAGTTCATTGTATTTTTATTTCAACAGGGCACTCAAATCATATATAAATGTATGATTGTGTATTATCAGAACAGCTTGAAACATGTTTATCTTTCAAGTGGAAAATTATTCCCAGAAAACAATATGGGATATTACCTCCCGATCAGGAAACATTGAAGCCTCATAAAGCTTTGTCACAGCACATGCTTGATATGAAACTTTAGCATTTTCTGAATGTGAGGTAATGTCCCATACTTTCTTTTAGGAACAATTTTCTCTTTCATTTAACCAAGATTGGATCTGCAACCCAACATTTTAATATGCTCTTTGATTGGTTATAAAACTATTAGTGAAAGAAAAAAGGTTAAATCTCTCTCTCTCTCTTTATATATATATATACACAATAATTTAAATGTGCCAGTCATAGCCAGGGTTTTCTTACCCTATAGCACAACAGTGGATTATGTATCTTAACAGGAACTCATGAACAGGGTTATCAGTGAGAGTAATATTCCCTCCATTATAAAATCACTTTGCTGTTTGCCTCATCTCTACTATTCAGGAAAAGGTAAAAACACAAATTATGTGATTTAAGTTTTTATGGCTATATTTTTTAAGGAAATTTGTATGTTTCTGACATCCTTCAGAAAAGAAGATACAGCCAAAAAAAAAAAGCTCCATGTCAACTGTTGCTGCAAAGTCCGTCGATCTTCACTGCACTTGTTCAGTTTTACCATTATTATTATTTTTGTCAGTCATTTGAATGCAATTATCTGCTGTATGATAACACTAAATGTGCCTTTAATTAAAATAGCATTTAGCACTGTCTATAAAATGTAGTATTTAAATGATGAATACATAATTTACTGTCAAATTAAACATTCAGAAGATGAATTTCAATTGTTTAGTATCGTGAAATTTACTATTTTGACAAGCAGTTTGGGGAACCTGTCGTAAAACACTTTTCCAAGATCAATGTTTTCTGGTATGCCTTTTATTGTATAAACAATATGATTAATGATTTTAATCTTTGTGTTTTAGACATGTATAAGACCTGAAAGCAAGAGCCAGGTTTCTCCCACTTTCTCCCAATCTAGTAAATTTTCCTCACTAAGTTTCCATACTTACATTTATACATTTTCACTCCCTCGCCATTGACTCCACAGCATCCTACATCAATTACTCTGGGCATATCTATAAAACAATTTAGAGACTGAACTAACATTGTCTAAACACAATTCTCTCTTTTACTCTACCAGGTATGTTAATAGATCACCACCCATAGCATTTTGGATTGCAATTTATCTGACTAAACTAGAAATGTATTATTTCCTGTTGTTCTGATTGACAAGCTTAAAAGCAGAACTATGTTGGAGAGCCAGTGAAACAAGTACTTTTTTGGGACTGACTTTCTTACAGGTTGTCTTTCAAGCAAAAACAGATGGTTGTTATTCAGTTTATTGCTAGCTGTGTTTCCATTCGAATTTAAGGAATACAATCATTATGACTCTGAAAAATAAATGTATTATACATGTCAATAACTAAATACATAAATCTACATTTTAACAAAATGTTGATACAAATAACATCATTTAGTTTTGAGCTAAAGATGCCTTAAAAATGAAGTACATTCATGTTTCCTGCAAAATGTTCCCAGAAACTCCAACATATGTCTAAAGACAATTATATATAATTATGTAATAAATAACTTATTTACCATAACAGATATGTGGGATAACTGGAATTTGACAACCTCTGGCAATATATTTATAAAAAAAAAATCTTTAGGGATGTTGGAGAACTTTTCACATTGGCAAGGCAATTGTGTGTAGTTATTTTTTTGAGAGCCGCAGAATGTTTAGAGATTTGAACTGTGACTGAAAAATGAAAGCTGACAGACAGAGAAGTCAAATAATAGGCCGTAACAGTCTACAGATAATGGTACAGTGTATAAACAAACAAGGAACAATACTGGAAAAAACACAACAATATTGGATATGCTTCTGGCTTGGAAAAAAAACAAACAGCACTAAAGCTAATATTTTCACAAACAGTGCAGTAGAGATATGATGTTGATGCTACATTTCGCACTAACTGGGTACTTTTTAAAAATAATGGCAATTATTTGTATTTGCATTATTTGTACATACATGATTTACATGGCATACTTTTTTCAAACTTAAACATAAAATACATTATGGTATTTTCTGTTATTTATTGCAAAGTAAGCTGTCAAGGCATAAACATTTAATGTGGCCTTGATGCCCAATGCAGCAATGTGTGTCACTGTAATGGTTTATAGGAACTTCATTAAATTTAAAAATGTCTATATAGTATATTGCAATGTAGATATTCCAAACTGCTATTGAAAGGTGGCAGGGAGTATTATTATGTAAAGACCACACATATAATAATGCATATTTTTTACAAATAATATACAAATACAAATAATATTAATAAGTTAATTAAATTAATTTGCAACATGACTCAGGCTGGATCTACAGTGGTCATGGATGACCTATTCCTGATTTTTGTTGAACATAACCAGCTCAAATATTAATATTGGTCTGTGAAACAAACACACACACACACGCAAATAAACCCTCTTGTAACTAAGAGTGTGTAAGACTATGATTGGACTCAATGACTGCTGCTTTTCTGTAAGGGGCATTATTTAACCATTTCAATGTGGGAGTAGGCATATGGTGCCATTTATTTTGCAATAAATATATATACAAAAGTTCCTAGTGCAGAGAGAGAAGTTTATCTCGGTTTCCTGATGGATGGTTTCAATACTTCAGTTTTCTTGTTTTCAGTTTTTCATGATTCTGAGCAGGTAATGAAACATTGCCATTCTCCTTGCTGTTCTCCCATGTTGCATGTGTCATTTCAGCATCATGTGTTAGTTGGTGCACAAGCCTTGAGCATTCATTCCATCATTGCTGATATATTGTTGTCCAGAATGTCGTTATAAATACTTGAAACCCTTTACATAAACCAACAACCCTAGTCAGAACTGTGTCCACATAAACAATGCTAGCTCCACACTGAAAATGCATGATGCATGGTGTTGATCAGCATATTTTATAGATAGCAGCCACATCTAGACTCTCCCTTAAAAAAAAAAAAAAAACTTTAATGAGACTCATCCGCCCTGCCTCCATTTTAGTGAAGTAACAAAATATGACTTTGGTCATACGATTTTGGTGCACATTTCCTTGGTCTTTCCCAATTCTTATAGAAGAGAAATTTGGATTATCAAAAAGAAGCTAAATATTTGCAGCACTTTGGAACTAGTAATGTTGCATTTTGTGTATCTATACTTATAATACATACATTTCGCACCAGAATACTAACTGCATGTGTATTGCTTGATTCTTAATATGTTTCATTGTGTTTAAAATACCCATTAAACATGTTTACTTCATATTAAGATCAAGGTACAATTTGTTTAAACCTGAAAGCCTCAACTTTATTGTACATATTTTTTAAAACATACAACAAAATACTTAGTTTAAAGGTCTCAGCCCACTGCACGTTTTTCACTTTTCTTTCTTTAATTATAATTAAATATTTCCTATTTGCTCATTTTAATGTATTCTCCCCCTCTAGTCCCCATGCTGTGCAATATTTAATTGAATAATTGAATTAAGTGTTTAAAGCCCCTGTGCCTTCAGTTACAAGGTGACCACTCCTGGGACAGTGCAGGTGAGAGGACGGACAGAGGCAGTTAGGAGCGGGTGTGGAACAGAAGAAATGTTTTGTTTTATATTCCTCGCTCCTGATCCTTTCGTCGCCTGCACTGCTCTCTGGTTGTTTGTGTGTTTGTGTCTTGTTATTCTATGTATTTTAACTTTTTAAATTATTTGTATTTTAATTGACTTTAAAGTAAGAAAATAAAACGTTCAAATGTCTGGCTAGTCTCTCTTACCACACCGCTCCCCTCATTCTCACCCCGTAGCACCCCCACCGACATTAGTGCTACATTAGTACAACAGTTTGATCCATCTCATTCCACAGATGCTGCACTGGCTTGAGATCCGGTCACTGGGAAGGTCACTGCATTGAGCTGAATTCACTGTCATGCTCCTGGAACTATTCCTGGACAATCCCAGCTTCATGACAGGGAGCATTATTCTGCTGAGAGAACCCATTCACAGATGGACACACTGCTGCCATGAAGGGATGCATCTGATCAGCAATGATGTTCAGATATCCTGTGGCATTCAAACATTGCTACACTCATATCAAGGGACCAAATGTTTTCTACGAAATAAAACTAAAATCACACCACCACCACCATCTTGTATTGCTGACACCTAGCAGGATGGACAAATGGACTGCAGTTTTCACCATATGTTGGTCCTCCCATCATTGTGAAATAGCAAGAACTGGAATTCATCAGATGAGGCAATGAATGATTTTCCAATCCTCCATTGTCGAGTGTTTGTGTTCCTTAGCCCACAGCAACCAGTTTTTTTTTTTTTTTTTTTTTTTTCGCTGACTGGAGTCGAATTCAGTTAGGTCACCATGACAAGGTGTGATGAGTTGTGCTTTCTTGTGTGGTGTACCTTTCTCAATATACCTGTGACACTGTCGTGTGTGAAAACCCCAGAAGAGTTGCTGTTTCTGATATACTCATACCAGCACATCTGGGGCGAACTACCATACTTCATTCAAAGTGGCTTTTTCTGTCTTGCGCATTCTCCTTCTAAATTGCATACACACTCAATATCTAGGTACCAGTCTACCGGCTTTAAATAGGATAGTCTGAACATGTGATGTTGTCACTGACTGTGCAGTGTAAATGGGTGGTGTACCTAATAAACTGACCACTCAGTGTATATATAGTTTAACATGTTTGTACAACATTTGAATGAGTGGGGAATAGTGACTAAATTGTGTGCATCTGCAGTAGAAGTACAGGATGGGGTATGGGTTTGGGATCAGGAGACTGAAGTTTATGGCCTTAAGTGTAACACTCAATCAGTTTATGAACGTAAACAGGTGTTGGGCTATTCACATCTTTAAAAGCCAGCAGGCAGCTCTTATTGCTTATTCTTATGGTTGAAGTCAGGCAATGAAAGCTGAACAGGCCAGATGTATTATGAAAAGGCCTGGTATGAGTCAAAACCCAAGATGCTGAATTCTGAATTAACTATAATTTGATCTAATGTACGTGTAATTGCTTACATGTAATTGTGTTCATGTTCTTAGTTGAATGCATTCACAATATGAAGTAATTAATGGGTAATTAATGTAGCATTAAGAGGGGGAATGGATATTAATGTAGTTTGAAGCACACATGCAAATATGAATTAGTATAGGTGCAAAATGAAGTTTTTTAGACTTATGGGAGGTCTCTGGCAAACAAAGTATTCTTAGATGCAGCTGATGACATGTAAACAAATAAAAATGAACCATTACCAACTAAACTAATAAAATAATTAATAAAATACATTCTTAGACACAAAAGTTATTACAGCATTAACATAATTCATTTGGACCTTTCTACCATGTGTTATTCTTATTAATGTATTGTTATTTTTATTACTACCATCATTAGTATTGTTACACGCTTACTCAGGATGACTTAAAGTTCTCTCAAAATATAGATAATTCAGAAAACCCATTACAATAAGATCAAACATACTATAGTCAATGAAAATCCTAACTGAACTAAATAAGTGGTAAACAATCTTGCTTTAATCCATATTATTATGATATGTTATCATTCCAGTTTCAAAAGGGAACAGGACCATTTTGCAAAGCTTGATGTTAAGCCAATTTTTTTTAAAGTTTCAAGATACAAGTTTTTGCAGACAATAATGTACAATTCATTGTCCATGATTTAGACTATTGGATCAAGCACAATACATGTTGATATTGTGGGAATTTAACAAAAGCAGGTGAGAAACTCACCTGGGATTTATCATGAAAGCCAAAGGCTATTGAAGAAAGCATTCAACTGTGGTCATGTTATATAAAAGTTTTGTATTATTATAATCTCTTTATTTTGCTGGTATAGCTGCATAGCAGATGGTGTGGCTTGGTGCAAAATCTGGGGCATGGATGTGTTTGTAGTGTTAAAAAGATAGCAACTATTCACAATGTGAATTTCTAATTAATAATCCATTAATTTAATATATGAAAAACTCATGTGTACACAATTATAACAGGTAATAAAGGTTTAATTGTATGTCATTATTAAAACAAATTTATCAGGAATAAACCTTAAAAATTTAAGAATTTTCCAGGACAGGTGTTAACTTTTCATGTATTGTAACAAGTATACTATATAATGCATATTAGGTGGAAACATCCATGGTAACCAAAATGTATCTTTATGTGTTACTATAGTGTAACTGTTCTAGACTCCATCATACAGTTAGGTCCATAAATATTTGGACAGTGACACAATTGTCATAATTTTGGCTCTGTGGCTCTGGCCACAACTAATGTTATCTCTCTGATTGGTTTGTTTTGATTTCTAAGGTAAAACTGAAGGCAAAATGCCCCAAGAACAAGCAGGACCTAAAGACAGCTGCAGTGCAGGCCTGGCAGAGCATCACCAGGGAAGAAACCCAGCATCTGGTGATGTCTATGGGTTCAAGACTTCAGGCAGTCATTGACTGCAAAGAATTTGCAACCAAGTATTGAAACTCACAATTTTATTCATGAGTATGTTAGTGTGTCCGAATTCTTTTGAGTCCCTAAAATTGGGAGGACCACATATAAAAATGGGTGTAATTCTTACACCATTCACCCAATTTGGATGTAATTAAAGATGAAAGTCTACACATAAAGCACATCTTCATTGTTTCCTTTCAAATCCATTGTGGTGGCGTACAGAGCCAAAATGATGACAATTGTGTCACTGTCCAAATATTCATGGACCTAAGTGTATAAGCAACTTTATGGCTGATGTCAAAATCCTGCATGTATGCTTTTTCAGTGTTTCAGTATTTTGTGTCATAACTTCATGGATAGTGGAAAAAAAGGTCCAAAATTGTCTTCCCTGCAGCAACTGTAAAACTATAATTTTAGGAACCATGCATGTCATGCTACATAATTTCATTATATGAACACAGACAGTTGCAATGGACAGCAACATGTGAAGTATAAGGGAAATCAGGATATAGTTTGGAGTTTATATTTCTGTGGAAAGTATGAGAATGCAGACAAAGTTTTTTACTTTATTTTTCCCAATCAGGCAAGCATCCATTGACAAACAAACTGAAAGATGCATGTAGTATCAAGTATCATATTTGCAATGTGCAATTGGTGTATTATCTATTTGGTCTGAGGCCTGGTCTCTTGCTAATTGTCTTTTAATACTTTTAACTTAATTCCATTTTTATAATCAAGTGGCAAGGAGAAAGTTATGCAATTAATGAAAAACTTGCAAGTCTAAATACCACCACCTGGAATCACCTAGGAGTTTTACATATGACAGAAATTCAATATTGGTTTCATGAATAATTCTATGTTTGCATTCTGGTGCTTGCATACCCAGTGACTGACACATTCAGTGGTTCCTTCACAATCCAGTAATTAAGATGACCTTTCATTATGGTAAGAAGCACACAGCAAGAAATGACAATTGATCTCACGAGAGATGCTTAATGGAGTTACCTGTGCTGCTATAATTGTGCAGACTTTTGTTTTAAATAAATGCTTTTCCATTTCAGTTGGCTTTTGCCAGCTTCAATATTGACCTTATTGACAAGTAGAAATGTAACTTAAGGTTGTTAGAAAGAAAACCATCACAAACTAAAACAACCCAAGTTAGTTTTACTTTAGATTTGTACTGTGTGTGTCAAAATCATGAGTGTGCTGCCATTGGCTCCAATTACATTAGGGAAGATATACACTTAGTACAATAGTTTTGTATCCTGTATAAATGCATTATTAGTAAAGAATGGTTTACCTGTGTAGAGTGAGACTAGACCAAATGCAAATGTAATGTATAGATATTAGAAAAACAAATTGTGCTGGTTGTTATTCCAGCTCACTGTACATTGAAAAGGTAACAGAATATATGCACTTCAATCATTACGGCAAAACTTTTGGTTTGTACAAGGAGACCCCTTTCTTTCATATTTGGAATGTACAAGTGTGATTTTAATTATTATATTACTTTATTTTCATATTATTGCACAGTATTGTGTTGTTCCTGACCCTGTTGCCATACAATCTTCAATCTAATTGATTGGCTTTTGTAATGACATTGTACTACTGTTTTTATTTCATATTCACAATTAACCTTTGTATAAATGTGCATTATATCTTGTTTTAATGTAACATCAGCATCAAAATGATATCAATAGTGCAGTTCAATCACATTATTCATATATTTGTGATTTAACTCCCAGTGAAAGGGGAACCTGGGAAATTGACAGTTTGAGACACAAGAGGGGCTTGTTTTGATACAAGGATGTGCTGCAGGTTGAAAGCTTTTGTATCGACTTTTATATCATCATAACCTTGACTTGGGGCCGGATTAAATCAAAACATTGACCCACCCGCTAATAGAAAACTACCAATCTGGGTAGCACTTTATAATAACTACACATAATAAACCATTAACAATGGATTAGTTCATAGTTTATTCATCATGTATTAAGCATTTTTACCACATTTATAAACGTTAGTGAACTATTAATAATCAATGTATTGTAACGAGGTGCGGGGTTGGGCTACTGCAGCCAATGAATGTTAGGTGGGGAACTAAACCCAGGAAGACAAACCAAGGAAGAGGGTAAATACAGCCCCAGGCTGTTGGTTTATTTTAGTTCCACCTCGGATATTGGAAAAAAAGTGAAAACAAAAGCCTAGCTCTTTGTAAATAGTTCACTAACGTTTATAAATGTGGTAAAAATGCTTAATACATGATGAATAAACTATGAACTAATCCATTGTTAATGGTTTATTATGTGTAGTTATTATAAAGTGCTACACCAAATTTGTACATAGTAGCGGTTATATGTATTAGAAGAAAGTGGCATTTTACTGAAAATGTAGCAACAACTGAATACAGTTTTGTAATTTTCTATTAGCGGGTGGGTTTTGATTTAATCTGGCCCTTGTTCCAGACCTCAGATTCATTAATACCAGTTTTGGCTTTATGGATTGTACTACAGTCATCAGTTTCTCTTGATTTATTCTATGACCAAAGTAATATTAACATGTTAAAACCTAAAACAAAACAGAATACCTAGCAAAGTAAAAAAAAAAAAAAAAAAACATGCTGTGTGAATTCTGCCCATTAAAAAAGAGCTTTGTTTTGTTGCTCAAAATAGGTGTTCACTCTTTTCGTGAGAGTGAGGGCTTCCTTTTAACAACGTACAAATAGAAAGCAATTTCTACAGAGAACAATTTATTTCTTCACAATTCCAGTGGCATTTTCTTCAAGAGTCAGATGCTATTGTAGAGAAAACAATTCTCCATCATCCTTGGCTTTAAAAGCACAAATAGACCTCACAAAATAGTTTTAACCTGATCATCTGCTTGAGAAATGTTCCCATTTTAATCAAAGTCTTCAGTATTTTTGATTCACTGAAAAAAATGTAACTGTTTTTTGACATTGAAGCATAGTTTGCGGGGTATTTCTCGTTGGAATAGTGTGTTAACATATTCAACATGCTTAGATGTGTGCTACACAACTTTACTGCCACATGTATTATCAAACAAAACTTGCACTTCAAAGAGGAAATGATTAACTTGTATTGTATTAATGTAAACTGAAAGCTAACAGATATGCAGTATGTTATAAATAGACAAGACTTTTAGGCTGTGCACCATACCAAAGATGTATCTTTTTTGTATAGGAATATGTGGACATGAAATCAGCAGGATATATTCATCTGTTTCAGAGAACTTTTGAATCCTCAGCAAACGCACGGACCTGCCCTGTGGTGGTGACTACTGTAGTAATGTTGTCTGAAAGGAACTTGCCTACATACCAGTTAAGCAGAGTGTGCTGGGAAGCCTGGTCACAACATGGGGGAAGTAAGAGCACAGCTTTGTCAGTTCTTACTTCCACTTAAAACATAGTATTTTGTCTTAGATAGGAGGTATATAACTTAATACTGGACATATTATAGTATGTACTTAGTGTACCTTTCCTAAAACATTAGGACAGAGACTGTGATTGTTTAATACAATATGATGAAAGGTAACTACTTTGTAATACATATTCTTAAAAAAAAAGGTGCTTGTATTATTTATACTTCTTCACAAAAATATAAATTTCATTTTTTTAAGACACGCTCACAGATTGGGCTATTCATGGCAAACAGTATGACCAATATGAATTTGTCAATGTCACCAGTTTCTCTGTATTTCTGAACCAACATCATCCTACTGTATTTTCTGCTCTAAAATGCTACATGAATCTGTCAACTGGGTCTGGGAATTATAGCAGTGGAGTGGAGTATAATGACAGAAATGGCAGCTCGCCCTGTGACCTAAATCAACTGAAATGAATCTATTAAATGTATTAGTTTTGTGTTTATCATGAGTATTGATTACCCTTATATGTCCGGTGCGGTTAAACCCGCAGTATATTCAAGATGTGCATGACTGAATGACTGAACAATTGCAATGACATAAGCATGCATCTCTAACAAGCCTGTGTCTGTTTTATGTATTGGATAGATGACTTTGCTAGACATACCATATTTCCCAGACATCATTTTGGGCAGTGTAAAATATATCTGACCCACATGGCTGTTTTTTTTTTTTTTTTTTTTTTTTTTTGGGGGGGGACATTTTTGGGGGAAAGAAAGACAAATTTGCAGGTTTTCAATGTAATTGTATGACTTATTTAAGATGGCAACATGTTAAACAAAAGGATACTGTGAGCTGTTGCAATGGATCTATTGCATGTCAGCAGTGTATATATTAAAGTATATTTGTTTTAAGTGAAATTGGCAGTGATCTGGAGTCTAATTCAGAAGCGATATATATACAGCTCTGGGAAAAAAAAGAGACCACTGCAAAATTATCTGTTTCTCTGGTTATATTATTTATAGGTCTGTTTGGGTAAAATTAACATTTTTGTTTTAGTCTATAAACTACTGACAACAGTTCTCCCAAAATCATATAAAAGAGCATTTATTTGCAGAAAATGACAACTGGTCAAAATAACAAAAAAGATGCAGTGTTGTCAGACCTCGAATAATGCAAAGAAAATAAGTTCATATTTATTTTTAAACAACACAATACTAATGTTTTAACTTAGGAAGAGTTCAGAAATCAGTATTTGGTGGAATAACCCTGATTTGCAATCATAGCTTTCATGTGGGCATGCTCTCCACCAGTCTTTCACACTGATGTTGGGTGACTTTATGACACTCTTTGTTTGATGGCTTGTGACCATTCATCTTCCTCTTGATCACATTCCAGAGGTTTTCAATGGGGTTCAGGCTGGAGATTGGGCTGGCCATGACAGGGTCTTGATCTGGTGGTCCTCCATCCACACCTTGATTGACCTGGCTGTGTGGCATGGAGCATTGTCCAGCTGGAAAAACCAATCCTCAGAGTTGGGGAACATTGTCAGAGCAGAAGGAAGCAAGTTTTCTTCCAGAACAACCTTGTACGTGGCTTGATTCATGTGTCCTTCACAAAAGAAAAATCTGCCCGATTCCAGCCTTGCTGAAGCACCCCCAGATCATCACCGATCCTCCACCAGATTTCACACTGGGTGTGAGACAGTGTGTCTTGAAGGCCTCCCCAGGTCTCCGTCTAACCATCAGACAACAAGGTGTTGGGCAAAGCTAAAAATTGGACTCATTAGAGAAGATGACCTTACTCCAGTCTTCTATGGTCCAATCCTTATGGTCTTTTGCAAACCTCAGCCTGGCTCTTCTTTGCTTCTCATTGATGAAGGGGTTTTTTCTAGCTTTGCAGGACTTCCGCCCTGCCCCTAGGAGCCTGTTTTGAACCATTCTCACCATGCACTTCACCCCAGGTGCCGTTTGCCATTCTTTTTGTAGGTCACGTGATGTCATCCTACGGTTGTTGAGTGACATTTGAATGAGTTGGCGGTTATCCCGGTCAGTGGAGAGTCGTTTTGTAGCTTTGTTGTCCCCAATGTCTGCTGCTTGACCTTGTTCTTATGAACCACCGTCTTTGAAATTTTAAGGATGGAAGCAACCTGACGCTCACTGTATCCCTCTGCCAGTAAAGCCAGAATTGAACCCTTCTTTTCCTCGCTCAAAATGTTCCTTTTCAATTCTTTTGGCATGGTCAATAGTTATTTTTTGATTCCAATTACTTTTGAGGTACTACTAGCACTGTTTTTGCCACCCGGCTGGTCTTATTGCAAGAGGATAGTGATGACCACAGCAGTGGTTTTTATACTTTTCCTTTGGTTCAGGTGATCACCTAATCAGTAGCTCATTCAGTAGAATGAGGTGTGCCTGTGTTGGAATTCAACAGACACTGGAATTAAATGGCTGCCATACATGTAGAGATGCTGATTTAAGAAAAATTTGCAGTGGTCTCTTAATTTTTTTTCCAGAGCTGTATAGTAGGACTATAATATGGTTTCACAAAATTAATAATACATCAGATGATTTTGAATAAGAGAATGTAGTAACAATGTAACACTTGTCTAAAGTATGTGGACTATAGTATGTGTATTATATTATATTATTTATATAATTATTATTATTAGTTGTAGTAGCAGTAGTAATAGTATATACAATAGTGGATGGGTAAGGGAATCAAAGCTATGTTCCATCAAGGGAAGTAAAACCAGGAGAGACTTTGAGATATTACTTATTGATTATTTCACCATGCTCATAGGATTAATGTAATTGTTTATGAACAACTCCATTGGGAAAGTTTCTTGGCCTTTTCATAGTCAATTCTATAAAACACCTCTGGCATCTACTGGAATGAGGATGAAGACACAGAAGCAAAATGATTGCAGCAGTGATTAAGTCAATTCAATATAATGTGGTCAGCTGTCTGTTGTATTTTGGTGTGTTGTTCTAATGCATCTTGTAACGATCTCCCTTGCAGGGCACTGCTGAATCGTTAGCACCAACCTTTGATGATGTCAAACACAGACATCGGGATCAACTCAGAAGTGACAAATGTTGCACAATAAAATTTACCTTTTTTGTAAGTCAGTTATTATCAGTGTTTTTTTTCATAACATCTTTACTAATTTACAGTGACTTTTCTTCTGAACTTTTTAATTAACTAGAAGAGTTTTAATTTTAATTTTGAATATGACATCCCTTATTGAACTTTTGTTAAATCTCCCTCACACTTCTGAGTAGTCCCCTCCATCTCTCCCATTTAAACAACTTTGTAAAAGAAGCTGGCACAAGGAGATTTACAAGCAATTTGGAGAGGGTGACATTGCTGTGAGTGCCAAGCTGAACAAAACAAAAAGCATTGGGTATGGTTTAATATCTAAAATCTGATCTATCTATATCATAAACCTACCATCCTTTGTCTTTATTTCTGTTCTTCTTTTTCTTTAAAATAGATCACAATGTCATCCCCACCTCTGTAGCTTTTTACATTTTGACCATTTCTACCGCCCAGCTAAGCAGAGCTGACAGATCTGTATAATTTTATAGTGAACATAAATATATAAATAAAAAAACCCGAATTTATCAACGTTTGTATTCCACTTGTTCCACTCCCACGAGTTTTGGTAGCAGTTAATATTCAAGCACTTTCCCCCTTTTAAATAACTTGGACATTGTGTCATCATAAAATATTTCACTGTTTCCAGATCTCTTTATCATTCTTGGCAGGCAGTCATTTTCCCTGGTGTTGAGGTGAGCAGCTGTCTACAGGGAGTGGTGGAAATAAAATAAAACTGAGACAGGCCCTTTGTCAAATGCAGTGTGGCTGACAGTGGTATTGAACAGGCAGTGGTCACAGGGTGTGTGATTACTGATTAGGAGTAAACTCTTATGAATGGAAACTGGAATGGCGATCAACAACAACACCAATAAAAAAAAATAATAATAATAATAATAATAATAATAATAATAATAAGGTTAAATGCACAAGTAAAATGTTTAATGCTTTAATTTAGAAATATGTGGTAAAATGTCTTTAGTTGTAAATACATGTTTATTCAAATGCATTCTTAATATGGTTCTCCCTGGTATGATGGTATTTCTGTAAGATTTCCCAACAGTCCTTGAAGATCTGTTACCTACAGCAAAGATTAGAAAGCTGAGCCCATAATCACCACCTGACAATTAAGTTTATGATAATATTAATAAGCCCAGACACAGCTGGCTATCACATTTTTACTAGTTCCTTACCTTGTAATTATGGGGATGCTATGCGATAAGAACTATTCTAATAATTTGCAGCAATTAATGTTAAATTCTTAAATGGTCATCATGCAGTTCAATCATATTTCATGTTGCAAACACCCACTGTTTGTGTTTCAAATTTAATCAATACTGCCTTCTCTGTGTCACTTGAGTAAGCCCAAATTAAATATTGCTGCTTCCAGACCACTAATGATTAAGGATTGGATATTGGCATTTTTGCTTTGATGTCAGTATCCTGTTATGTCCAACAGAAGTTAATGCCTAATTACTGAAAGGGAAACCAGGAGCTCATCGAACTAATTTCTGATTGACTTTGCCACTGTTGCATAGCTCAGCAGTCTTGTACATCTCTTTGAATTACAAAAATCCCAGATGTGTCATCCATTACATTATGGTTTATAAAATATAATGATTACACATGGGAATTTATAATTAATTTTGAAAGAGCAGATATATTTTTTTATCCAGAGATATTCTTTAACTTTTATGTGACCAGGGTAAATGTCATTGAAATATAATATTACCTTTTAATTCTGTCATAGGATTATTGTTAGTTGAGTGTTCTACTGTACCATTTAGTTTATAAGCTTTTTTTGTACTCGGATTCAGTATATTTTGTTATCCAACCAAATCAAAATACTGATCCTGGTGCAAAGACTGACATGTTTGCTTGTTCGTATTGATAACCAAGAATGATACAAAGACCAGAGCTGAACACAGTGTGGCTCTCCAAATCCTTTGAAAACTCTCACATAAATCTAATATTGATTTTGTATTAAACTGAAAATAACTATTAACCCGGTCATCCGTTAAGTCCAAGTAAGTAATGCTAGGTCTGTTTAACGTAAGAAAATGAAATGTATACCTTAATTTGTCATGTCTCTGTGTGTGTGCCATAACCACTTCAGAAAATTGTCTCACATTTAAAGACTGTGTGTGTAAAGTGACTAATAATACACCAGGTAGAAGGCCTCTCAAAATAGCCTAATTTATCTTACAAGTTTGGAGATGAAGTTCATTAAAAAATCACCTATCCAAATGACTGTAAACATCAACAATTACATCAGTTTAAAACAATTATTTACTGGGTTATTTGTATTTACCATTACATATGATAACAGTAATTCATACATAGGGCAGAATAGTGTTTGTACATCTCAGGGAAAGGAGAACCAAAGTACCCCAAAAGGGGACACAACTCACACTTGCAATGTACTATGTACTATTATGCTGTATAACACATACATGTACATAACTTTTGGCTTTATTTTCAGTTAACTAAAAATCATGTGTCTCTTACTGTATATATGAAAAGCCTCTACAAGTACCAGAATAGCAACCCAATGTATACAAAACAATGTTAATGTAAAGGATAATCTGTTGTGAACTATTAAATGCGGACATGAAAATGGGGTGGGGGTGGGGGGTAGTGTTTGAAAGGCTGAAATGGGAGGATTCAAATAGATCATGTTGAGCACTAAACTTAACTAAAATAGTGAATATAAATTAACTAATGACTGTTCTTATTAGTTTCAACATATCTACCATTCAATGTACATGCATTCCATAAGCATTTAACATAAAGGATTTTTTCATTATTATTATTATTATTATTATTATTATTATTATTATTATTATTATTATTATTATTTTAAATAAATACATTGTGTTAATATCTCATACAAAGGTATTTTTTTTAATCTCTTTGATCAGTTTGAATGTTGGCCTTGCTACCTGTTATGAATGAGCTGAGGCGAACAGTGATCACACACAGTGAATTGTAATAAAGCTATGCAGTTTGCAATCCAACTCTAATTTTGACGGTTTTCATAGTGGAGATACTTGCAACTGCCACTACCATAGTCCACAAGCAACACATTTCAGGCAAAGACTGCAATATCAAAAATATTTTTTGCAGTCTTGCAAGAAACCAGACTGTACCATGGATAAAGAGTAGAGGAATTAAAACATGGGGAATTCAAGAAAAAAAAAAACAGTTTTAAGTGAAAGTAAGAGCTGACAAAGCTGGAACAAACAGTAAATTGTCAAGCAAGACAGCCGCTACGCTATGCACTGCAGCGAAAAAAAAAAATTCTCCGTATGGAAATACAAAATGTTAAAGCAAGGGATTATTTTACCTGAAGCCAGAGTCATACATTTATTTTGGTAGTGCATTTCCTTCTGGTTCTGAGGAAGCTATGCATTATTTTAAAGCAATTGCTCACATTAAATAACTGTATTTGTTTTTGGCGACTGTAATTTTAAAGGTGAAAGGTGCAAATAAATACCTATTGTTATTGTGAAATATGCATTCACAAAAACAATTTGCTGGTAGTAGTTATTATTAATCATAAAAGCATATTCATCGTTTTTTTTTTCTTTTTCAGTCAGATTTCAGGAAAGCTGTAACAGGTGCCTCCACACGTTTGTTTTTAATTGAGTCCCTGTCTGTACTTAATATCAGGACTTTGATACATTTTTCAATACGATTTCCAAATCCATGCCAATTAAAACTTCTACAAGGAGCTCACCATTATGCTGTATCTGCATTAATGAGACTGCTATAAGCTAGGGTGCAGTAATTACAGGAGTAGTGATATGACTCTTCCCACCCAGTTTTCTCTTCTTTCATCAATTAATGTTATGACACTGAATTTAAACAGAAGGATACCGTTATATAAATTCATTACATTTAAAATGAGATGACTGCATAAAAAGAACAAAGTCCTGTATGCTATCCCCCACAATATCCTCCAGCTCAATTAAGTTTTCAAATGTGTTTCTGCTCACATGGTTCAATGTAACAGATTCCAATATTGTTTTGAACTTTTATATTTAGTTTTGTAATTCATAGTAATAATATGTGGTGTTGTTTATGTTATATATGTAATACTATTTCATATATTTGATTGGTGTCAATGCTTCAATGCTAACTAAGTACTACTGGTATATTTAGTATAAGCGTTGATTTTTAAACCAATTTAATTTGACTAATTACAGTGTGATAACAGTTTAGACTAAATATTATTTTGCAGAACTCTAGGTTGAACAAGTTGTCATAGCTAGGACTTCTGATGTTTATGTTTTACCCGATTTAACCCAATATCTAGCCCCTGAATGCTATTTTCTAGATTTGGGTTAAACCCGAAAACTCACAGAGTCTTAGAAAGATGTCAGTGAATGCATGCATGTGCACTTGTTGGTGATTCAAATGCAGGGGACACATAACACTGGTAATTAGGTAACTTGGTTAATTAAAAATATGGCTTTTAGTTATCATTAAAATGTTGTCAGTGTTACAGTAATATAACTAGGGGTTCTGATTTCTATTTAATTAGATTTATTCCCCACAAAGGGTCATTTTGGTTAAAACCTGAGGCGATTCTAGAGTCTGGAGGGGCCCTAGACAGAAAATCCCATCTTTTTTTTCCAGAACCCTTTTAACTAATTTTCATTACCATTATATTCTCGAAACCCCCATTAAATAATCAAACGTCAAAAAGCATTTACAGAATCAGTTTTATTTTCACATTGGTTAACAGCAATAAAATAAAATAAAATAAAAACATGTTAACATAGCAGACAAAAACAGGAAAATAAAATAATTGTAAATAACTCTGAAATTTTTTTTAAAGCAAATGTAACAAACACTATGTTGACCTGTGATAATACAAATAGGAGAATAACATAATTGTAAATAACTATAATAACATCTATATACACATTTAGTGCTCTTGGTCTTTTCTTATTCTATTCAGTTCTATTTTATTTTATTTTAGCAGAATATTCACAGAAAATGAAGCAGCTGAAAACATTTGTTTTTAAATACATCTGGATTAGGGATAGATAGGTATCTATCATCATACAATTTCATTTACACAATAGTTTTCACATGGTGGTTTCACAAACCAATGTAGTCTCCATTAGGCCTATATTGTATTAATCTAAATTTAGACCTCCATTTCACATAGGCCTATATAACATTTTTTAGATTTTTAAATACAAATGAGACTTTACAATAGACACCTTTTCAAGCAAAATAACTTTAGAGTCAATTTGGGTAACTGCTTGTAGAAAAATATTCTAGCAATCTAGCTAAGCTAACTTTACAGCTAGTACAGTGCCAATGATGGGGTCACATTATTGAGCTAGCAGCTAACATTAATCCTTCACATTAAACGTAAATTTCTGGTGCACACTTACCACTTTCATGCTTTCTTTTCTCTTCATCCTCTTTTCTTTCTTTCTTTTGTCACTGCCGGAGAGACGCGTCCTCTTCATTGCAGCTCATGTGTTTGCTTTAAAACACACTCCATGACAATCATGGGGCCACTTTTGGGAGGTTTGCGAGATGCGGTAGTTGCACTTCCAACAGTAGTTAGGAGGGGGCGGGGAATCCAGGATTTGTTATTTAGACATCGCTGTCAATGCTACGGATTCTACTTGGTTTCCCCTCGGGGCCCCAGGCAGTTGGCGGCCTTGCCTGTCCTTACGCTCTGCCTCTGGTTAAAACTCCCAGGATCAGTTGGAAACTTGTGCAGGAGTCTGCTTCAAATGCCAGAGCAGGCAATGCTGATGGTAAACTGAATTACCTGCTAGAAAAAATGTTGATGCTTATTAATAAAATAAAAAAAGCTTGTACCTTAATGCAACCTGAACTTTTACCTGAAATTGAAAGGGGGGGGGGGGAGGGTATTGAAATGGTGCTACTGCCACAAAATACAAATCAGCTCTTTTCTGAACCTCTTTTTCTGTGAACTTGATGCATAAGTTGTTGGATGAAATGCAATGTTGTGCAACAAAATCATATTTTGTCATCACAAAATTGTATTGTTATTTATGAATGTATTTTGACATTATGTTGGTTGTTGAATTGAATTGAGCCAGTGTTTCTATACAGCTGATGTTCAGTAAATGAATACCATATTAATATGCCCAATAGTGTGGCCTGCAGGATTTGCATTTGAATCCAAACCAGCCCACTGTCCAATTGAGTTTGACACCCCTGTTCCAGATTGTTCTTTAGTCCATTTCTCTATGAGTTTTCATTATTTTCTATTCCTTATAATAATGGAAGTTTCTGGAGCGCACACAAAGTCAGGGAGGGGGCTTGGCTCCACTGACTATAAAGCCAGAATTATCTTTATAAAGATATAGGTAGATGGGAGTTTTCTCAAGCTACATCAAAAAGCTCTATAAGTAGAGAATCAGCCCTATGTAGAGGGCTGTTCACATGCAGGGAAGGTCGGCAGAACTGCAATGCATTAAATAAATTAGGAACTGCAAAGACAGCTGTTGATAGAAGCAGCAGCTTTGCTCAAGTCAATATTTATATTTAGAAAGTTATTGTTTTAATTTTTTTCTACTGAGACAGTTTTGATTTGTTTACTTATTTATCTAATGAATGTTTCACTTGTTGAACTACTTTTTTCTGACAATTTCATCTATCTGTCTCATGCCAATCCATACCGAGCTTGAAGCTAATATACAATAATACAGTGTGTAATGCACTCAATTTGTTTATTGATATGTTGCTGTATTATCCATTACATTTTCTATTTTTTGGACTTGTACAACATTGGATATATATTTTTTTTTTTTTATGCAGGAGGGTAAATACGTAAGTATTCCATTTAGGTGTTATTTTCTACAATCCAACTCAATACAGATGGACTTAAAAGTAGCATAACTGTAATATAGCTGGTGATGTATAACATGACCAGTTAATAAAGATTAAATTCTGTATATGACTGAGTTTGCTCTGACACATGTTGTTTTTGATTTGGTCATATGTTTATCGACTATATGTCAAATTACAGAACTGACAGTGACAGTGCCAATTAGCGAGTACTAACATTAACAGAAGTGTCCTGGATTTCTATCCTGATGTTATCTGCTTGCCTTGTTGCCATTTGGCAGCTTTAGTAATGCAATCCCATTTTAAGGGATGGATTATATTGACTGTCTCTTAACTATCACCTTTTTTCCCCTAATTTGACATTCTAAGCACAGACTACCATTCTGTCAATAATTTCTGCTGGCCTCGGTAAAACAGACACTAATATCCCTAATATGATGAGAGTTAGCACTACATGACCATTGAATTCATAAAACTGGACTGTTGAATGTAAATCTCATATTTAGCATTCACAGGCAGAAGTGTATCAGTTTTAGAAAATAGATGGTTCAGTGATTTTGCCAGCTTAATGATCTGCCCTTTTTACCTCAGGGAATATAAGCAATCTTTAAATCTCGCATTTATAATCGCCACCCCCACCAGGAAAAAAAGACACAGATGAAATGAGACTTAGAGTTCTTAGTTTATTAGTTATTTAGTATATATTACTATAAATAAATCCCTCTATGCTACCCAAGATATTTTGATATGTCTCCCAGAAGAAGCTAAATATGTATAAATACTTTAGACTGCTCTTCACAAAACTGATAACTGATAATGAATTAATACATGCTTCACAGATACTTCATAAATAATTTTGTACAGTTTAACAGTCAAAATAATTATATTGTGTACTGTGTGCTGCCTTATTACTGCAGCTGCAGTGGAAGCTGCCTCTTGTTCCTTCCTGAGGTGTGCAGTCCTGTAATTGCTTGTTAAATCTGGAGACTTGAACTTGCTCCGGGGCTCCGGCTGCAGTTCAGTCCGCCATTACAATTTCTCGGCTGGGCTGTTATTTGCTACTACTGACACATTCGGCTGAACTGTCTAGTGTCAGGATGCAGGCATGCCTTGTTTGTGGGGAGTGAGAGATTGCTGGAGGAGCTGGTGTGCCAGACTGTGACAAACTGTGCCAGACTGTGCCGGAGTGTGAGAGAGACCACAATGATCATAGAAACTGGGAACAAACTGGGGACTTTGCTTTTGGATTTGCGCTTTGGACTGTTTGCTTTGTTTGTTTTGTCATTGTCTGTCTTGTTTGTTAGTTTCCATGCTTAGAGAGGGATCTGTTGAACAATTTAGTTAGGCTCAAAAAAGAGCTAGAGTTATGTGGTTTTCTTTTGGTTTTCACTCCTGTGCTGTAAATACATCTAGACCATTTGCTACATATGCCTTCTTGCACATCTGTTTCCCTGGACAGTTACAAGAGCCCAGCACCGTGCCGATCCTCAGTATAACAATACATACATATTATGGTGTACTTTAGTTACTCAGTTATTGTTGCAGATGTGAAATTGCTCTTAGGCTTTAGAGGCAGTTCTTCCTGCTAACCACTTGGCTGGGCCGGTTACTGTTGTAACACCCACGTTTTTGCATTGTTATATATTTTATTTATTTATGTTTTTGTTCCAAGTACTGTTGCTGCTGACTTGAAGTCACCTTGTGGCCTTGGTTGCAATTCAGTCTGCCATTAGGGCCCCTCAGATTGCAGTTTCTTTTCACCAACTCAGTTTGTCTTGGCTGAGTGACAACAACTTTCTTGTTCTTGTTACACTGTTACTTCTGTTGTTGTTTACTGTTACTGTGTGTACTGCTTATTGTATCTGCCCATATTCCCATGTCTTGAGAAGTCTGAAGCAGACAGAGACACTCAGTTCTCAAAATATTAGATTTCCTTGCCATGACACTTTCAGGGGATGTGGAAATCATGATTACATTGATAACAAACCTTTCTGTTGTTTCTGAGAGTTGTCCACAAGGTCACAGAAGTGGTTAGGTGGAATTGTACCAAAGGGTGTGACATATTTACTCATTAGCTATATTGTTGATTATTCGGTTCCCAATATAATCTGTTAGACTTGCATATTAATCAGCATTTAATGAATATTCATTGATTCATTCAATTATTCCTATATCCCATACAAAATGGATTTCTTACAGTTCTGAAATGAATTTTATAGAAAATGGTGTAGTGGTTCTGAATTGCACAAATTTTGTAAGGTTGGACCTTCATTTTAAATTACATGCATGCAAACATAATTAGGTTATTTAATAAATTAATAACTAATATGTATTCACCGTGAAATCACTGTTGTATTACATATATACCATCATTGGAGACACAAGATTTTACAATTTATTTTACGTTGATAGGGAGAAACTTTGACAGGCAGACAAGGAGCTCTCAGAGCCCGTTTGATTAAAATAATACCAAAGAATTATTCAACAACAATGAAGCATTCCAGATATGGGCAGTTGGGAAGACTAGTATATTTTTTTTCTAAAGAGTATACTATCATATACAAGGTTTCTCCCTTGGTTGCTGGGTAACTCCATCACGTCAATGAGGTACCCACAAACTTTATTACAAACTTCTGAACAAATCAAATATATTTGATATCCAGATGGGACACTGTCCCGCATCAGTGTTATCAGTGGAGCAAAATCACACCTTAAACAGAATACATATTCACAAGATGTCGGTGCACTGTAATAATGACTTTCTTACTGCTGTCTGATATTGCTGGCAGCACCTGCCTATATTGCATTGCTGTGATTTGATTTGCAGTCCATTGCAATACCGGATGCATTTTTAGCTGTTATAAAAATGACAGACCCAGGGTCATGATACCTAGAAAATGCAAGTACATCATGGCGATTCACAGAATTTTAGAGTATAGACTTCAGCTACACATACTGAAGTAAATTGTTTTAAAACTGTATGTGTTGTTTTTTTCATCATTTTCCTTTGTGGCTATCTGTTGAGTATTTGATCCTTGTGAAAGTCGATCAAAGACAATGGAACAATAAAAACAATGCCAGAATGTTATATCTTAAGATATTGGAATGGTGGTAAGGGATGTGAAAATAGCTGACGATTGAACAGTAGTGTTAGTACTGTCAGCATGATGATGAGATGTGAAATGCAAACAATGTTGCAAAAGTACTCCAGATGCTATAAACAGAAAGAAAGGCAGACAACATGGAGACAGCTACTTTGTAAGGCAAAACATGTTAGGGTTAAAATATATATATTTGTAAAGATTTAAAATAGTATGTTTGCCTACATCATTTACTAATATAGTCTATGTTAAATACACTGGTTGATAATATATGATTCCATGTTTATAAAAATACTGTAAAAGATAGTCAAGGCCAACCATTTGCAAAAATGGACTTTGCCAACTTGGACATGTGGGTGCATATGTTTGATAGATGTGTATATAAACATTAATTCAGTCCTGTGAATTTTGAATATTTGAATATTTGTAACACTGTACAATAGGTGTCCCAAATTACAGTTTAACATAGTAACATAGTAGGCACTCATTATCTACATGTTAATTACTAATAAGAACAGTGTAATTATGTACTTAATGTGTAAAAATGAATAATGGTATATGTAAGTATATGTTTGTCTGGTAAACATGCCTTTGGAGCTATACCAGGCATGGCCCACTTTTTACATATTAAGTACATTTTAACAAATGTTTAATTACACTGTTATTATCAGTAACTAACATGTAGTTAATAAGTACCAAATATGTTAATAAACTGTAATTTGGGACACCTATTGTAAAGTGTAACTGATTACATTAGATATATGTTAATACAGACACAGGTTTTATTCTTCCCCTATTACTGTTGATCTTGATCTATTAATATATATATACACTCACCTAAAGGATTATTAGGAACACCTGTTCAATTTCTCATTAATGCAATTATCTAACCAACCAATCACATGGCAGTTGCTTCAATGCATTTAGGGGTGTGGTCCTGGTCAAGACAATCTCCTGAACGCCAAACTGAATGTCTGAATGGGAAAGAAAGGTGATTTAAGCAATTTTGAGCGTGGCATGGTTGTTGGTGCCAGACGGGCCGGTCTGAGTATTTCACAATCTGCTCAGTTACTGGGATTTTCAGCCACAACCATTTCTAGGATTTACAAAGAATGGTGTGAAAAGGGAAAAACATCCAGTATGCGGCAGTCCTGTGGGCGAAAATGCCTTGTTGATGCTAGAGGTCAGAGGAGAATGGGCCGACTGATTCAAGCTGATAGAAGAGCAACTTTGACTGAAATAACCACTCATTACAACCGAGGTATGCAGCAAAGCATTTGTGAAGCCACAACACGTATAACCTTGAGGCGGATGGGCTACAACAGCAGAAGACCCCACCGGGTACCACTCATCTCCACTACAAATAGGAAAAAGAGGCTACAATTTGCACAAGCTCACCAAAATTGGACAGTTGAAGACTGGAAAAATGTTGCCTGGTCTGATGAGTCTCGATTTCTGTTGAGACATTCAGATGGTAGAGTCAGAATTTGGCGTAAACAGAATGAGAACATGGATCCATCATGCCTTGTTACCACTGTGCAGGCTGGTGGTGGTGGTGTAATGGTGTGGGGGATGTTTTCTTGGCACACTTTAGGCCCCTTAGTGCCAATTGGGCATCGTTTAAATGCCACGGCCTACCTGAGCATTGTTTCTGACCATGTCCATCCCTTTATGACCACCATGTACCCATCCTCTGATGGCTACTTCCAGCAGGATAATGCACCAAGTCACAAAGGTCGAATCATTTCAAATTGGTTTCTTGAACATGACAATGAGTTCACTGTACTAAACTGGCCCCGACAGTCACCAGATCTCAACCCAATAGAGCATCTTTGGGATGTGGTGGAACGGGAGCTTCGTGCCCTGGATGTGCATCCCACAAATCTCCATCAACTGCAAGATGCTATCCTATCAATATGGGCCAACATTTCTAAAGAATGCTTTCAGCACCTTGTTGAATCAATGCCACGTAGAATTAAGGCAGTTCTGAAGGCGAAAGGAGGTCAAACACAGTATTAGTATGGTGTTCCTAATAATCCTTTAGGTGAGTGTATATATAATAATGCCATTAAGGGATTTGGTTACCCCATCAATTATTTCTGTAGCTTGGCAGAATAAATCAAATTTTGAAAGTTTAAGTTTAAATTCTACCTACTCATTCTAATTGCAGTGATGTGAGCTTTCCCAGGTGTGTGCTACATTTCATTGGTCCCCTCCCAATATAAAGTGTATTGAGATCCCTTGGGATGAATAGCACTGTACAAATGCAAAATACCATTATAATTATTAGTATTAAATATTTGAATGTGCTTGTTATATGATTAATTATCATTACTTGTATCCCCATTATGTACAATAGTAATAATAATAACAATAATAATAGTAATTATACATGTTGAAAATTAATGTATACACAAGTTAAAGTTTTCTCAAGGATGAGCATCTTCATAAAGTTGTATTAAAAGGCATACTGCAGATTACCAGATAGACATTACAAGAAATCCCTGGATATACGAGGGTTTGGTAAATAATGAAATATCCTGAATTTTGTTCAGAAACTAGAGACATGGTAACAGAATGCTGCAAGTCAATTCGCAGACAGCTGTCCCCTTAGCCTGTGGAAGAACATTGGCCTCCAACCTTTGTACTTTCCTTTGGGAGTAGGCAGCTTGATTAGTTTATGTATCTTTGAATTACTGCTGAAGGCAAAAGTCGATTAACAATTTTTTTTCATATAATGTCACAATGCTGAAGGAGATCTTCAGCAGTGAAGTACTTTCTTGTCACAGAACCTCAAGGTCACGAATATCAAAGCATAATGTTGATCAAACATTTCAGCATTTCATTATCAATATTTGCATTATGCTGAATTACTCATACAGTTAATCCATGTTAAATGATTGAAGGTAATTAGCTGACTTGTTTTGAACTGTTTATTGATTCATCTTCTTTGAAAATAAAATGTTGTGGCACAAAATTGCAGCTTTATGTTGTCTACATTTTCATTCAATTTAAGTCTGCTTTCCTAGTTTGTTTTAAATGGGACTGAAAATAAAATCACAGGGGACCTGCTGCAATTCAGACCCAATTCCCAAGATGTTGTGTAACTAACAAAGGCTCTGTATTCAATTGATCAAAATGTCATGGTAAATTAAACTAAAGAGTAAATAAGCTGTAACTCCATTTGCTGCAACAATTATGAAACATTGTGCAGACAAATAGTGACACAATAAACATCAATAGATGTGTGCGGTTGTGATGGGGATCATTTGTTTTTAAATATACAGGTTGTGTTTCTATAGCAAACAACATGTATTTGAAATAGACTACTGACAGTCATAAGGCTGAATAATAGTACAAACAACAGAATAAATATCACTATATTGCCAGATTAGATTTTAATCCCAGATAAAATATTATTATTGTTGTTGTTTTTGTTATTGTTGCTATCATTGTATTTAATTTATTTAAAATAATAATAAATCAACATATTTGCAAATATGTGGTGTTGATTATGTAATTTTAAAAATAACAATACAATTAGGTCATATAGGTCAATTTGACTGTAGTTCATATATACTCTAGTCAGTGTAAGTTTCTGATACTCGTGAGGATACAATGTTACATTGTGACTAGATCTTCACTGATAAAAACAATTCATTTTACAGTCATTTGTATACTTCATTTTAAGCTATTTACAGTTCAAAGTTCCGTAAAGTTTTGTAGAGATGAGAGGCAAACAGTCGTGTGGCGATTATGATTACGTTTGCCTACAGTGTTAATGTATTTGTTTTGTATGTATTAAACCCGTGTTGGGTTGCACAGCACCTGGAGTTCTAAAGGCGGGGCTCAGGAAACAGTAGGCAGGACTACAGTGCAAAATATGTGCTTTTATTGATATACACAATGTGTGGGAGCTCAAATCAAAAGACATACAAAAACCAAAAGAAAACCATCTCGAGCCTAAACTAAATATACATAAGGTCCCTCTCTAAATGAATAACTGATAAAGACATAAAAACTATTAGCAATTAGTTTAGTCCATATTCCAAGCCATAATTGAAAGTCTATAAATAAAATGCAGTACTGTATTCACTTTTCTTCTTCTCTCGCTCACTTGTTCATTTATTTTTTCTCTCTCTCTTTATCGAGGGGTGGGGGGTAATCACGGAGGGAACAGCAGGCCAGGTGTTCTAACTTTCTCTCACCACACCGCCCAGCATGGCATCAGAGTATGTTTTTGTATATTAGGTTTTTCTTTGGTAAGTAATTTATCATGTGTTAGAAGACGACAAAGGATTAGTAACAAAATGCCTATAACACCTCATTCATCACAAATGATGGCCTTCTACACAAGCTTTGCACATCAATATATAACTGGTTCTTCCAGGTATTGTATTTTACATAAAAATGTTTCCTTTTTCTCATGGCTGCTGGAAACAGCATTGGCCTTGAAGAACACAACATTGAAATCCTGCAACTGCAGAAAATCAACTCACTTGTGTTTTCCCTCTAATTTGTAATGCTTTTGTTCAAATATATGTGGTAGGCAATACACTCAGAACAATTCATTTTATTTTAGACTTCTACTCTGTTTCATTCAATATGTGTACCACTGTCTCTGAAGAATAACATCCATCATATAAGCTCAATGGTCTTGAAGCAAAATCTGTATTTAACAGATTTAAAATTCTTGTAAATGTTGACAATGAAGAAAAGACCAGAAAACATACCCAGGGCTATATGTGAATATTTGAGTCCAATCTGGTTGCTATCCAGCTTTGAATCCTTGATTGACTTTTTGATTTTAGAATTGTCACTATCTTTGCTAATATACTGTATAGATGTGTAATTGTATATATAAAATAATGTGATATATTGTAACAATTGTAAGTCATCCTGGATAAGGGTGTCTGCAAAGAACATAATAATGTTGACTATGAGAAACTTGCAGTAGAAAAAATAATAAAAGAGATACTGATTGTAGATTGTAAATATCATACACAAACACTGGGTATTTAATGGTGGGCTTTAAACTAGCCTTCTTTAGCCTATGCTAATGGTCGATAGCCCCAGTCAATGGTTAATGATGCACTGCGCTCCATACCAGATACTCTAGTTTTAGTTTTTGCCAGCAGTAAAGGAAAACACTGGAGGGCAAGGGAAGAAATCAAATGAAAGTCAATGAAGGGATAATGACAATGTGTTCACAGCATCTACATGTATCTAAGACTATTTTAAAGACAAAGCTGGAGAGTTGGTGTTGATTGCAATGTTGGAAATCACACTATTAGTCTATATAAATGTATGTGGTGTATCAATTAATCTACAAATGCAGTTGATTTTAGCTTGCAATTTAGATTAATGTTTTTTTCACATAGCAACATGTCTCATTTTAAATTTTAATATTTGTACTTGTGAACATCACACATAACATGTTCATGGCAGAACCACTGCCAAATTTATCTTAGCAGACCTATACATTTAAAAAACATACTAAAAATAGCAACGTGCCAACCACACAAACTTGCGGGTTCATCAGTTGAAGAATAACTTACAACATATTAATTTTGCTGAGCAACTTACAATTGTAAATGTTATCACATTTAACTGCCTTCCAGATGAAAATTAAGAATAATCATTTTAATCCAGAGAAAAATGTAGAAGACAAATAAATGCAACACATTCTCCAGATAGCTAGTATATATTAAGTCTTAAGGATCTTTTAATAATATATCAAATGGTAAAGGTAATAAGATTGCCCACTATATATTGGAGTTTCAAATGTAATACCCCCTAAATACTACTCCTTTATATATAGCTCACTATCAGCCTGTATCGATCCACTGCTGGATGAAGGCTCCCCAAGAAGTTTCCACTTGCTTCAATCTACAGCTTCTCTTTTCCATGTCACGCCTGTAAAACTTAATATTTCATCATCACATTTTTTATGTGGTCGTCTTCTCGGTCTTTTTTCGGATACAGTTCAAAATACAGGTACATTAAATACACTGTACTTACCTTATACTTACATTATTAAAACCATTGTTAAAGCAGGCAAGTACTGTTTAAATCATATAACCAGGCAAGTAATTACACAGTACTATTACTAGCTACAACAACATGACATTAAACTTAATAATGTTATGATATTTTTAAATAAATTGGTGTAGGTACACTGTAATTGAAGTGTACTTAATGTGGTGCATACACTGAATTACATGATTACTATCTTTTTTAATTAGTGATAAGAACAATATTGAATTCCACTTATGATCATTATATATATATATGTAAAATTAAGTAATTTGCTGTGCTATACCAAGCGCTGTGATTTGTGTGAGAGCGCTGTAGTCCTGATGCTTGGAGTGGTCACTGTGAGCTTAGTGCTCTAAGGGTTAAGACAAAGAGACTCAGATAATGTTAATTTGTTTTTTATTGGTCACATTATCAGCATAGTATATCAACAGGTGAAACTCATTGGGTGGCTAGCTTTTGACCCCATTCATATTTCATTATGTAACAAATAAAGCTGTGTGATTGGGTGGGATATTTTCATCAGTTATGTCCAGCTTGAAACAGGACTGCAAGGGAATTCAGGGAAACATAAGCAGAACCTAACAAAGAGTAACCTATCAAACTATCAGGTTCATGATGCTCAAAGTCTGGTTGTTAATTTTTCAATTTCAAATACTATTTATATTGAGAAGTACAGCACTAGCATTTCCTAAGGAACTGGTGTATTTCACTGTGCTAATCTTGATGTTGATCATTTGATTCTGAAGACTCCAACTACCACAAAAAAGTAATGGCAATATGCCATCAAGTACCATGTTTTTATTTTGCAATTGTTTTGTGGATTATAATTTCAGTCTTCCTTGTACAAAATGTTTTACTCCTTCATTAATCATTTTTCTGTATTTTTACTTTCTGCGGTGTGTTTTTCTTTTTTATGGTAGAATTATTTATACTACTTGCATCTCCTATCTTTTTATTGGCATAGTATTTGTCTTATAAGTAGGCTTATAATTAAAACTTCCCTCAAGGTTTAAATGTTGGAATTACCTGTCAATTTTGTATTTATTTTTAAGTTCAATACTTAGTATCTGAAGGGAACATCCAAAATCCAGTCCAAACAAAACCAACATTTTATTTTGACATATTAAAATTAAGTATTGCAACAATTACATGCAATAACATAATGGTTGTTTAGACAGTTATATACACTTTACATACACTAAACTGCACATAAACCCACTACTAGAGTTGGATACTTCCAACGTGAAAAGAAAAGCATATGCTAAAGATTGATTGTTGTTTTCTTTCTTTTTGTTAGCTACTTCCTGATTATGTTTGCTCTTCTGTACCAACATTATGGATTAACATAAAAAAACTTGGATAGTAGGATTAAATCATGTGAAGGTAGTTAATTCACTGTGAAGAGAAATGTTCATGTGCAAAGCTGAAAGGAGAACAGAATTCTATATATAATTCTAATGTGAAAAAGATATATGACTATGGTTCTCAGCCAGAGCTGTCATCTAGGTGTTAAAGTTGGGGTGTCATTTTCTTTTTTTTCTTTTTTTTTTTTACATTAATGGGTGTACCTAAAAATTCTAAATATGTCCTGAAAGTTTCAATCACATCCATTGCTTATAAGATGTGAAAAAAAAAAAAACTTTGATTCCTCTACCCGGAAGAGCGAGAGTGTGTGACATCAGGACAATTGGCGTAAAATGGTAGATGACAGTGAAAGCGATGTTACTAGTTTGGATGTTTTGTGTGAAAGTTTTGATGTGGATGACAATTCACCCCCAGAGTCCCCGATATCAGATAAAGGAGATAACCAATTGCTGATAGTTAAGCATCTTAAATTAAACATACCAGAAATGTTGGTCTTGTGCTTCATTTATAGATGCCGCCACACCTCCCCCTACACACAAATGGGCAATTCTTTTTTATGTAATTTTTTTAATATGCATTTGGGGCAGAGAGGTCAACTTTAGACTTGTTTTTTATACACTTAGCATTACAACTACACAGATAGTTTTAACCTACCAACAGTACTATAAAAATGAATACTGAAAAAAGAGAAAAATCATGACACCCCAGCTTTAAAATCTTCAGATATGTACTTTATTTTCATTTTAAGGGCTATCTGAAAACAAATGACAAACTTTATGTATGTGGTCCACTGGTGTAACAAAATAATTTAAAGGGATGGCACATGGCACAGTGGTTAGCGCTGCTGCTTCACGGCTCTCGGGACCCTGGTTTGATTATGGCCTTGGGTGTCTGCCCGGGTGTACCCTGCCCGGTCTCCGCTGGGTTCAGCTCCAGCTAACCGTGACCCTGTACTGAAAAGGCATTTATTGATAAGAATGAATACTTAATCCTTTAGCATGAGAGCACATATTTTGAGACACAGTTGTTAAAGCATCCACCTAACAGCAACATGGCAGCAAGTTATTTTTAATTTAGGTTAAAAAAAAAAAACTAGCAAGTATACAAGACAGCCTGGACTGTTTATCAAGTAATGTCAAAGGCAGCCCATGTGATAAAGCAAGGGAAGCTCCTCTCGCTCCAAATAATCACAAAAGTCAGTGAAAAGTAGCTGAAAGCTGTTCATTGGCAGGCTGGCAATGAAGAGCACACTGAAATGTGGTGTGCGAATTTTCTGTACTAAGGAGCTTATCATACTTTAGCATTTATTCATTGTGTTTTCTGCTGAGCTGTAACATCAAATTCTGCTTTGTCAAAACAGACTCCCAGTAATCTGCAGTGTAGAAATCACAGCACCCAGTTACTTTGCAGAGGAAATGTCTTTAGGAACTTAAAGGGAGAAAAAATAAGGTTACCTGCCTTGCTGGTTTTATATTGTCTCGTGATCTGTATAAAACAGTAAAGACACACAATCATTAAATGTATCTACAATAGTTCAGTGCTTATTGATTTTTGCCTCTACCTCCTTCTTTAAAACAGTAATCAGGTGACATTTACTTTCACATTGCAAATTGCATAGAGCAGAACAGCAGAACTATAGTTTTGTGGGCAGGACTATACATCTCTCATTGGTAACACTGGAAACTCACATGTGCCTGGTAAGCTTGGAGGTTCACTGTTGTGTGACAAGCCAAGGAAACCCTGGCTGGCTCAAAACCACCCAACTGCAGCAACACTACACTCAACCATTTCTCTGCAGCCCCATCGGGAATCCTGGGCATAGCTATCAAGATTAAAACTGCCATTGTCTGATCTGTAGGGCTTAACATGTGCAGAGGCTTTTACTAGTTGAAACATTCAGGGACCCACAATTTTTCTTTTGACTAGTATTTAGAGTGGAGTGCCAAAAACAAAGCATTTTTGTCAGTTTAATGGTTTGCACAAAGGTTTCTAAGCTGCAGTTTTCCTGATTTTATCATCTTTCCAGAGAGTGGAGTCATCCACAATCTAAAACGATAAGAACTAACATGAGAATAGTTATATTATTAGATGGATACACTATAAGTTTGCACTGATACTATATACACTCACCTAAAGGATTATTAGGAACACCTGTTCAATTTCTCATTAATGCAATTATCTAACCAACCAATCACATGGCAGTTGCTTCAATGCATTTAGGGGTGTGGTCCTGGTCAAGACAATCTCCTGAACTCCAAACTGAATGTCTGAATGGGAAAGAAAGGTGATATAAGCAATTTTGAGCGTGGCATGGTTGATGGTGCCAGACGGGCCGGTCTGAGTATTTCACAATCTGCTCAGTTACTGGGATTTTCACGCATAACCATTTCTAGGGTTTACAAAGAATGGTGTGAAAAGGGAAAAACATCCAGTATGTGGCAGTCCTGTGGGCGAAAATGCCTTGTTGATGCTAGAGGTCAGAGGAGAATGGGCCGACTGATTCAAGCTGATAGAAGAGCAACTTTGATTGAAATAACCACTCGTTACAACCGAGGTATGCAGCAAAGCATTTGTGAAGCCACAACATGTACAACCTTGAGGCGGATGGGCTACAACAGCAGAAGACCCCACCGGGTACCACTCATCTCCACTACAAATAGGAAAAAGAGGCTACAATTTGCACAAGCTCACCAAAATTGGACAGTTGAAGACTGGAAAAATGTTGCCTGGTCTGATGAGTCTCGATTTCTGTTGAGACATTCAGATGGTAGAGTCAGAATTTGGCGTAAACAGAATGAGAACATGGATCCATCATGCCTTGTTACCACTGTGCAGGCTGGTGGTGGTGGTGTAATGGTGTGGGGGATGTTTTCTTGGCACACTTTAGGCCCCTTAGTGCCAATTGGGCATCGTTTAAATGCCACGGCCTACCTGAGCGTTGTTTCTGACCATGTCCATCCCTTTATGACCACCATGTACCCATCCTCTGATGGCTACTTCCAGCAGGATAATGCACCAAGTCACAAAGGTCGAATCATTTCAAATTGGTTTCTTGAACATGACAATGAGTTCACTATACTAAACTGGCCCCCACAGTCACCAGATCTCAACCCAATAGAGCATCTTTGGGATGTGGTGGAACGGGAGCTTCGTGCCCTGGATGTGCATCCCACAAATCTCCATCAACTGCAAGATGCTATCCTATCAATATGGGCCAACATTTCTAAAGAATGCTTTCAGCACCTTGTTGAATCAATGCCACGTAGAATTAAGGCAGTTCTGAAGGCGAAAGGAGGTCAAACACAGTATTAGTATGGTGTTCCTAATAATCCTTTAGGTGAGTGTATATATATATATATAGAGAGAGATAGAGAGAGAGAGAGAGAGAGAGAGAGAGAGAGAGAGAGAGAGAGAGAGAGAGAGAGACTTCAGGGTTGTAAACGTTTGAGACTGCATCAAAACAAAAAATGACAGGTTTATAAGAAAATACTGTATATTTTTGTAGTTTTTTCTTTATCACTCTTAATTACTGTAAAATGTCAATTTAGTTTGTTTGTCAACCATGGATAATTGAATTAACCACAAAGCAAGTGAGTGACAGCATGTCTTTCAAAAATGTGAGAGAGACAACAGCAGAGTTAAGCTTAGCTATTCCTGCAACTGAAAGCATGGTGTTACAAAATTCACGTAACCTCCCAAACAGACTAAACTGTCAAATGTACTGCATTATAAAATTGTATCACAGTTAAAATGCTATTTTAGACATTGACGGCTACACCCCACTAATCAAACAACCTTGTTCCTATAGTATCCATCTTCTATGTCCCCAGATAAGCAAAATATCCTGGTGTCTAATGGTTATTCGAGGGGGGTTGCTGATTAGATATGATATCATGTGATTAAAGCTTTAGTTAATAAATAGCCATTTAAAATACAACTGTGCACAGTCCACAAGTATAGCAAATATAAACGGTTACAAAAATGTAATTAAAAAATTAATTTAAAAGGTTTTCATTTGTCCAGTTTTAATTTTTGCTGCTCTAGGTATTCTGTCTAAACTCCAATCAGTTCCTTTAGGACGTTATATTAATATCATATTTAAAATATTTATATTAAGGTATTATTAATGTTTATTTTTCCACAACATCCATGAACATTTAACATACTATTATGTATGTATGTATGTATGTATGTATGTATGTATGTATGTATTTATTTATTTATTGAACTGAAGGGAGTCTGCTTTTGAGTTCACGAGAATAATCTTTGCTATTTATTCATGCAGTGTTGTGGAATTGCTGGGTTTATTTGGCTTCTGGCACAATGAAACAGGTGAAGATGAAGGTTGAACAAGAACACTGTATTTATGTGTATTGGTGCCATCTCACTACAACTAACAAACAGGTTAACAAACTCTAGTGTACCTCAAGGCTCACACGAAAGTGTCAATATTGTAAAAGGAAATAAAGGAAAAACAATCATAGGACATTTAAAGTAACAAGGGGAAAGGAAGCTACCTACAGTAGATGAAGCATTTAACAGTTATTTTGTTTGACACAGATACAGTGCACTTCATTGTACAGAGGAAGGCATTGCTCCCCTTTGTCTCAGATGAATCCATTAGTTTCACATTGTATTGCTGTAGCAGAGCCCCCAACCCCCCTTGCCCTTCCTTATTGTTGTGCTACCTGAAGCAAAACAAGCACATTTCTAGTTACTCTGTACGAGGGGTCATTTAACCACCACACAAAAAAGGAGTTTGTCAGTCAGCCAATCCCCCCCCCCCCCCCCCCCGGGAATTTCAAAACCCGGCACCTGTGTCCCAAAGGGAGTATGCATCACATGTTAGAAACGCTTAAAACGTTTCAAAGTTGCCGATAGGCCCTTGTGTGCAGTCTCTCACATAAACCCTCTTCTCTGTTCATCTACCCTACACACAAACTGCACTTCCTCTTATTTTGCAGTCATGTAGGCCTGCAGAGTAACATTGCCATTTTGGGAATTATTTACAATCAATAGGCAATCCTCTAGACCCCTAGGCCTCCAGGACGGATGCCACCACAGTCTTCAATCTGAGAGCTAGCTCCTTGTATGCATGAAGGATGACTGTGGTGGGATCTGTTCTTGAGGCCTAGGGGTCTTGGGCATTGCCTTTTGATCGTTTGCTTTTGTTCCATGGATGTGGTGCTTACCCTGTCGTTTAAATCCTCTCTTGAGACAGCGTGGATACACAGTATGTGATGCTCCATTGGGAATTATTTTTGACTTGAAAGATTAGCTGAAGATGTGCATGCAACCCACACTAGGCCTGAATAATGCCCTCCTCAAGTGGTTGTTGCAGCTACCCCTGGAGTTTCCCCTTTCTGCAGAGTTGCTATGAGAGTTACAAACATTAAACAGCTCTTTCGTACACTCCACTCTTGGGAAAGATTGCAAGATACACAATGTGACCTGTTAGCACAATTTGAGTGATTAAGTCTTCTCCTCTCCTTACATTTCCACTTATAAAAGTGTTCTCCAAAGAAAAACTATAACAAAGTGAAATATCAAACATTTTAAACTTGAAATAAAATGTTGAATGTCAAGTTGAAAGTTACAATATTCAGTTTCTGGAAGAACTTTAATAATTTAACAAGACTCTTCTTTAAATTACATGTCACCCCTAAATGCCTGTGTTTTCTTTTTCATCTGATGCTTGGAGATGTATGTCTGTGCTATATTATATTACTAAGCACTGAAGTTTTATACTCAGATTTAAAATTATGTCTTAAAATGCTACACTGCTGGTTAAAACATAACATGCCACAATGCCGTTGCATGACATGAAACAATCCATAACAATAGAAGAGATCTTTCTTGTTTGTGGGTCCTTTAACACATCATCTTCAAATTTAACAGAAACAACTTAATTAAATAAATAATAATGGCAGTGTCTCAAACCTGTGTGAAATATGTATTTTGTATTATTTGCAATTCATTAATAAGTCAACCATAGTGTTGTGATCCAAATTCAGGGATACTTTACAATTATTATTATAATCTATTATTATAATTAAACTGGAAATTCTTAAAATGCAAATTTTCAATTTCTTAAAATGCAAATTTTCAATTTCTTAGACCTCATTTTTTTCAATACATTATATAGATTATTTTTTCTACAGTACAAGGGAATTCATATGAAAAGATTGGAGAGCTTATCTGATCAGAAAAGCAGGCTTTTAACAGAAGTCTGTTCCATAGTTTAATGATCATGTCAGCACATTTACATAGAACAGTTATATTAATGCTGTGCACTTCTTGCAAACATGATAGATTTTAGGAGCCTTTGATCAAGTATTTATAACTTGTAAAATTAATTCTGTTGAACGCTATGGTCACCTTGATGAGTTTTTAGTTCAAGTGCTTTGTCAGCCTCAGTGTATTATCAGTGTTAATAGAAAATGTGTACATGTGTACATTATTTATTCTTAACTGTTATTTTCTTATTTATTGTTATTTTTAAGTTGCCATTATATACGTTATATACAGTACATGCATACATGCACACATACATACACATATAACTATTTCAAGTTTTATTAATGGATCATTTTATTTTGACAAATACATGTCCTGACAGTTTTATTTACTTAGCAAGTCAATTACAAAAATCTTCTTTCGATGAGGCTCATTTGTTTGAATAATGAATATGTGCTTATTTTGATTCACTGATTCCCAATGATTTATGTCTTACAAGTTTCATTATCATTGTATGTGCAATTAGTGAAACCAATTAACAAATGTAATTGTTCCATGGTAGTTTCTCGTTATCCAATATTTACTTGAAATATGCTTTATAAAGATACAGAGGTACCTTTGGGCTTATAACAGCATTATTGTAGGCCTTGCTTGTTCATATATATATATATATATATATATTTATGTATCTTTTATATGTATACACTTATGTATTTCAGAAGATGTAATCCACTACCATGGGTACAAATAGCTGCAAGAAAGTCAAGACAAGAAACAGATTTGTTGCATAACATTTATTTTTAAAACATTGTATCGATTTAGCATAGTGTGTTTTCTTATGCACTTCCTTACATGAAACAAAACTTTCACAAAATTGTTGGTTAAGTTATTCATTTAAGTAGTTTTCAAATTATTTTCTATTTTTTCTGCTTGTGCTTGGTTGTATAATTTTTGTTTTAGTACTGTTGCTCATATTGTTATTTTAAGCTTACTTTATAATTGGGGAACATCATGAGTAATGAGCAATGTTTAGGCTAATTTATTTAAGGTATTTAAGATAACGAGGGCCAGAAAATCTGAATTTTCTAGAGATTTGATACCCTCAAAATATGCTCCTAAAATTGCATGGATTTGGAACAGTGGATATTATGCCTTTGTTTCAGGAGTTTGGACTTTCTAAACATCATGTAAGTCTCAATAGTTTTGCCTTGATATTCAATGGCACACTACTCTAATTCACCCAATTACAACATTAGATACATATAATGAGATAATAAGCATTCTCTTTTATTGCCATAAAAGGCCTTCCCACAATCTTTTCTTTCCCAATTGTGCTATATGCACCTCAGTTTTCTCCAGAAAATAACCACCCATGGAAACTAGACTATTATGTTTTAAAATGATCATATAATGTTTGCTACTAGTTTTTGGAAATGGAAGACCACAAAGTAAAATCCATTCCTAAAGTTAAAACAGAGCATGACTAATTCCTAAATTTCCACAAGAGGTAAAGGCTGGAAAGATAAATTGTAGTACTCAAGGTAAAAAAGTGACACAAGAACAAGTGTACAGGAGCATTTTCAGATAAGTGGAATGTGGAAGAATGATTACGTTTATTTATTAATTAAATTGATGCCACAGACTATGTCTTTGACTATATCTACACACATGTATACACACATAGGCACAACACATCTTCAAATTAGTTTTGTATATTTATTCTAATTTTTAAGAATAAATCTGCAGGTAGCTTCCGATCTATGTGTTCTTCAAGTAATTCTTATTGCATAGCATTTTTTTGCCTGGGCATTATCGTATTTTAATGCTTGTGGTAAAACATGATTTCCCCTCACTCTCGTAAAACAAACATCCCATGTGTATGCCTAGGTTGCACAGCTGATTTGAAATGATTCAAAACTACAATTGTATCAAACATATACAGTATGATATACAGATTTCCCTTGCAAATAACATGGTCTAAATGTTCCTGATTTAAATGAAGAAACATGAATCCTGTAACCTACAATCTGATGACAACATAGTTTAGTACCAAATGCCATTGCAAATTTAGATACACATTTATATGCTTCTCATAGGTTCCACAAATTATATATATATATATATATATGAATCCAGCTGGAAGTGTCAAGTCAGTGTTTCTCCGACGCAAGTTAAAATAAGTATAGTATGAGGCTGTATGTGTTTAAAATGAACTGCTCCTGCTGTTTGGAATACCAAAGACTGAACAGCCTCACTGGGTATGCTGCTTTCTGGATCTAGAAAATAAATTAATGTATGTTGACAACACTAAGCCTTTGAATTTTACACATCAGTTGGTCCTATTGACAGTGAGGTGAAGAGAAAGCAAAATGACAATAGGGAAGGGATATGTGGGAAGATTAATACAGTTCTCTGCAGTACTGTGCTATAACTACTGGCCTGAATTACTAAAGCATTGTATTAATAAAGCAGTATATCTGGTGAAGCTGTGCACATATATTGCACTTGACTGCAGGAGTTCGTAAATAAACCCCATTTATAAAATGGGCACAACACATTTTGATCTGTATTGGCATGTCTTTACACAGGTTCATCTCAAAAGGACACTGATTTCTTTAGTTTTCAGTACCATGTGTGCTACTGAGCAATGCCAGTAGCTGGTGATGATCTAAAATAGGGAGGCACACCATTCCAAGGGTGGCCAAAATCATTTTTCATTCTTTAACTTGAGAATTTAAGTACCAATAATGATTTAATCATTAGGTCAGAAATACCATGTTTAATGAGACCTACAAAACCTGCAGGATCTGGCCCTGCAGACATCACATAAAATACAAAAGAAAGTTTTAGGCAGGTGTGAAAAAATGCTGTAAAGTAAGAATGCTTTCAAAAATAGACATGTTAATAGATTATATTTATCAATTAACTAAATGCAAAGTGAGTGAACAGAAGAAAAATCTACATCAAATCCATACTTGGTGTGACCACCCTTTGCCTTCAAAACAGCATCAATTCTTCTAGGTACACTTGCACACAGTCAATTAACCTACTAATATTATATAAACCACGTAACTAGAACTTTATATCATTGCTGGTCAGTGCATGTACACACAACAAGAAAGGTTTGTTTAAAGGTACGGTATGCAATCTTTTCCAGAAACATTTTTTGTTATACTGATATCTTCACATCCTGATAGCATAATTTAAGTGGTCTAAATGTGTATATATATATATATATATATATATATATATATATATATATATATATATATATATACTGTGGAAGGGACAGGAGTAAAAAGGGATCGACCAATCATTGCATTCAGTGCGAATGTAATGATATAGGATGTCCTTCCTGTCTGTCAATCTATATTTGCATACCGCCGCGCAACTTGTTCGCGCAGACAATCACACGTCATTAGCGCGGGAACCTTGACTGTGCAGAGCGAGCGCGAGAATGGAAGGCGAGCCGAAGCTACTATTTACTATTTTAAAAACATAATAACCGTAAATAAGTTGTTTACATTTGTTATTATTGTAAATAACAATAATATTATTGTTATTATTGTAATGTCTAATCTGTGAAAGAGACATGAGGTCATCTGAAAGCGTTGCGATCGATTCCACCCACACGTCTCTCCTCCTGGCGCTGAGACTCTGCTCTGTGTGCGCATGTGTGATGGAGGGGCGTGGCTTTGGAGACGCTCTGAAGCGAGGGCGGCTCCATGCGTTCAAAACAAGCTGCTGACCGCTGGCCTCTGAGGATTGCATACCCGAGCTTATTCTATTCAACCATTGTATTGAGGCAACCCAGACACAAGACAGAGACAGACAGCAAGAGTGAAATATAATGGCGACACCAGGAAAGAGTACAATATGATGAAGAGACCAGGAAAGACACAGAGACAGACAACAAAGAGTACAATATGATGGAGACACAAGGAAAGAGAGAGACAGACAATAAAAAGTACAATATGAGGGAGACACCAGGAAAGACAGACAGACAACAATTAGTACACTATGATGGAAACACCAGGAAAAACACAGAAAGACAACAAATAGTACAATATGATGGAGACACAAGGAAAGAGAAAGACAGACAACAAATAGATGGAGACACCAAGAAAGACACCGAGACAGACAACAAATAGTACATTATAATGGAAACATAAGGAAAGAGAGACAGACAACAAATAGATGGAGACACCAGGAAAGACACAGAGACAGACAACAAATAGTACAATATGATTGAGACACCATAAAAGACAAAGAATATGGTGTGCATTAACAGAAAAGGGTAGATACAGGAGTTGTTACTGAAACGGAATAAAGTGTTCTTCCAAAACATGCAATTTGTCAGTAATGCATTTAGTTGTATTGTGTGCTTGGGGTGCAGTGGGTCTGTGTCTGGGCTAAGCCCCTAGTCTCTTCAAACTTCAAAAATGCCCCTGCCACAAATGCATGTATTTACCAATCATGATTACCATGATTACTCTTTTAAATTAGTAATGATATTTCATGACAACAGAAAATAATATAAATGTTTTGTTCCTTATTATATAACTTAATATGTTGTGGGAAAGGTGTCTCTTATTGTATAAGAGATGTCATCTCATTCAGGTTGGCAGAGAGGAGCATGAAGCTGACCAGCAAAAAACTACACAAAATACAATCTCTTATACAATAAGGGACAACTTTCAATTAATGTGTTAACGTGGTATAATTCACATGCGTAAGGACTAGGCATGCAAATATATTTAAGAGGGAAAATAAAACTTTTATTTTTAATAAAATAAGACAATAACACCCCCTTTTCTCCATCTGAAAATTATTTGGTCCACAATCTGCCATAATTGTGCTACTCTTTTCTCTTTTCATGTTAGTTAAACATAACAAAACTATTTATTAAAAACTCACATTGATCCACTCAGCCTATACTTAATATGTCCCTGTTGTAACTGTTGACCCCTTTGAGAAAAAAGTTCACACCAAAAATGCAACAGACCAATTGACTTTTTCTATAAAATCATGGGTTCGTATTTCTCATTTACCAGGGATGAAGGCACCTGTAATACGTCAGATCACTTGTACATAGCTTCTTCTTCTTCTTCTTCTTCTTCTTCTTCTTCTTCTTCTTCTTCTTCTTCTTCTTCTTCTAATTCTTCTAATTCTTCTTCTTACTATTATTATTATTATTATTATTATTATTATTATTATTATTATTATTATTGGTGTTCTTCTGAAAGCAGTAAAATGAAACACCATATCCTCTCCAACTCCTGGAGAAGAGGAGACTGCAGTTGACTGCAGTTGCAGAAGAATCTGTGGTAAAGGATGATAATAGATGTTACAACCAAGGGGCTTTTGTCAATGACATAACAGGCAACAATGCTGACCAGGAAACCACTGGTGAGTTATAACAGCTCTGTAAATGGCACTTCATGTTGGGAGGTGTTTGGAATCTGATGAGGTATGACAAATGACTCTGCAATGGCTCTAGGTCAAAGTATCAGTTTGATTATCTTGTCCATTAAAATGTCCTCTGAAGGCTTGGAGAGATGTCTGACAATGCTAGGTTATACTGCTTCAGTCCAGCACACTCCTATTCCCCATCTATCGAGGGGTGTTGACTCTAGGTTGACAAGTAGGAACAATTCCTGTGTTGACTTGAGTTGTTTACACATGGGAATGTTTATCAATATTAATAAATAATTTTAGATGTTTCATCAGTTTAATCTCAGTTCTCCCACAGTTTCTAAGCCACACCCATTAACCTTATATGTAGACATCAAGCAAGTGTTTCCCTTTAAGAATACTTCACAGTAAATATATCTCTAACTGGCTATCCACAGTTAGAATGTGTATCTCTTTTCATTCAAATTAATTAAAATTCTGCTTATTCTCTTCCTAATGGACTCAAATCGATTTTTTCAATGTGTAAAACTCCCCACCTAAAAACAGAAACACAGTCCACAATTACCCTTATATATTTATATGTAAACCATCTGTGGTTATGTCTGGGATGAGCTGTGTTTCCCATAAACCTGTGCAGATTATCCTGTATATAACTTCCTGAACTCAGGTACCAAAATAAGAAATAAAACAACGTGGAATAACAATACCATCAACAGTGGAACAATGTCCAACTGCATAGTCTTGGCAAATTAAAATAAGCATGAATTATGGACTATATTATGTATGCATATTCTTGGAATCTGTAGTCCGGTCAATTGTTTAGTTTGGTGGGCCAGTAGCCCCGTGTAGACTAGCGGACCGCACATCGCCACCCCCCCTCCCCTGGAACGCACTTCATCGGCAACCAGTACCACCAGTCCGCTGCTTCCCAGTCCACTCCTGCAACCGGCTATTGGTATGTCTTCATGTATTCATTAAATTCCAGAAATCTTGGTGCTTATTAATACCCAAAATATGCAGCTCAAAGTTGTTAAAGGGAGAATGACGCAACTGCATTTTAAACCTAGAAAACATGCTTCAATAATAGAGTTGGTCCTGCAAAAGCTCAAAGCACACAGATGGATTCCAAAGAGAGAAATATAACATCAAATAAAATAAAACACCACTGAGAATGCATTATATAAGATCAGTAGAATGAAAGAAAAACAACTCCTGACTAGGTTACCTCATTCAACAACAATGAAAAGCTGTTAACTAGATCACATAGCGTAATTTTAAATAGGGGTGTGATGGTAGGTAAATTAATTGTTTGAGATGCCTAGTCAAGTGTATTTTCCAAACAGAATTTCAAACAGACACTTTTGTTAGAGTAACCTCAAATATCCACATTTCCTTTCTTCAGAAACTTGAATATGAGAAGCCCAGGGTTCGAGTTACATGGGAGCCAGTGGGAGCTCAGCTCCCATAAGCAGGGGTATGAGCTCCCATGGAAGTCGTAAAATCATGCATTTGTGGTGGTCACTAATTCATTTACCAACAACCTTTATTCTGAATCACAAAACATGTATTTTTCATTGTAATTAGTATTATTTACATTAACAAGATAAACAGGCTAAAATAAACATGTTTTTCAAATGAACTATGCTGCGCACGGCATGACTGTCCAATTAGTAGAGCACTACATATGGTAATCTGCTTGCTACTGTGTGCCGGCGGCGAGCAGTGTGTAAAATAATAACACTTTATATGATACCATAAAGGGTGGTGTGGAAGAAAAACCATCTTCAATCAGGTTGGAACGTTAGTTGCAATGCCTTTAATACATGCAGCGTGGAGAGGATCAATGAATCAAGAAGATCCTAAAGTCGCTCTGCTTTCATGTTAAAAGTCAGAGCTTTTTATAGACAGAAAACAAAGATCTGGTTACAATTAATAAGTAATTACTTTTGTTATCTTAAAAGCTTGCTAAGCAGAATATATTATTAAAGGACAGAGTCCACGGGTCAATACAAGGATAAAGGAGGTGACACTGAAATCATATTGTTTGACATTGTCTCCAAGATTCTCATCATAAATAACAAACAGAAAACAAGCTACCTTCTGGCCTGACCTTCTGGCTTGACCTTATCTTTCTTAAGTACACAACAGAGCAAAATAGATATGAAGGAAAGAATTTCTAACTTTCCTTCCACAGCGGAATTGCGGTCTCTCCTTGAGCGATGTGTCTTTGCTGGCATATTTTAGGCTATTGAAACTTAAACTTTGTTGCAATATCGCAGACATCTGGGGCAAGTAGTGGGCTGCTGTGTGTGTGTGTGTGTGTGTGTGTGTGTGTGAGACAGAGAAAGTGTTGGACACGTAATGAGCAATGAAGTCTCTGTCTCTCTCTCTAGGCTTATTATTTATTTATTTATTTATTTATTTAGCCTATCTCCGTCGGTAACGTTAGTTATATTAGAGACCCCCACAAAGCTCAGATTATAACTCGAACCCTGGAGAAGCCATTCAACAATAAAATCCATTATCCTTGAATGTTTCTCTCAAACATGTAAGACTAGAGCCCACAGAAGTTTGCAGTTGTGTGACAAAATATATTCATTATTAGATAAAAAAAAAAGTTGCACATGGTGTGTAGCATCTGGATGGACTTCTATTAATTTGACTGCTGGAAGGACTTTCTGTGACCCCTTTGCTTAGCAATTTTGCTTGTCCTTTCTGCAACAGCTAGCCTTCTCCTCCTCCTTCCCCCTTCCTCCACAATGAGACATTCAGTCAGGGTTAATACTTCTATGGCTGTTGGATGAGGCTTAAAAAAAGACCTTGAAGTTTGCAAGGTATTCATTGACCTCACTGTCCCCATCACTGTCACCTCTATCATTAAGTATTTCTGTACTGCCACTTTCAATTAACAACAGTGTCATTTTTGATGCTGGGAATGTAGTCACCTTTATGTGAAACCCTTTTATTCCCACCCAACACATGTGACTACCAAGTACATTTTGAGGTTCAATAACTGATTACTAAGTGAAGCATAAATCAGGTAAAAAGGGTAAAATGGAAGAATTCATAATTTGAAAAAAGAAATGACGTCCAAAACACTAGGGCAATTCAGGCTGATGAATTGAATCGAGAAACTATGATATAAATGAGGATCCATGTACAGAAATTGACCAACTAATTGTGTCTTTCATCATTATATATTTAATGCAGTCTGTGACCCATTTGTAATTTAAATTAGTACAGCAAAACTGCATATAACAGTTGCATCTGTTATGAAGAGAATGACAGGTTTGCAGTCGTCACAAGAAGACGGGAAATTGACAAGATACATATGACAAGTGTTTTTTAACACAAAAAGTTTAGACTGGAAAATCCAAAAAGCTCAGTCAATTATAGTATTATAATTATAGTATTTTTCAGAGTGCCATTTTTTACAGAGAGCACAGTTCTCACAGCACTTCGCACAGAGTAATTTTACAATAGGGCAATGTAAAAGTACCGTAAAGGAATAATAGCTTACGGAAAGTACAATCAGGTAGTTAATAAGTTTCAAACAGTGTGGAGAATGAAACTAATAAGCCACTGAATGGGCTATTGAAAGGGGAGAGTGAAAAAGGGAAAGAATTACATTGAGGTGCTCTCCCTCACACCCTGCCCATTTTACTGTACGTCCTCTTGATGACGGTTAATGATTTCCTGATTGTACTCTCTAAGGACTATTATTCTCTTACAATATGCTTTTATTGAATATGGTAGGGGACCCTGGGTGTGAAGGGGGATACCACAATTTAATTTTCCACACAGGACCCAAAAAATGTATCAGTTAACCTGGCTATTTATACAGGACTCAAGTAGTTTTTTTTCAGCGTGTAACCCCCCCCCAAAAAAACTAAAAACAAAAAACAGAAACACAGTCCACAATCACCCTTATATATTTATATGTAAACCATATGTGGTTATGTGTGGGATGAGCTGTGTTTCCCATAAATCTGTGCAGAGTATCCTGTATATAACTTACTGAACTCAGGTACCAAAATAACAATTTATGAATCATCAAGAAACTCCGTTGTCATGTTGAGCACAACAGATAGATAAATGCAGTTATAAGTTGTAGTGTTATGTTGGGTGTATTTGGATAAGAGCATTTGGGCTCTGAGCTGAAGCACTGATCTAAAGAAGACCTCTCCCCCCTAAAGTTATCAGATTTCCTTAGCTCATCAGCTTGGAACTGGTTTGCATCAAAGTGACAGTTTTGGGGAGGATGGCACCGAGAAGAGGCCAAATAGTTTGGAATTCTGCTATGAGATGTCTGGAGAAAGGGGCCTGTAGGTGATAAAAACTCTTTGAAGTGGATGAGAGCCGAAATCCCGACATAGAGCTATGAACCCAGGCCAACCGGCATTTCCAAAAGATGGCATGGATTGACATCAGTCATAAATCAAGCCCCCCTCCAATAGGACACTGGGGGCTGAAACCGAAATCCAATCTGAAAAATTCAAGAACCAATCACCTATTGATCTGACAGACTATAAAGAACAGCGCACGGCTTTCTCTCTCTCTCTCTGTCACCTGAACCAGAAACTCGCTGCCACAGCTCAACCTGTAGCTCTGTTGCCAGAACCGGAATCAGAAACCAACCAAGTCTTTGCCGGCAACAGAAGAGTTAAACTGGGAGAAGGAGATTGAGCCGTATGAAGAATTCTTTTAAAGGACTTTATTAAATAAAGAACTTTACAGACTGCGCTGCCCGCCTGTGCCCACCTGATCAGTGGAGTTTTACAGCTGGACAATTGACTAAGTCGACTGTATACGAAAGTGTCAGTCATTTAAATAGCTATTTGAGTCTTAAGAAACTTGACCCTTGGAACGAACAGGGCCCTGCTTTCCTCAAAGACTTTGTCTTCAAGTAACTACGGTGGAACCCTGCTTACAAAGAAGATTTTGTGCACAACCTTGGAGCCTTCAAACCAGTGGAAAATCTGTTTGGAAACGACTCTACTTTCGCGAAACCCCAACTTCCAGGTGCATCGACTGAGTGGAAGTTCTTGGACAAAGCCGAACCAGACTGCCTTTGTTCCAAACCACACGGACCTCGTGCCATGTGCTGTTATCTGAGCCCGAAGCCAGAGACGAAGTTCAGATAAGTTAGAAATGTAAATCTGTGATTCATAATTCTAGAATGTGTAATATCATTTAGTTTTCTTAAATATAAATGTGTGTTGCATTAAACTGTTTTGTTGATAATTTTAGAAATAAAATCTGTCAACGCCGAGAAATATCTTCTCATTCCTGTTTAACTGTTTAGTCTGAAATTGACACAAGTTAATAGACGTTAGATTATCGGTGGCCCTGCCTATCCTTAATCATTGAATAATAATCAGTTAAGGGAAATCGTGGTAACAAGTAATGATAGGATCTTTCTCGGCACCTAAACGTAAATGAGACTGATATATATATATAACGAGAAGTTACCTGACATAAATACTAACCTGCGTAGTTATTTAATGTCTGACTAATAATACTAACGAGAGACTCACCTTCGTCTTACTAACCGGTATTGTAGTCAATGTGTTTATAACCTTTTTTGTTTAACGATTTGTGTTATCATATGCGATTCCATGGTCTTTGATTTGGTCACGGAAGTGATATGTCTTTGATTTGTTGATCTAGAGTTGAATTTTAATTATTTTTTCCCTTTTGTATAAGTAGTGTAGTGCTACATTTAGTCTTTGTTTTGAATAAATTTGACAATTTATATCTTTGGAATTGGTGTCTGCGTCCAATTATTACAGAAATTGAGTTCTACAAGATTCCAGGATTCGTGATAAGGTGATACTATAAGTTCTCTTCTTTAATTGAAATTTATAAGTGTACCTTACGCTACAAAGTTTTTTTAAGGAAAGGAAAGAAAACAACATTGAACAACGGTAGCATCAACAGTGGAACAATGTCCAGCTGCATAGACTTTGGCAAATTAAAATAAGCATGGATTATGGACTATATTATGTATACATGTTCTTGGAATCTGTAGCAGTTTAACATCTATCTGGTACATTTATGATGAAAATCTATTGCTAGGCTGCTATTAGAAACATCAAAAACAGAAGACAGAGATATTATGGAAGAAAAAGAAAACAAAAACAAAAACAGCACACTGTTGAATGGATATCTAACCATTTGCCTTTGTATACTACCAGTGCTAATTCATGGCTGGTCACAGAAATTACGGACAACACAAAAAAGTATGGAATGATGAATGCTTGGAATAACAAGGAGAAATGAATGGATTCCAGAACAAACCAAAATTGAAGACATCATTGAAAGAGTGAAAATGTTAAAATGGCAATGTGTCGGACACTTTGCAAGAAAAACGGATCAAATATGGATAAAAGAAGCTACTGAATGTATACCAAGAGATACCACATATAGGATGGGAAGATTAAATCATAAACTTTGCAAAAGGGAAGTAATAGATAGAAGCAAGTGGAAACATCTTGGGGAGCCCCTCATGTAACAGGGGATTGATATAGGCGGATGACGATGATGTTATATATACATTTATAGGTATTGATTTATTTATGCTGTTTGTTTTGTTATATTAGTTGCATGATTAAGGATGATGATAATGCACTACAATTAGTGCAAATAATGAGGTCTGATGAAGACACAAAGGTGTCAAAATGTTTTGCATTACACAGATATAATTTATTTATGGGATACCTAGTGTCTTCACCTTGATAGAACGGTTCATAATTTGTATGGGATCTAAAAGAGTGAGCTGCTACACTGGTCTCCACTAGTGGATTTTACCACCTGAGTATGTTTACATACATTTACAGCTGAAATATATAACAAGGTGTCTACCATGGCTTTTGGTCCTTAATATTTAAGACAGAATGGAAGTGTGAAAAATGTGAAGAAAAACTGCACTGTGGTATTAATAAAAGTGGTTATATTGTATGTGTGAAGTAATACACAATTTCACTTTTCAGCTAAATTGCCTTCCTAGAATGCCACTGTTAGCACCCTATCACTCAAGTGCAGTTCATTATAGTTTGAAACACAGCATTATTTTAGCCCTGTGTTCAGAAATGCCACAACATTCAATCTTCTAAATAGAACTTGAAGAAGCTTCTGGATGCTGATGTACTTGGAATCTGTTTTAATCAGGAAGGCATAGACCAGATGGGAGTCACCGAGAGTGGCATTGTTCATCAGCAAAACTCCAATGTCAATAAATCACAAACAAAATTGCTTCTTCTCTGCTTGGCTACTTTAATCTCTTGGATTTCTATTGAGGTGGTGAACACACTCGTCTCTGTCCTATTGACAACTTTAAATAGTTTTGCCAGTTTGATTGACATCACTGAAAAAATATAATGTGGCAGAGCACAACCCCCCCCCCCACACACACACACACACAAACACAGCATCTCTCTAATATCATATTGTCAGTTACACTTTCACTAGTCTTAATACATATATGACTGGTTTCACAGACCCAAATTAGAACTATCCATGGTAGAGTACCTGTTGAGTAAAAAGAAACCTTGGTCATTTAAACGCTGAATGCTACAACGGATTGTGTTAGCCAACTTCTAAAATGCATTGCTTTTATTATTTCCTATTCCTCTACGCAACCAAGACTTCTATGGATATGTTCTTTCATTAAAATTATGTTTTAGGCTAGGAAAGTACCAAGACATATTTTTGTCTACATTATTTCAGTGTTTTCATTGCCCATTCTAATAAACATTATTCGCTGAACGCATTTTATGTGAGGCTGGATTTTATATTGATTAAAACATGTCTGCTCCTATTGGCTACAATGACTGAAGTGGGTTTGGCACATTGCATGTGTCCCCATGAAAAGATAAGTGATCGTGCACTTGCTAGAGTTTTAGAAGACTCATTTGTGTTATGCTCGCCTTGTATATGTATGAGAATACTCCAAAGCACACGGCCTATGGATACAGTTTTCAATGCATGTCTGTCAAATTAGAGTACAAGTCTCTAACCATGGTGTAAGAAACGTGTCTTTTAGATGTAGCTTTTAGTGTATATTGGTTTTTAGTTTAAACCCTAGCAGTGGGCTCTTGTTTTTCATTTAGCATTTTATTATTCTACATTCCACTCTTCTATTTAAAACTCCAATAGTAATTGTATTGCTATAGGGATCAGCCTTTCTTTTTATGTACAGCTCTGTATTCTTAACACTCTGTAACCAGTTCTGTATTTAAAGGTTTTACATTCTAGTTTTAACTTATTTTAGATTTCTTAATGGGGAAAGGGGAGTCAGTGTATAGAGCTTTATAAATTTGAAGTAAGTGTCTAGTCTAGCCTGTTTGGGGAAATGTTTTATTGGGACACCTTTTTGTATGATGAACACTGGTATTTAAGTTGCTGTCGTTTTTCTGATTAGTTATTGAATTGAGTGGTGCACGTTACTGAAGGTTGTGTACCAGGCTTGGACTTGAATATAGGATATCAAAGCGTGTTTACTGGCACTTGTTTTATTTTCCCCCATAGTCATCCTGGGTTCTGTCCTCTTCCCTTTGGAAGTCAAGGAGGACTTGCTAACCTTCAACAGGACTGCTGGGTGCTTAGGTGTATTATTTTAGTGTTTTATCCCTTTGTATTAATGCATTGTTTATTATTGCTTTTAAATTGGTGTCCGTCCTGTGCATGGTGCTGTATGGTGGTCCTGGTTCAAGAGGAGCAACTAGGGATATTCAAACCAGAGGTGTGGAAGAGCAATCAAAAGAAGCAAAGGTTCCTTTCTGGGTCTTAGTGCCCTAAATCCACTAGGTGGCATAGCCACGACTACAGTCAGTTATTTATTTTAGTAAGGCTCCACTCACCTTGCGATAGTATCCACCTCATCCCCTTCACACAATTGACAGTTGACAGTTCATCTGGAAGTTCAATCGATTAGTCAGATTTATAATTGAGATATATATTGATAACCATGACGTGAAATAAGCATGTACAGGATGGAATGTACTGAAAGTTACTAAATAAATACATTGGAGATCAGCCACAGAAGCTCTGCAAAACTTGCAACAATGTGAAACTAACCAAGGTCTCTCTGACATGGATGACAATTCTGCAACTATTGATGATATAATTGATTTAATTGAAGAAGCCTGTACTTGGGACAACCAAGATTGCTCTGGCACAGACTGTAGTACCGAAACTGCAGCCTGTAAAACAGACACAGAAAATGCTTTCAGCAATACTTGGGAAATAATCATTGGCCTAAATGAGTGCTACACTATGATTTTATATGATAGTATGTAATCACTCAAACTATTCTTTATCTTTTTGTTGTTGTTGTTGTTGCCTTGCTTTATTTAAAGGATGTGTGCAGTAGTTGAGTTTCTTGCAGAGAAAGAAGTGGCAATGTTACCTGAATCATGGCTCATAAAAATAAATGATGTACTGGTTTTATCAACTCTTATTTTTACCAGTGTACAATTTGCATGTAATACATACTATTTGCTACATATCACACGTTGAACATGAAGGTTTTGTGTTATTTTAATATCAATATTTGGATGTTTAGGTGCAACACAGCTATTGGCCCCCCAACAACACCACAAAGAGGGTAAAACAATTTTAACTGCCTGATATAGAATAAGTGATTTAAATTAGTTAAATATAGTTAATATTTTAGTATTATTTAAATAGTATATTTGTTGGGGGAGAGAGGATTTAACCAACGGGAGTATATCAAGAATGTATTCATAATGATGAACAATACTATAATAGTCTATGATTTTTTTTTTAAGACCACCATAATTATTATTATTTTATTTACACGTACACCAATAATACAAAATAAACCAATCATAATGTCAACTGAACCTTACTGTGCCTTGAAGTGCTATACACTCACCTAACGGATTATTAGGAACACCTGTTCAATTTCTCATTAATGCAATTATTTAACCAACCAATCACATGGCAGTTGCTTCAATGCATTTAGGGGTGTGGTCCTGGTCAAGACAATCTCCTGAACTCCAAACTGAATGTCTGAATGGGAAAGAAAGGTGATTTAAGCAATTTTGAGCGTGGCATGGTTGTTGGTGCCAGACGGGCCGGTCTGAGTATTTCACAATCTGCTCAGTTACTGGGATTTTCACGCACAACCCTTTCTAGGGTTTACAAAGAATGGTGTGAAAAGGGAAAAACATCCAGTATGCGGCAGTCCTGTGGGCGAAAATGCCTTGTTGATGCTAGAGGTCAGAGGAGAATGGGCCGACTGATTCAAGCTGATAGAAGAGCAACTTTGACTGAAATAACCACTCGTTACAACCGAGGTATGCAGCAAAGCATTTGTGAAGCCACAACACGTACAACCTTGAGGCGGATGGGCTACAACAGCAGAAGACCCCACCGGGTACCACTCATCTCCACTACAAATAGGAAAAAGAGGCTACAATTTGCACAAGCTCACCAAAATTGGACAGTTGAAGACTGGAAAAATATTGCCTGGTCTGATGAGTCTCGATTTCTGTTGAGACATTCAGATGGTAGAGTCAGAATTTGGCGTAAACAGAATGAGAACATGGATCCATCATGCCTTGTTACCACTGTGCAGGCTGGTGGTGGTGGTGTAATGGTGTGGGGGATGTTTTCTTGGCACACTGTAGGCCCCTTAGTGCCAATTGGGCATCGTTTAAATGCCACGGCCTACCTGAGCGTTGTTTCTGACCATGTCCATCCCTTTATGACCACCATGTACCCATCCTCTGATGGCTACTTCCAGCAGGATAATGCACCATGTCACAAAGGTCGAATCATTTCAAATTGGTTTCTTGAACATGACAATGAGTTCACTGTACTAAACTGGCCCCCACACTCACCAGATCTCAACCCAATAGAGCATCTTTGGGATGTGGTGGAACGGGAGCTTCGTGCCCTGGATGTGCATCCCACAAATCTCCATCAACTGCAAGATGCTATCCTATCAATATGGGCCAACATTTCTAAAGAATGCTTTCAGCACCTTGTTGAATCAATGCCACGTAGAATTAAGGCAGTTCTGCAGGCGAAAGGGGGTCAAACACAGTATTAGTATGGTGTTCCTAATAATCCTTTAGGTGAGTGTATAGTATAGTGCATATAATTATGTAATTCAGCCTGAAATAATGGTTTATTTCATCTAATTTATGAGCAATCATGAAATTCCAAACAGGAGGTGGAGGAATGCATTTCAGAGACCCTTAAACATCCACCAGAGAAGCGCAAGAGCAAGATAAATAGTACGACTATATGTGAGCACTCATCTTTAAACCAGCCATATTATTAAAAATGTAATGGAAAATCCCGATGCTAACAATATTACATGAAATGAAAGACCGCTGTTATTTTCTTAATTTCATTTGTAGCATAGTTTAAAAAAACATTTAAAACATTTTGACATTAATGGGAGGAGAACACAGGACATAAAACATCTTAACTGCAATAGGCCTTGGTTGAGTTGCCTTCCATGGGTTTTATCAGTTTTAATTAGGATTTTTTTGCCTCTGCATTGCAAGGTTTTGAAAATGTTTTAGAATGATTGTCCTTAATACCAGCAACACTCTTTATTTCAGATACCTGCCATGCCACAGCCACGACAGGACGAAAAACAAGAGATTGTGATCCCAACTGTACCTTGAATCAAATGCATTTTTAAACCTACTGTAAGCGCATATTCTGTTTATAAGCACGGCACGCCACTGCTGATCCACGACAAGCACTTCTTCCTTACCATTTATATTTGTTTATACATATATTATTTACTCATTCCTTGAACATTGTTTAATCATTATTAAATAGGTTTGATACAAAAAACGCTGTTTGTCTTTGAAAACATTTTACTTACTGGTATTGTTATTTCTAAAGGTATTTCCATTTGGTTATTCATCACAGAAGCCATACATAATGATATTGATCGTTATATGCATAATGCATTTTTTTTTAAGTTCTGTAAATAGATTTGAGAATATTAATTAAGTTAACACAACATTGTAGCAACTCATTTGGGAACTTCATTTTTACATTGCCACGTTATAATACTATATTGTCAGTACAACTTAAAGCTATGTTGCCACGTTATTTTTACATTGTGAGAAGCAACAATTCTGAGAATTTCATTTTTACATTGTGACCATCTTGCAGTGCAACGTTGCAGCAACAAAACCCACTACGTTGCCACAACGGCATTATGTGACACTGCTCGCTTGCATCCAGAGTGTATGCAGCCTTACTAGCAAATCCAAATCCTTGTCCTGTTGGATTGCAAATCTGGGAAAACAGTGTGTAACAGGAATAGATTATTTGGGCTCCTCCTGAACAAAATCTTGTCAGTACATCCATATGTTTAAGTTTTACATCAGGGATGACGGTAAACCTCTTTAAGTAGAATCCCTTATGCACTGCAGAAATAGCCTTCTCCATCAAATATGAGCTTGTAAACAGTACAAATATTTCAGTGTAGGCCTACATCTCGGTTCAGTGTAGGAGCTTGTAATTGTAGTACAGCATATGTGTTTTAGTACAGTATAGTGCATTCTCAAAATAGAGAGAGTATGTTTTATAGTGTTAGTAGTAATGTTAGTAGTGTAAATTTTAATTTTAGTGTTTAGTGTGTCTTAGTTTCTATCTATTAGCATTGAAAGTAAAGGGTTAAATCACCTCGGACCACTGTTTTCCTGATGAGGCACATTTTCTCTACTAGGTCCAAGTGTATTTAGCCTGGCCCAATGTGGCTACCACTGGCAAACAGCAAGGAAACATGCCACACATGCCAACCTATTTATACAAGTTTAATATTTAGCAACTGAAGAAACGGGTTCATTTGCATTGGGACACTGATGTCTCTGCTGATTCTTGACGGGGGGCATTATCTTTACCAGGTCCCAGTGTATTTTGCCAGGCCCAAGGCTGTTCCCAGTGGGAAAACGGCAGGGAAACATGCCACATATGCCATTTGCTCAAGTGCAAATGTTATTTATACAAGTTGCATATTTAGCAATGAAAGCAAAAGGTTAATTCACCTTGGGCCACATACTTCTCTGCGGATTCCTGTCCACAGGTAATTTCTCTACCAGGTTCCAGTGTATTTAGCAAGGCCCAACGTGGCTTTCATTGGCAAAACAGCAGGTAAACATGCCACATCTGCCAACCTATCTATACAAGTTAAATTATTTACATTGAAAGTAAAGGGTTAAATCACCTCAGGCCACTTACGTCTCTGTGCAGTCCTGACGATCGAGGGGCATTTCCTCAGTTCGTTGTGTGTTTAGCCTGAGCCAATGTGGTCAGTGGCAAAATAGTGGGTATACATGCCACATATGTCTGCCAACAAAGGAATGATTAGCCCTGTTAACAGACAAAATACCATGAGTAATTTATTTGTCTATATAAAATAAGACAGTACAGACATAAGACAAGACATATTGTTGGATACACAAGGATACACATATTGTTGTAAATATAAATAAATAAATAAATAAATACATACATACATATAACACAACATTACTAAATAAAAATACAAATGCATAAAATTAGCCAATGCACAGCACAATAATGTTGCTTTTTAACAAAAGTCTGTGTGGGAATAACACTTTTGTTTTTATTGTGACACAAAACTGTGAAGTCCTTAATCATAATGTGTTAAATGTAACGCATTAGTTCAAAGTAGTCCTTATATTATCACAGTCAAATTGCAGACTACAAAATCAATTTTATAGGGCATGTTCACCGAGATCGATTTTATATTTACATGAAAGTCAATGTAAGACACAAAACATACAGCAAATGCCAGAATAGCTTCAATGCTCTTGGCACAGATTCTACGAGTCTCTGAACTCTACTGGAGGGATGAACACCATTCTTCCAAAATATATTCCCTCATTTGGTATTTTGATGATGGTGGTGGACGCTGTCTAACACGTCCGTCCAAAATCTCCCATAGGTGTTCAGTTGGGTTGAGATCTGGTGACTGTGAATCATACGATTCACATCATTTTCATACTCATCAAACCATTCAGTGAGACCTTGTGCCCTGTGGATGAGGCATTGTCATCCTGGAAGAGACCACTCCCATCAGGATAGAAATGTTTCACCACAGGATAAAGGTGATCACTCAGAATAACTTTGTAATGATTTGCATTGACCCTCTAAGGGGACAAGTGGACCCAAACCATGCCAGGAAAATGCCCCCCACAGAATAACAGAGCCTCCAGACCCCCTCACTGTAGGGGTCAAGCAGTCAGGCCTGTACCGTTCTCTTGGTGCACTCTTGATGCACTCGTCCTGAATATGGTGAAATATGACTCATTTGACCTGATCACTTTTTCCACATCTCTGTAGACCAGTGCCTATGGTTTTTGCATACTGAACTCTCAAATGTGCATTTGTCTTTGTAATGAGGGGTTTATGCACTGCAACCCTACAGTAATATTCCTTTCTGTGTAGTTCTCGATGGACTGTTCTTGTTGACAGTCTGATCACGTCCTGCATTGACATTCTCAGTCACCTGGGAAAGAGCTGCTCTTCTGTTGTTCCTTACATATCGCAGTAATGCATGAGCATCACGGTCATTGAATGTGTGCTTTCGACCACAATTTCCAACCCTATTTACTGATGTCTTTCCCACAGATCTAAATGCAGATGTAACTTTAGTCACTATTCCTATTGAAACACTAGCCAATTGAGCAGTCTTTGTGACTGAAGCTCCTGCCATTTGTACCCCAATAATGACCCCTCTTTCAAACGTAGATCCTTTCCTCTTGCCTTTTTGATCCAAAATCGAGGTCAACTGGGCCTGCTGAGCATTTTTATACATGCCACAGAGCATGATAGGATGTTAATTGTTTAATTGTATATTGCAGTACATCTGTTTGGAGGCATCTGCATTCATTAGGTTCCTCCACTCATTTATTCAGTTATTTCCATTAACTTGTCACCCGTCTATATATATATATTTTTTTTTTTTTTTTAATTAATGACCACATATTAAGTCCAGGCCAGAATATAATTGAATTGAGATACAAGACGACTTATGCAATATTTCAAGAATAACTATACACAAAGACACAAAATATGAATCCCAAAACATCAGAGTGCAAATAATAAAATGGAAACAATAGCAATATGTTACACGACCTCATCAGTAGAGATCAATTAGCATGATAAAGTGTGACGCATTGTGATGGAAACAAACATGGCATAATAAAAACATGATCCCTCCCCTCCTCAGCCTTGGCTCTCTGCAGTTCTCCGTGCAACCCGAACTAGTCTGCGTGCCACCGAACAAAAGTGGAAAAGGACCAAACTCCCAGCTGCCCTCGAACTCTACCGCTCCCTACTGTCCACTTTCTCATCCTCTCTCACCTCAGCCAAGAAGTCTTACTTCCAATCTCTCTTCGAATCCACTATCAACAACCCTCGCAAACTCTTCTCCACCTTCTCCTCCCTCCTTGCCCCCCCTCCCCCTCCTCCTCCCCCATCTCTCACTGCTGGTGATTTCGCCTCCTTCTTCTCCTCCAAGATTGCAGACATCCGCAGGCTCTTCAATACTCCACCCTCATCTCCCATCACACCCAAACCTCCCACCGACCAAGCTTCCTTTTCTTGATTCTCACCTCTCTCAGATGCTGAAGTTTCTGCTCTCCTCCTACGTCACAAACCCACAACATGCGACCTGGACCCTCTCCCTTCTCATCTCTTCCAAGCAACCGCTCCTGATTTTCTCCCCTTCATCTCCTCCCTCCTCAACTCCTCACTCCTCTCTGGCTGTTTCCCCTCTGCATTTAAACAAGCTGCTGTCATCCCACTGCTGAAGAAACCAACCCTTGATGCCACCTCTCCTCAGAACTACCGCTCTGTCTCCCTACTTCCCTTCCTCTCCAAGACTCTCAAGCGAGCAGTCCACCGTCAGCTCTCGGACTTTCTGTCCCAACACTCACTCCTTGATCCTCTGCAATCCGGCTTCTGCACAGCTCACTGCACTGAGACGGCTCTCCTGGCTGTCACTGACTCCCTCAGCCGTGCTCGGGCGGCCTCCTTCTCCTCAGTCCTCATCCTCCTTGACCTCTCTGCAGCATTTGACACCATCGATCACTCCATCCTCCTCTCCTGCCTCGCTGACCTTGGGATCTCTGGGACTGCTCTCACCTGGTTCTCCTCCTTCCTCAGTGACCAGTCCTACCAAGTGACATGGCGAGGCTCCTCATCCACCCCCCAACCTCTCCTCACAGGCGTTCCCCAAGGCTCCGTCCTGGGCCCGCTCCTGTTCTCTCTCTACACTTGCTCCCTGAGCCCCCTCATCGCTTCCCATGGTTTCTCCTACCACTTCTATGCTGATTATGCCCAGATCTTCCTGTCTTTTCCCTCTTCTGACCCTCTCATCCCCTCACGCATCTCTTCCTGCTTGTCTGTCATTTCTGCCTGGATGCACTCACACCACCTCAAGCTCAACCTCTCCAAATCAGATCTCCTCTTTTTCCCCCACTCTTCCTCACCTTCTGCTGACCTCCCCATCTTGATCCCCTTGGAATCCACAACACTCTCTCCTTCTTCTTCCGCTAAAAATCTAGGAGACACCCTCGATCCTGTGCTCTCCTACTCCCAGCACATCACCACACTGACGCGCACCTGCAGATTCTTCCTGAACAACATACGCCGGATCCGTCCCTTTCTCACCGACTACTCAACTCAGCTACTCGTCCAGTCACTGGTCCTCTCCCGCCTGGACTACTGCAACTCCCTCCTGGCCGGCCTGCCTGCATCCACTACCCGCCGCTCCAGCTCATCCAGAACTCTGCGGCTCGTCTGGTATTCTCTCTGCCACGATTCGCACAAACTACTACACTGCTCCGCTCCCTCCACTGGCTCCCGATAGCGGCACGCATTCAGTTTAAGACTTTGACCCTCACCTACCGCTGTCTCGACCACACTGCTCCAAGTTACCTTCAGACACTCGTCTCTCCATACATCCCCTCCAGACCACTGCGCTCCTCCAGTGCCAGAAGACTAACTCTGCCTCCTCTCCACTCTCCTTCCTCCAGAGCCGCTCCTTCTCATCCCTGGCCCCTAAGTGGTGGAACGACCTGCCCACTGAAGTCAAAACAGCAGAGTCCTTGACCTCATTCCGGTGCTTACTCAAGACGTATCTCTTCCAACAGCACTTGTAATATTAGTCCTCTATCCCTGCTAGATAGCACTTCAGCTTACTATGCTCCTCGCGTTCTTGATTGTTTTCCTCCTTGCTCCCTTTCCTGTAGCCCTTGTCTGTAACCCTACATCTTGACAGCACTTAGCTTTCACCGTCCAGGATGTAGGAAGTCTTTTACTGTACTTGTGTAAATTGTAAATTGGAATTTGTAAAATGTATTATTTTGAATTGCTATGTTTTAGCTAAGTTGAATTTGTAATGATTGATGCCTTGTATTTCTCTGTATTTTTGCACTTTGTTTGCACTTATGTTGTAATTCGCCCTGGATAAGGGCGTCTGCCAATAAAAAAATAAATAAATAAATAATAATAAAAAAAAATAATAATAATAATAATAATAATGATCTGAAATATTAAGACTTCATGGATAAGTAAACATAAACAAGAGGTTATTTAATAAATACAATTTAACAATTAGGCTACTATTTAACCCATTACTTTCAATGTAAATGATTTAACTTGTATAGATAGGTTGGTACATGTGGCATGTTTACCTGCTGTTTTGCCAATGAAAGCCACGTTGGGCTGGGCTAAATACACTTGAACCTGGTAGAGAAATTACCTGTGGACAGAAATCCACAGAGAAGTAAATGGCCCAAGGTGAAATAACCTGTTGCTTTCATTGCTAAATATGCAACTTGTATAAATAACATTTGCACTCCGCAGAGATATCAGTGACCCAAAGTGTTTTAACCCTCTTGCATCGGCATAGGAAAACCCCATATGCAACAGTTGTGCGAGGACTCTGTATGTGTTTGTTGGGGGGGGTCCCTGCTAAATTGAGTCCCTATCATGCATGTGTGTTGATGTCTCATTGGTTAATTGGAAATGGTCAGGTAGGGTGAACGTGTGGGGATAGATGTGCTATCAGCAGGGGGGTTGGACCTGCACCGTAGTCACGCACAGTCGTGGGCAGGGATCGAATTTCCTGACGACTATGGCCTTCAATACCCCCTTGTGTAGCCGTAATGTATTTCTTGCAGCCATTGTGCCCTTGGACTGAATGTAAAAAAATATAATTCTCCCAGTTGGCTGCCAACAAAATTTACACTGCTCTTTCCAATCGCTGCGCTCTGAACCAGCCCAGAAGCACCAGTCACTGCAGGCATTCGGTTATCTAAATTCTTATTGGCCAAATCGTATTGGTCAAAGCATGAGCTCTGAGTCTGACACATCGGGGAATGATGCGCGTCTTTGCATTTTGGAAACGTCGGTAGCTAACAAAAAAAAACTACAAACAACAAGGTAAGCAAAGAGTATCTAATGGCTCATTCAGACCAGAGGTTTGTTTCGTATTCAGTGCGGTTTGGTTAGTTTGGGGAAGAATGTGAACAACAAATTTAAATTGGCAAATTAACTGAACCGAAACAAACTAAGACCACCGAAACAGATAGTCTCGGTCCATTTGGCAAATGAACGAAGTCCGGTTCGCTTGAAAAACTTGAATGTGACACTGGAATGTCTTGGTTCTTTTGCAATCAGGAAACAAACACCACATTTCACCCATCTGTAAATTACATGTAGTTTTGACTGTACAGCAGTACCAGAGAGTTAAGATAACATTTTTATGTATTTGTTCATTTACTTATTGTTAATGGTAACATCAGTAATCTTAAATCAATTGGATATTTGGCTATATTTTGATCTAAAGATGCCACGGAGCATCATTTTGCAGCTTATTTGTACTTTTGTTTGTGTGAGGAAATAAAGCCTTGATGAATACACCCCATTATGTTTAATGTATTACGTAAAGTAGCAATATATTTTTAAAGGTATGGAAGTAGCAGTAAAATGCTCCTATATGGATATTTAGGGGACGTCGCACTACTTAATCACAAAACAATCACACAGCATCGCATCGTATTCCAGAATTTTAGGTTAGATTTAGACTTTGGGGTGGTTTGAAGAGACAGAGATTTGGCTGAAGTCCACCAATTATGAATTCTAAGCCACTTTGGCACTAGTTACTAAGGCATGAGGAGGACATACACAAGCTTTCTTAAATCCCTCTTTTACAGTAATTGCTAGTGTTTTTTGGCTTATTTAGTAGACTATTGAGCTTAATGGCCTTATTGTCGTGGCAAATTGGGAATCCCTTTAAGGCCAAGTGGCCTTGCCCGTAAATTTTCAAAATTCTAAGCCTGGTCGTGGGTATTTGTACTGAGGTTAGTGAATGAGTCAGATTGGTACCCCTGCTGTGTTTGAGTGGCATGAGGCATGTGCTTTGTCTATAAAGAAAGAAACCCTTTTGTTGAAGTACATGTTGAGGTTTCAATCCAACCCTGCCGAACGTTACAATACATTTGTCATTCATTATAATACATACTAGATATTAGATGTTTTGTAATTGTATTGCATAAGTTAATCTAGATATTAGTTTTTATTAATTAAATGAAACCTATCATTGTTTAAAAACAGTTGCAACTATTATTAGTCCAATTTCCATTACTCTGTATCTTGTGCATGTAGTTAAGTACTGATTATTAAAAAAATTATTTTGCATTAAACATGTATAATTATAAATAACTATCATAAGCAAATAGGGAGAAGCATTAACATTAATGGTGCAGTCCTTCTCTTGTCTGTTAATCCATAACCCAACCAGTTGTGTTCCCAAATATAACAGGTGCAATTTCACTACAATTATACAGAATAAAAAATACATGCCTTGCAAAACTGTGTAGTGCTGCGACTGCACAAATAATTAGTCCCCCCAGAAATCTACGGAAATTTTTCATAAATTCTGCGATTTAAAAAGGTGTTTTCAGCGGAATTCTGTGGCAGTGATTTAGATCAGAACTTGAGGTGCTATTTAGGTGCCAAAATAGGTGCTACTTACTTTAAATAATGTGTTACGACCCCAAGTGGCTGATGTAAGGGAATAAGGGGAACGTAACATAAAACACACAAATGCAGTAGTGGGAGAGTGAAGGGAGTGCAAAAACCAACACAATATCAATAAGATATATATATATATATATATATATATATATATATATATATATATAAGAAGGGTTTATTTACAATGGGGAGGGGAGTATATACAAGTATGTACAGTATACAAAAACACGTGATGATAATGATACAAACGATGAACAAATATACAGAGGAAAACACTGAAACAAAACAAAACCTATCTAAGCTACTCTAAAAGAGTACACCACTACCTGACTTGTATTTGTAGGATGACCCTAACTAGCTACACTAACTAAACTATCTAAACCTAACAACTAGTACAGAGGGGTGATCACCGCCCCTACCTAAATACCTAATGTGCTAGACAACATATATCCCTACGTGTAACCGTGTAAACCCATGGGTATCTCACCTATCTACCCGTTCTCCCCTGAACAGAGCACAATACAGAATACAATGTAAATGCAAACAAAACAGAGAAGAAAACAGTGGGTATTTACACAAGGAAAAACAATCAATCACAAAGGTATTTTACACAAACAGACAGGGTAGCAACACAAAATGGCATTGCAATTGGTAGTCTCCCGAAATGGAGGAATGACATTGTATTTAAGTAGTAGTTGGAGACATCTGATTGGACAGGAACAGCACGGAACAGCGGAGTTGAGTGACGGGGACGAGAACCAATCACAGCGGGACAACTGCGTACAATAGGGATAGGAGGACAACAGACACAGAGCACACATGCCAGTGGCCAGAACGTACACACACACATAACATAATGTTTTAACATTTTCCCCATGTATCATTCAAATTGTGTCTTATTCTGTGGAATTCTGCATGGGGAATAGAATACTGCGTAAGAAGGCAAATTCTACGTCAAATTCCACAATAGCAGATTTCTGGAGGAACTAAATAATTGCACACACCCTATCTGGAGCCATTCCGATTTCTCCATGCAAGATGTGAAAATGTCTCTTCCAGACTCTAATGCATCTCTCCAGGTTTTGCAATGAGCCCGGTTGTAGTTAACCTGTGCAGGACTGTGTGGGTGCATTTATTGTGTCATCAGCCACAGTCTTACCACTGTCTCCAAGAAGAAAGCCCTTCACAGCACCAGCTTCAAAAGCTGACTGGATGGAATTGTTCAGCAAAATTCTTGAGTAATGTGTACCGCCTAGCCACCGAGCTGGGATGTTGTTTATAAGCAGGTTAATGTCCGAAATGAGTTGCACGTTAATTTAGTGCTATCACTTTCTGTTGACAAACATTTTTGTTATTATTAAGTTTCCTTTTAGTTTAAAAATATTGCTTGGATCTGATGGATCTTTCTTTTCAGTGCAGTGAGACTTGTACAATCGTGCTGGCTAATGACTTGTGGCCAGTGGTATATAGACAAATTGCCACACACACCTGAATAACTGCAGGAATGCTGTGGCTTCAGTTAGTCATAGGCTGCAGTTCATCTTCAATTTTAACAAAGTTAGGATGTCTTCCGAAACCTAGCCTTTTAAAACCAGCAACGTTGTTGTCATTTTCTAAAGGGTTTTGTCTGTCCCTAAATAAAATATCCTGTATCCTGAAATGCCCTTTCATTTAAAACTTCTAAATGTGCTGCCAAATTGGTTTAATTTCAGATTCTATAGCAACAGATACCTTTTTTTCCCCATTTAAGCCTGGTGGAGGGTAGGCTTAAAACAATACTTACATTTAAGACCAAACTGATATATTATTGTGCAAAAGGCCTATTTATTTTGGTCTAAGACCAATTTTTTTTTTCTTAAAAGCATTTAATACTCTTTTATCCTGAGGCAACATAGTGTGGCTTATGTGCTTTTCTTGATTCACAACCAGCGATGATTGGACAACAGACCATGTTCCAGAATAGTTGTGCTAACAGTGTAATACATGCATTTGTAAGTTTATCCAAATATATTCTAAATATACTGGAAAAATATAACATGATATATTTTTGCAGTTTAATGAAATACATTCACAGTATACATACACTATGACATATTATATATTTAGTAACATACTTAAATGTATATTTATACTTAAGAGTACATATATACTAGGGATGTAACAGTACACAGTATGTTGTTGAACCATTCGGTATGCCCCCTACAGTTCAATACGCACATGTGAACCATGGAAATATGATATGCCGTTCATTTTCCTATAATTAAAAAAACTTGTTATTGCGCTGCAGACTACACGCACTTTGTACATTCAGATCCACAGAACCAGACGCACAGTTTGTGAACAGGCAAAGCAGGCAACTGGCAATGTTCCCAGGCCATTGGGGCTTCTGAGGGCTGACAAACTTTACTCCACAGCAATGTCTCAAAATGTGGCAACTGCAGTGACCGCAACCCCCTCCCCCTTAAACAACCTATGGATGATTCGCAACGATATCTCAGTAGGAAACCTCCCTAAAGTGCCCAATGAAGAGAGGGGAAACTATAAACAAATTTTCTCTCAGCTCCACCGTGACCATGGTGAGCGCTGGCGAGACAGAGAGAAGCAAATTTGAAGAGGCACTGCAGCTCCTTCAGGGTTATCTTTGGTCTCTTTGTTGCCTCTCTGATTAATGACCTCCTTGCCTGGTCCGTGAGTTTTGGTGGGTGGCCCTCTCTTGGCAGGTTTATTGTGGTGCCATATTCTTTCAATTTTTTAATAATGGATTTAATGGTGCTCCATGGGATGTTCAAAGTTTTATATTGATATTTATTATGATATTTTTTTATAACCCAACCGTGATCTGTACTTCTCCACAACTTTGTCCCTGACCTGTTTGGAGAGCTCCTTGGTCTTCATGGTGCCACTTGCTTGGTGGTGTTGCAGACCCTGGGGCCTTTCAGAACAGGTGTATATATACTGAGATTATGTGACAGATCATGTGACACTTAGATTGCACACAGCTGGACTTTATTTAACTAATTATGTGACTTCTGAAGGTAATTGGTTGCACCAGACCTTTATTTATTTATGACTGGCATGTTGGCGATCTTTTGGGAAGGGAATTAATTTTACTTCCTCCTCATTGTATTGATAATCACTTTGGCTTCTTGACAGTGTCCACTGTGTTGTGTACAGACAAAAGCCATACAGTGTGGCATGTGTGTAACACAGACGGTGCCGCTAGCCCCAGCAGTTGTCAGTGTCAGACAGACACCCAGCCTCACCGCACTGTGTGGCAGCACAGACGTCACGGATTGTCTGCTAGACAGAAAATGTCGGCCGCCTTTGCATTCATAAATCATGGTTCTCCTAAATATATATTCAGTTCAGATTATTTGCCATATTTCAAACAATATATACAGCTAACATAATCAAGATTTTTTTTTTAATGGGGTGCAGTTCCCCTTTAACATAAACAAGCACAAGTCTTTCCCTTCTAATGGGAGAAGTTACACTTTTTTGAAACAGTTATTGTTTTATAGAGCGCTTTTATCACACCTTTTCTTTGTAACATAACTTATAACCATATTTTATTTGTCTTATTTTTAACACACAGGTGTTTCACTACTAATTTCAATATTACATTGCACTTTTTAGATTGGGCACAAGTAGAAAACATATGAGGTTAGTGTAACTCGCAGGTAATGATGAAGATTCATGGTTGACAAGGAGGAATGAGTATTCGTTTTTATGGCGTCCATGTAAGAGAGGCTGGATTCACATGTGTATGTTGAACCAAACATTGTCAAATGAAAAAAGGCAAAATATCTCATATTTGGTATTTGGGAATTGTTCTGCAATAATATGCTCAGGCCAAAACTTTACACAGCCCACAGATTGAAACGCATGCCTCAGATCAGCTGATACCTGCATGTCTACTAGATCCAACTGGAGGAAACCCTCATCGAGAGATATCAGCACCTGTTTAGCATTTGCAGAGAAGTGTCCACCCAGATCAGTACAGAACGGGTCCCTAACAAACTGCATTACCCCTGTTGGCAGATTAAACTAATCAAATCTCAATGAAAAGTTAGTTCTCAGTTTATCTAAAAACTCCAACATTACAGGAGTGATTTCTGATGATGATGATTGGATATAGTTGCACACTGTAGGGAAATGAATAATTTTATTTGGGCACAGATCAGGAGAGAAAATAACCATTTTTTTTTTTTTTGTCAATGCAGTCAGTTTTTCAATAATGTCAATAACTGTTTTATCCCTCTCCTGTAGTCCTAAATTAAGTCCACTCAAAAAACTCCTTGTCAAGCATAGATATGTGTTGGCTTTCTTGTGGTGGCAATTGCGCAGAAATGCAACTATCTCCTCCCTAAGCTTGCACACTCTGTTAAGAGTATTGCCCTTGCTTAATCACCTAACATCATTATGTAATAGTAGATCATAATGCTCAGAAGACATCTTTCAGCAGACTATGAAATAAAGCTGTGTTGCAGGCTAGATGTTGATCTGATGAACATTATCATAGCCATAACTGAGTCCATGGTGTTTTTTAACTCACAGCTAAGTTTTGCGCACAGTGCGCTCTGGTGTATCAGGCAGTGTAGTGATATCTGCAGTGAAAGTGCAGCAAAGATAGGCCTTGTACCCTAATTGCCATAGCACCATCTGTGACAAGCATGTTAACTTGCTCCAAATCTAGTCCATTCTCATTGAGAAATGAAACATTTTCTGGAAAATGATCTCACCAGTAGTGTGTCCTTCCAGTGGTACTTCCAGCCCAGCATTTCCTCCTGAAAGCACTCTCCGTCAAAAAATCACACAGCTAAGCACAGCTGTCCAATGTCAGTATTGTCAGTTGTCTCGTCCACAACCAGTGAACTCCATTGCTAGAACTTAGATTCTCCTTGAAATTGATATTTCCGACATGGGTATATTTTGAATCGATGATATCATCTGGTTTCTCACTTTCTAGTCCTTGGTCACCTTTTCAACAGCAGCTAGCATGCACGCTTTTTCAGTCTCAGAGTCTGTAAAAGGCCTCTTCACAGGTATAATTGGCAGTTCTGATTGGCTGTAATAGCTGATATTGATTGACAGTACTTAATGAGCACCACTAGAGAAAAGAATATTATTCTATAGGAGAATATTGAACGAAAGCTCATTTTGGCATTAAACATCTGATTTTTGCAAAGATTTTTTTGCTCATTGTTTATTAATGCTAAGAAATTATCAAAGGGCCATTCTAAATTGACAAATGGGTTGGATCTGGCCCACGGGCCACCAGTTGAATAGGCCTGCTGTACATACTCGAGATTATGTGCTGACTGTATACTTTATCACTCAGATAAGGGGAGTAGGCTCTGGCATGGCAAACTCAGCTCAGCTAGCCAAATAAAGGGTTAGTAGGCTATCTGTGTTGCACAGGCATGAAGTTTGGTTCGCCTGCTGTGTATGCCTTGCGAAACAAGCTCGTTGTGACCCTGCACTGTCTGTTGAGGCTGGAGAGGTCCCAGGGGTCAGCTGCCAGTTTGGCTGCGAGTTAACTGTGGGAAAGTCAGTCAGACCCACTGTTGCTATGCCCTGCACCCTGGCAAAGGCCTCATCTACTCACGTTGGAGCAGGGGCTGTGGCTGGGCAGTCCCAGCTAGCATGCAGCTCAGTGACAAAGTCCTGGTGGCCTCTCTCAACAAGAGAACATGGAGGGGTGGGTTCATCTGACATGAGGATGTAGTGGCATTCCACAGCAGATGAACCATGGCCATGAAGGTGCCATGTCTTCCCATGATAGACGGGACAGAAACTGCTGTCTCTGTCACCGTCTGATCCATCTCCTTGAAATCAAATCTCTATTCAGATCTATAGAGAGCATTTCCTCCGCCCAAGACTCCTGCTCCCTGTTCCTGCCTGGTGTGGAGGGCACAGAGGAGGAGGCCTTGGACACTACGGGTGGAAGCTGTTGTGGAGCCAGAGGGAGAGGGGCCGCTTGTGCTTCCACCTATAGGTTTCAAAAACCTGGTCCCTGTGCTGTTGTCTCTGGGGAGACTGTTCTAAGGGATAGTTCACCAGCGGAGGCGAGGGCAAACAGGAGAGGAGCCGTCCCTCCATCCTGCCTCTGCCCTCTACAGCCGGGGCAGGAGCTAAGGGAACCGGTGACACCAAGAGGCTCAGGGAGAGGTGGAAAAAAGTTAAATTACAGCTGGCTTTTTAAACTCAAATCCTTGCAGCATGCTGAAGATTGGCCAACATTGTATTTTGGAACTCCTGAAAAGTGGAGAGTATTCAGAATGCCAAAATAGAAGTAGGAACCTTCAACTTTTGTTTAAACTTTTGTTTGTCTTCCAAAGGATGCAAGAAACCTGTTAAAGAGAATGATGATGCTTTCTTGGCAGTAGTAATAAAGAAGAAAGAGCTACTAAGGTAATGCTGAATTCCACTGCCCACTTGGCCAGTGATTAATCTGGGCTATCCACTTGTTCTTCATCTGCTTCAGAGCTGTCCAGAGCACTGGACGGGCTGTCTGAACCAAAAATAAGCAATTCTTCATTGGTTTCATTTTCAGCTTGGTGTCGTTCTTGCCAAACTTGTCTCATGTTCTTCCACACTCCCATCAGGGATGTTACTGGATTGTACAGACAAGTTGCTTTCTGGCTCAGCAGAAAGATCTGTTGCATCAACTTTAAACATTTGGCAACCTTAGAACTGGCCCTCTGCCTCGAGGAGGAAGCGTTAATGTACTGATACATCATTCCCTCCATGTATACACTCTAGACCTCAAAAGATGATGCCTTCATTTACTATGTTACTGCTTAAGTCTATGTGTTATGCTAACAGTAAGGTTAAATGACATTGACAGTCTTCATTTGTATAATCTTTCTTTGTGTACAATGTTATTATATACATGTTTCAATGGTGATAATAAAGGGATTTTACTTTTACTGATCAGTAAAAGTTTGTAAGTTTGTATACATTTATTAACAATTTCACTTCAAACACTTCAAACGTTGCACTACTGGAACATTAAATTGCAGTTTAGTTTTTGCAAAAATATGTAGGTCTATATATTTAACAATGTAACTGCTAGCAGTATTTGGAAATCAAATAATCAAATATGTTTTAAATAAAGGAAAGCTTTTGACATCTCTAATATACACACTGTATTAACGTATTGTATTAAAACAGTGTCTTGTAACTGCACATACTGGTGATGTGAGAGAAAGGGGAGGCTAGACAGTGTGACTTGAAGAGTGGGAATAGCAAAATTCTTACATTGTTTCTCACAAGAACATTATCCAAATCTCATAAAAAAAAAAAAAACCTGTGCTTTCACACCGGACGTGGCGTGGTGGGTCACTGCAGACCCCGCTTCACACAGAATGCCCATCCACCATTTATTGAATATCACATTTTATAATAGCATGGCTATTGCACATTCCACAGAGCCTAGTCGTGGAAATCTTTAATCTTTAATAATTAACCCCAAAGGCTATAAATATATTGTTAAATCTTGTATTTAAACCACCTACATAAAGAAAAAAAATCCATAAGAAAAGCCAAAAGTTTGATAATTTTTGCTCATTTGGGGCATTAATGACCACTCAAATATCGCACATTTCAATATTGAAACTCGACCATTAAAATACTTTGAATAATGAAAAACATTCTTTTTACCCTTCAACATTAACAAATAAGGCCTGCAGAACAGCCTATTAAAGGGGAACTGCACCCCATGTTTTATCTTAATACTGTTAGCTGTATTACAATTACATACTAGGTGTCTGACCCAGGATGTTCCATGTTCCAAGAAATTCACTATTTTGTACTCATTTCAGCTCACTTTTTCTCCATATGTGCTGCACCGTTTTGATAAGGCTGCTGGTTTTCAAAGGGTTCCTGTGGGTCCTTAAAAAGTCTTAAATTTGTTTTTCGATTTTTAAGGCCTTGAAAGGTCTTAAATATTAACATTTTTAGAAGTATGTTCTAAAATGCTGTGCCGTGACTCAGCATGTTTTTGCATGCACTTATAATTTGATTCCTGCAGCGTACAGCATCTCTGTTCATCCCCGAGAGAAACGGGGGAAATGTAGGTATATAATGTTAAATATCAGAATCGAATCGGTTAGTTATTTTACATGTCTTAAACAATAACTACATTGTATATTAAATAAGAAGATTGAACACTGGGGGGGAGATCACACAAAATAAATGTTTACTACAGTTAAATAACTATTATTTACATCTCTAACCATTACCAGTTTATTTAGTAGGCTATACATACGTAGCCTACATGCATACATAAATGAACAAATTAATAAACAAATTATTTTTATATATAATATATAGCAGTACAGGTATAGCAATATTCAAAACATTTTAAAATACATTTCAAACCTAATGTTTTGCCAACAAAGAAAAGAAAGTTTGCTTTCAATAAATTATAAATAATTAAATTTTAGCACTGGAAAGACTAGGTTTTTTTTCTGTTCCAATAAAGCACTTCAAAGTTTGAGTGTTTGTGTGCCCAGAGAGAGATAGTACAGAAATTATTATTTGACAATATGCTATAGATCTTGTTGTTATATGATGTTATAGATCTATATAGGATGTAAATGAAACAGATGAAAAATATCTCCTTATGTAGATCTTTCTTCTATTTGCAGTAGGATTTTCTGCTATTGCTATTGCAACATGGAAGCGCCATGACTCACGGTCTTGTTTTAGTCTGAGATTTTTTCAGTTTTGAGCATGTAGATCCGTGAGGAGAATATTTTGTTTTATTTGTCTGTTATTGTGTGTTTCCTGAAAAGCCAAAATAAAACACCAGAGCTAAGGCACCTTTTTGTTCTGTACTCCCAGTTTTATTTGTTTTCCTTTCAAAAACTAGCCTATTCCAATGTGAATGAACTCGCTGCACTGAATACAGTATTACTGGAGTAAATTGTCCCATTTTTTAGCAGGACACTCACTGACAAAGAGTTTACTTTACAATAAACTAAATAACACTTGGACCACTAATTGTAAATTACAAATCAAACCAGGGTGTGTGTCTTATTAGTACGAAGCTTGAGATGGTATGCAGGTATTTATCTGAGTCGACTTTTAATGTTATTTAGTTGTTTTGTTAGTATTAAACACTGAAAGGGTTCAAATTAACTAGACAAATGCCAAATTAAATGAATTACATTAATGTTTGATTGTCAAATTATTAAAAAACAACATAGCTGTAGCTAGTTTTATATAGTTTCAAATGCGCTGTATTACCTTTCTATTGTAGAACGTACTGGTACGTCAATACTCCCTGAAGCACAGCTTACTTAGAACATACTGGTACATTCATACTGCTCAAAGGCAATCCTGAAAAGCCCCCATATCAACCTGTTGCTCACATCACTTTTTGGACAATATTGGCTTCGGCAAGTTGAAAGTTGAAAGGATTTTCATTGTATTAACAGTTTTCGTATAAATATTAACCCACAGAGTACTAAGCTAACAGTGACCGCTCTACATGTCAGGACTTCAGCACTCTCACACAAATCACATTTGCATTGATTGTAAATGTGTATGCTCGACTCTGTGCAGATGTGATCTTCATCAGGTCTCTATCGTTTATTCATGTACTCCAGTACTTTCCGTATCAGTTGTTGGGCCTGTTGAATTCATTCAGTGGAATCGCCTGGATGGAATCGAGAAGCCTATCTTCTTTGAACGTGCCTCAATGGCATGGAGGGAGTTGGAGCTGAACTTGGTGTATGATCATCATACTGAACCATTGATTTCCAACGGCATCCTTGACAGCCCATGAGCATCAGCGTTTGCCTTCCCTGATTGTGAAGCAGAAATCTGCAAGCTCAGCAACACATCTCTGTCCAGTGGTCAGTTTGGCGGTGGTCAGAATATAAGTGAGGGGATTATTATCTGTATATACGGTAAAGATAGTCCCAGAAGCGCTCACAGATGGCCCATTTCAACGCCAAAAACTCCAGCTTCCTTGAGTATATGTGGTAGTTCTTCTATGATGGCGTTAAAGTCCTGGATCCATAGGCTATAACTCTCAACTTTCCATCTCTGTGCTGGTAAAGGACAGCTCCTAGTCCTTGTTAAGATGCATCAGTGTGCAAGATGAAGGGCTGGTTGAAGTCTGAATAGCTTAGCACAGGGGGACTGGATAGTTTGTCCACTAGCTGAATTAACTCCTCTTGGTGCTGATCAGTCCAGGTGATTGGGGTCTGGCTTGGACGTTGACCTTTCCCTGGGTGCTTTGTTTTCCCTTTCTCAGAGCTCTTGGTGGGTGCTGGCTGAAGTACATTTTTCTCTGCTGGTTCGGAGGGTAGGTCATAGAGTGGCTTGGAAATGTGTGAGAAGTCATATATGTATGAGTGATAGTATGTCAGGAAACCCAGCACACTTCTGACTTCAACTACAGTGGCTGGTCTCTTTTCCTTCAGTGCCTGGACAGGGGCTACCTCCGACTGATCCATTGTATAGCCGTCTTCAGACATGATTCTGCCCAGGTACCTCACTTCCCTCTTAAAGAATTCACATTTACACCTCATGCTGTTGGTAACACTGTAACACCATCCTGACATGGTCCAGTTGGTCATCAAAGCTGGAACTGTGAACGAGGTTGTTGTCCAGGTTTAACTGGCTGATGGTGTCTTTCAGACCAGACAAACAATTTTCCATGCTTCACCAAAAGGAATATGGATACACATCCAGAAACCCTTGATGGTAGGCTTTCCCCTCATCCAAGATGGAGAACTATGAGCTGCCACTCAGAGAGTGAAGCATGTCCTGTATGCTTGGAATGGGATGCTGATCAGGAACAATCTTCTTATTGAGCTGACTGTAATCACAACAAGCTTTAGACTGCCATCTTTCTTTCATACGCACAAAACAGGGGAGGAGTACGGAATGAATGATCCAACCCCTGTGGCGCAGGTCTTGTATATACTCCTTCACCTCATTGTGCAATGGCTTAGGATTGGAAATATCTGTCTTTTGGACTGGTGTGGGGTCATTCAATCCAGGGCCAGTCCAGAAAAGTTGTCAAATTGTGTCAATAATAGATCAATTAAGTAATTTTGAGCAAAAGTTGGAACATAAACCAACTGTGGCCCTCCCTCCTCTTAGATCTGACTGATCTACTAGTTCTACTGTTGCCCCAGTGTGTTATATGTTTTGTATTCAAAGCAGTTTAAAAGTATTCATATAAAATAGTATTTAGATTTAACATAAGATATTAAAACAGATTTCTTCTAAAATGCATTTCTTAGTTATTGTGGGTTCTTTTACTGACATTAAAATGATATAGAATATCAATCTGAAATGAGTAACTCAATTCTGGGAAAAATACAGAAAACAATTACATTTAATTATATAAAAAAAGTTTAACATTACATTTTCACATTGAATAATGCATTTGAGGGGAAGATATTGGACTCATGACTGGAAGGTTGTGGGTTCAAATCCCTGGTGGGGCAGTGCTGTTGTACCCTTGAGCAAGGTACTTCACTTAGATTGCTCCAGTAAAATGCCCAGCTGTATAAATGGGTACAAATGTAAGTCGCCCTGGATAAGAGCGTCAGAAGAGCAATAGTTGAAAGCAGCTGTATTTCACTTGATCTCAAGAGAAATACATAATTTTGCTCTTGGTTCCCAAAAAAGTTCTAGAATAGTATTGATATTCCTGCTAGCCTGCATTACGGTTAAGAACCACTGATTTAAATACTTAATGACCTAACATTACCCTAATCATCCAACTCCACAAATCAAAAACAAGGATAATATATGTATTAATTGATTTTCTCAAATAGCCAGTACTAGAAAATACTTTAATATTTAATTTAAAAAAAAAACATTTTGTTTTACAAATCTATGTTTATTAACCATTTTTTCAGCCAGTAACCAAGATAGTAGACTAATCTAATATTTAAAAAAAGTCTAGTAAATAATAATTTATTATAAAGGCAGATTTAAAGTTATGAAAATAAATATGTGGAATTTGAAAATAAAAATGATAAACAAGATTTTAGGGACAGTTTAAATGTCCTCTGTTGCTTTGCAAAGAAACACTACAAGACTGAGAGATGAAGCACTGTGCAGTTTGTAACTTTACACATGCGCTCTGATTGCCTTATCATTGTTGTCCACCAGGCTGCACTCCATCAGACCTTTTCAAACCAATCACAACCAGCGCAGAGTGTGTTTAGGTGCTTGCATTTCAGAGCAGCCCATCTTGAACGCAGCCCATCTTCAGTCCATTAAACAGATGGGATGAGCTGCATGCACCAAGTGTCATGTGACGGGGAAATTAAACTTGCACCACCTGGAAAACAGGAAACTCAATTAATTTGTAAAAATACTGGGGGTTTGGCGAGCAAGCAAACACTGTTAACTAGCCACCCCTGATACATATTGTTGCTCACAGTACCTTTACTTCTGGATTATGGCCAACACTATTCCCCTTGGGGCATTGACTCAGTACTTAGGTAATGGCATTTGATCTAATTTAAATAAAATGTAAATCAGTTCTCATTATCAATAATTCTGAATTCAACTATAACATTTAGATGTAATAAATTATACATTTTTTCTGGATGATGGAAATATATCTTAGGTAAAAGTAATGTTTATAAACTATTGTAGATCCAAGATATATACTTTAACATATTTTATTGATGTATTACTGGAATGAACTTCAAACTGGGTAGGAACAAGCCTGCTGCCTTCTGCAAGGAAACTGAACCTGAGACGGATGTTAACATTTCAGCACACAGCCAAAGCTAGACAGAAGTGGCTACAGCACAAAAATGTAAATGTCTCTGATTGGCCCAGTCAGAGCCCCGACCTTATTTCAATTGAAAATGTGTGGCATGACTTTGCTGTCCATCAATGCTCCAGAACTTGACAGCTAGAACAGTTTTTAAGAAAGAATGGTCAAATCCCAACAGAATCACAGCTGTAATTGCTGCCAAAGGTGATTCTACCAAGTATTGACTTGGTGAATACTCATGCAACTAAAACATTATTTTTTTTGTATCACAATAAACGATAGGTTGTGAGTGCAACCCCGGTTATCTGAAAAAGGAAGCACTGCCCAAGGGGGAGGGATTTCTGCACGCTGCCATAGGAACCTGATCAAAACATCACTCTATCAAAGCTGCCATTGGCCCCTGCGCTAGTCACTCAGAACAGGTCCCTTCCCACATTCTATAAAACATGACGTCAGCGCAGGTTTGTCCTCTTTTGCTGAGAGCCAGGGCTTCCGTGCATCCTTGCAACCCTTGGGCAGTGCTTCCTTTTTCACATAACTGGGGTTGCATACACAACCTATCGTTATCTTTCAAGTCGGAAGCACTGCCCAAGGGAGGCAGCGAGCTGATAAGGGAGCCTACCCTTGAGATGAACCGGTAGGGGCCTCGGCAACACAACTCCAGACAGTAACTTCAGGGGCCCCGTAGGGCCGCACCTGAGCCGCCCAGGAGCAAGGACCGCAGTCAAGCTCTTACCGGGAACTGTCTAGAGTCAGCATATATGAGGCGGGGCTACAGAGGTTAACTCTTACGCCCTCCGCTCACAATAACAAGTCCGGCTGCTCTACTAGTGCAGCTAGGAGCGAGGCCAAATCTACTTGCACAATATCTGGTGCGGGCAATCAAGCAAATTGTGCAGCCTCTGAGCATATCATGGCAGTGGACCCCTGATCCAATAGGATCGGGGCCACAGACCCAATGAAAAAACAACAGAATACATAGTTGGCTAGTCAACAGAGTAGCCGAGCTGAACAAGAATATACAATATGTACATATCTCGTGACAGCAAGACCTTCATGTTTGTCAGCGCGCAGCACAGGAGCATCCATCTCAACTGAATAGTACAGAGTGGAAAAGCTCTATTGTGCTGACAATTACATTTCGTACAAACAAACTATATACACTACGGGGCGCAGGAGCCTGCTCATGCACCACACGTGGGACATCAGAGTGATGGTCGCTTGCTCCACTATCAAAGCTAGAAGCAAGGCCACACCAGCTCGACCATGTCGTGACAAACTAACTATATACATGACGGGGTGCAGGAGCTGGCTCATATGCCACACGTGGAACACAGGAGCAGTTGACACCTACTGAATAGCGCAGCTAACGTAGGGCAACTACAGCTCTTACCGTGTGAATAAATGAACTATGTACATAGCGGGGCACTGGAGAACCTCAAGCTCCCTCCACTGGAGGGCAACAGCAGCAGTCCCCTTGTTCCATGGCGTAACACAGCGAGAGCGGGCCACAGACCTGCTGACCAAGGAACTATATACACAGCGAAACTCAAGCGCCATCAGCTGGGAACAGCGGCAGTGAGCTCCATGCTGCACAGGTCAGACGGAGCCACAGTCCTGCTGTTTAACACACATTATACACTGATCAGCCATAACATTATGACCACCTGCCTAATATTGTGTAGGTCCCCCTTTTGCCACCAGAACAGCCCTGACCCGTCAAGGCATGGACTCCACTAGACCTCTGAAGGTGTGCTGTGGTATCTGGCACCAAGACGTTAGCAGCAGATCCTTTAAGTCCTGTAAGTTGCAAGGTGGGGCCTCCATGGATCGGACTTGTTTGTCGAGCACATCCCACAGATACTCGATTGGATTGAGATCTGGGGAATTTCGAGGCCAAGTCAACACCTTGAACTCATGATTCATCAGACCAGGCCACCTTCTTCCATTGCTCCATGGTCCGGTTCTGATGCTCACGTGCCCATTGTAGGTGCTTTCGGCAGTGGACAGGGGTCAGCATGGGCACCCTGACTGGCCCCATATGCAACAAACTGTGATGCACTGTGTCTTCTAACACCTTTCTATCAGAACCAGCATTAACTTTTTCAGCAATTTGAGCTACACTAGCTCGTCTGTTGGATCGGACCACACGGACCAGCCTTCACTCCCCACGTGCATCAATGAGCTTTGGCCACCGATGACCCTGTCGCCGGTTTGCCACTTTTCCTTTCTTGGACCACTTTTGATAGGTACTGATCACTGCAGACCGGGAACACCCCACAAGAGCTGCAGTTTTGGAGATGCTCTGACCCAGTCATCTAGCAATCTGGTCCTTGTCAGAGTCGCTCAGATCCTCACGCTTGCCCATTTTTCCTGCTTCTAACACATCAACTTTGAGGACAAAATGTTCACTTGCTGCCCACCCATTGACAGGTGCCATGATAACGAGATTATCAGTGTTATTCACTTCACCTGTCAGTGGTCATAATGTTATGGCTGACCGGTGTATATACAAAGCGGGGTACAGGCCAGATGCATGCACCACCGCAACACAATGCAATAATGAACATACTATATACAGGACGGCCTCGTAAGTCAACGTGCCTGTAGGCCACATGACAGACCCTGGGAACACATTGACAGGGCTGTCAGTAAATTCGGCAGCAGGTCGCATGGGTGCTCGACTGGAAGGCATAGTCCAGTGGAAGGGGAGACACGGTTCACTAGCTCCCTCAGGATGTACTTAACATGGGCAGACTGGGACAGGAAAAAGGCAGGAGCCAGAGCCTGTAGGCTACTGGGGCTCGACTACAGCCAACACCAGATCCCCAATGGAAAGGACCGGTACCGTCACATCCAACCTGTAGAACCGGGCAAATGTAAGCGGCGAGGCCCAAGCTGCAGCCGCACAAATGTCTGCCAAGGGGACGCCTTGAAAAAGGGTCCAAAATGTGGCAACGCCTCCAGTCGAGTGGGCCACCAGGTGTTCTGAGGTCCCGGTTGACTCGTAGGCCATGGTAATGGTGTCGACAATCCAATGCGAGAGGTGCTGCTTTGAACACACCTGGCCCTGTGTCTGCGCTCCATAAGACACAAACAGTTGGTCCGAGCACCGAATGTCCTTAGTGAGTTCCAAATAGCACCTGAGGGCCCACACAGGGCAGAGCAGGTGAAGCTGACTTTCTTGCTCTGAAGCGAAGGGAGGAGGATGAAAAGCCATCAAATCAGTAGGCCTGTTGACATGGAATGGAGACAGCACTTTCATGAGGAATGCAGGGTTAGGCCGTAACATGACCCTGAAGCCATCTCCCACAAAACGGACACACGATGGGTGTACGGACAGGGCGTGTAATTCACTCACGTGTTTTGCAGAGGTGATCGCTAGCAAAAACGCAGTCTTAAGTGACACCAGCTTCAGCTCACCTGAGTTCAGTGGCTCAAATGGGGCTTAGGAAAGTGCGTCTAGCACTACATCAAGGCGCCATGTGGGCAGTGAAGGGGCGAGAGGAGGCCGCAGCTGTCGAGCTCCCTTTAAAAACTGCATAGCCAGGTAATGAGACCCAGGGGGCTCGCCATCAATCTGGACATGACATGCGGAGATGGCCGGCAGATACACTTTGAGCGTGGACGGGGACATACCCTGGTCCTACAGCTCCTGTAGAAATTGCAATATGATCCCAATGGAGCAATTAATTGAGTCTTGACTGCCGTCTTGGCACCAGGTGCTAAAGATCCGCCAGCGGTAGGAATACTGCAACCTCGTAGAGGGAGCTCTTGCCGACTGAATAGTGGGTACTACCCCAGGCAATCAGACGCTCCAGCTCAGGGGCTAGGTCCAGAGCTGGAGGAGGCCCGAATTGGGGTGCCAAGGCATGCCCTGCACCTGGGACAACAAGTCCGCTCTCACTGGGAGCTGCCAACGCTAGCACGTCGATCCTTAGGGTTCCTGAGCGGTCTTGGATGGAGAACCATAGTGGGCAGTGTGTGGACTCTGCCGAGGCAAAGAGATCCACGTCTGCCCTGCTCAACAGTTGCTGTATCACAAATGGGTGGAGACGCCATTCCGAAACCGGCGGGCCTCCGCGTTGGCCAGGCCTGGAGTGGAACCGTGGCTGCGCCCACAGAAGCAGACGGCATGCTATACAGTACAGTCTACGCGACTGGAGATCTCCTTGCTTGTTGATATAGGCGACCACTGCTGTGTTGTCCATACGAACCAGCACATGTCTGTCCCACAGGACTGGCAGGAAATAACTCCAGGACGTTGATATGCAGGGCCTGTGCAGGTTTCGTCCACCTGCTTCGGACTCCACGTCCATCGTAGACTGCTCCCCAACCCTGCTTGGAGACGTCTGTCGTCATAACTGCTCGGTGGTAGGCTGGGGCACACCGAGGGTCAAATTGTGGGGGCTCCGCCACCAAAAGAGCGCCTTCCAGCACGCCGGAGTAACTGTGACTCGGCGTGCTCAATTGCAGCAAGGATGCATCCTGAGTGACCTGAACCACCACTGCAGCAGCCTGAATTGGAGGAGGCCAAGGGGGAGAGTCTGTGATGCAGCCGCTAGGAGGCCCAGCAGCCTCTGGCAAAGGGACACCCTGACATGAGCTCTCAGTCGGAAGAGGGAGAGGCACGTGTGTATTGAGGCAACTCGCTCTGGCGCCAGCGTGGCGAGCATGGCAACAGAATGCTCAACCTCTCCAAATCGGATCTCCTGTTTTTCCCCCACTATTCCTCACCTGCTGCTGACCTCTCTATCTCGATATCCTTGGAATCCACCACACTCTCTTCTTCTTCCACTAGAAATCTAGGAGTCACCCTCGATCCTGCGCTTTCCTACATCCAGCACATTACCACGCTGACACGCACCTGTAGATTCTTCCTGAGCAACATACGCCAAATCTGTCCCTTCCTCAGTGACTACTCGACTCAGCTGCTCGTCCAGTCCCTGGTCCTCTCCCGCCTGGACTACTGCAACTCCCTCCTGGCCGGCCTGCCTGCAACTACTACCCACCCACTCCAGCTCATCCAGAACTCTGCGGCTTGTCTGATATTCTCTCTGCCCCGATTCGCACACGCTACTCCACTGCTCCGCTCCCTCCACTGGCTCCTGATACCGGCACGCATTCAGTTCAAGACATTGACCCTCACTCACCGCTGTCTTAACCACACTGCACCAAGTTACCTTCAGAAACTTGTCTCTCCATACATCCACTGCCAGAAGACTAACTCTGCCTCCTCTCCACTCTCCTTCCTCCAGAGCCTGCTCTTTCTCATCCCTAGCCCCTAAATGGTGGAATGACCTTTCCACTGAAGTCAAAACAGCAAAGTCCTTGACCTCCTTATGGCGCTTACTCAAGACACATCTTTTCAGACAGTACTTGTAATATTACTCCTTTTAATCCCTGTTAGATAGCACTTCACAGAGTTTTATTATGCTTCTTGCATTTTTGATTGTTTTCCTCCTTACTCCCTTTCCCGTAGCCCTTGACTGTGACTCTACATCTTGACAGCACTTAGCTTTTACTCTCCAGGATGTATGACCTCACTTACTGTACTTGCCTGTGTAAATTGGAAGTTGTAAAATGTATTATATTTAGAATTGCTATGTTTAATGTAAATTGAATTTGTAATGTTTGATGCATCTTTCAGATCCACCGCCGGGCTTGATGGCCTGGGACATGGTGCACAGGTTGAGCATCTTGAAGCCCAACACCTTGAGGTGGCAGTTCAGGCGCCTGCCTGCCAGTGAGACGATGGCGGAGATCGGCAGGTGGGCGGGGCTGTGACCTGGGCTGTGGTCCAGCCTATGGCCTGGGCTTTGGCCTGGGAGACGCGGTCGGGGGGCCTCCCCGCCGGCGAGCTGCCGCAGACAGCCTGCGCTGCTGGGCCTGAGGTGCAACGGGGTACACCCGGGCCAACTACAGGGACTGCTCCCTCTCCTGGAGATCTCCTACAGCCGCAGTCGCGGGCTGTAGTGCGGGCGCAAGCCAGCGGAGGAGCACCTCACGCGGGTGAGATCTCTTAGGACACACGAGGCTCAGGCTGGGCAGCCGGGCCTCAGATTTTACTGCCGCTGCTAGCGCTCCTGCTGTGGAGGAAAAAGCCCTGTGGACAAAAAAACAACACAGCAATCAGTCAGAATATATAAGGCACTACATAAACAAGACTATTATTTTTAAAGTGTGCTATTTGTAGCTGAAACTGAAACTGAAGCACACCGGATCCCTGGAGCGTGGACGGAACAGAGTCGGATTAGCTATTAATAATAATTAAACAATACAAATAGACACAGAAATAAATGGTGGTGACAGCACAGCCATGAAGCCAACCAACCGAACAATAATAATTTTTGTAAACAATAATAAGGTCTAATGCACAGACAAGACACAGAGAGCTCATGTTCTCGGGTCCAGGTGAAGTGGCAAAAGAGGACAAACCTGCGCTGACATCACGTTTTATAGAACAGTAAGTGGAAGGGACCTGTTCTGAGTGACGAGCGCAGGGGCCAATGGCAGCTATAATAGAGTGACGTTTCGATCGGGTTCCTACGGAAGTGCACAGAAACCCCTCCCCCTTGGGCAGTGCTTCTGACTTGAAAGATAACAAATATTTTGTCCCTTCAAGGTGTTGTGTATGTGGCATTAATCAAAGGGAGAGAATCCAGATTAAATAAATTTTCTTTCCAGATTGTGGGTGTGAATACTAAGTTTAATGCCATGTGTAAGATAGAATTGTTTCAGGCTGGTTGATACAATGCACTGCACTTCTACTTGACTGTGATGTAAGGCGGTCAGACTTTATGTGCGTATTGCTTATTTGCTTATTATGTAAATTCTCACTTACAGTACAGATACAGTAGGCACATAGCTATAATACGAGTGAATGTATATATTTCCACTACAGCATTCAAGACCAGTGAGAATCTAAGACCAACCAGTGACTATTTGGTTTGAGATTATAATCTGAGTTTGGTAAAAAAGTGTCAGGTTTGAAATGTGCATAAAACGTTAGTTTAATTGAGTGTGGATCAAGGAAAGGGACTAGACAAAATCAAAACGTTGACTTACCCATGAATTGCTAAATACAGATCTGCACCCTATCGTGATTAATGTATGTATAGAAGAAAATGTATACTATTTATAAATCAAATCATGAAAGGGTACAACTCTGTAATTTGTAGGTGAGTCAAAGCCCTAGGATTCACCTAAAATAGCAAATCTCAATGCAGTGCATTTCTCCCTCAAAGTTTGACAGTGAAAGAGATCGCATTAGTCTTAACTAGAATAATTTACCTGCAGTATTTACAGGACCTGCTAGGGTACATGAGAATTCAACAATCTTAAAGTATTCCAAAATAAGTAATAGTTAATACATCTGAAACTAGCCATCAGAATGATGGATGCCAGAATGAATTGAGCACTGTAGTACTGTCAGTGTTTCACAGGCCCTAATTTTTATTCTGCCAAGGCACTATACATATAATTAGGCAACGGATCCTCCACATTCACAGTCCCGGTGACAACCACTACTACTACTAATAATAATAGATATTCTCATCGTCCTCATAATACTTTTATCTGTTAAATACATAATTCCACTGTGCTCCAGGTGAATACATTTCATTATTAGTGTAATTGATGCATACATCATTTGTCAATTGAAATGGCCACCTAATTTAGTAAATATGCAGCTGGAATGCACAGCAATAAGAGAAACCTTTCTTATAAGTCCCAGTGTTTAAAATATTTAAGTATTGTGTCGATATGTTACTTCTGTCAATAGCTTGAGTGTAATCTCCAGTTCATTATTAGAATAGTTGGTATATAAGCAGTGCTATTTATCATCCGGGAAAGGGAATTCTTGCTTTATTTGTTTATTTATAATCTGCAGTATCCTCAGCTAATTGTGAAAGATTGTATCCTCAAGGCAGTTTCAAGCCTTCTCTCTTAATTATGCAATGGAGGCTAATTGTTGAATGACCTGCAACTGACTTTCTGAGACTTGGAAACAGGAAGAAGAGAAGATTATTCTACATTTTTTGTATTTGTAGAATTGGAGACTAGAACATTTAATAATACATGTGCAGCAAAGTGAAGATTTTGCTTTTATACGTCTTAAAATTGACACACTATAAAACGCATAAAGATTTAATGGTATTACTGCTGTGAAAATCCTCAGAGATTTTTCTGGTCAAATGATGTTTTAAGTCAATTGCATCTGACATGTAATGAAGGGTTTTTTAAAAGTCATACAGGGTACTGATAGTGTAAAAAGAGGCCTGTCTATAGTGGCATGTTTGGGTGAATTATCTCCTACTGATACTTAATCTCACATCATTGAGGAAGCAATGAGGTTTTCCAGCCAAGACACTGGTTTGATGTAGTAGAAGAGTTCAGGAAATTATTGTTATGATTCAGAAGGCAAAATAAACTTTGATATCATATTTAATAATACATATTGGAATATCAAAACTTCTATGATGGTAAAAGGCTTTTACTGGTATACAACATTCCACAAACAACTGCAAGCAGTAAAAACTGATCAATGGAAAATGTTGAATGGTGTATTATGTTGTTTTCTGATTAAAAAGAATATGTCAAACTCACAATAAAGGGACATCCTAAGCTGAATGACCCATATTCTTCAATGGAGGGAAAAAAGGTCAGGTGAGATCTTTAAAATTTAAAATGCATCCTAACTACCTTTCTTCTCGTAATACGAGGAAGTTTAATGAATGAATGAAAAGCATGACTCAGAATGACACCAGTTTTGTGTTAAATGACAGCCTTGGATATTTTAAATATATTTTATAAGTACAGTTTCGGTATTTCAAGGCTGTTACTCTATTAAAGACCGATGCCATTCTCCTCCTAATTGCTGTGTCTCTAGGAGATTAGCCATGATGTCCAGATATATAGTTTTTTTCCCTTATATTATGAAAGTGTGTATTATTAAAGTGTATTGTTTTTACTGGATCTATGGGAAAATATACTGTTACTGCCATCTTTATATTTTTAAATAATTATAAAAATAAATTAAGGTTTCAAAGTGACAGAGCTGCTATTAAGTGATATGCCAAGTACTCCATTTGTGAGTGTGTTGCTGTAATTTGAAATCAATATGCTTTCAAAGCAATTGCTAATTGGAAATGTCTTCTCTTCAGAGAGGATTGGATTCCATTAATTTAGACAGCTTTAACAGTAAATAATTTATCTTCAGTCATTTCCTGTACATATTATATTTTTGTATAGTGTGTACCTTAAAATAAGAATGTCAGATCTCTAATCTAATTTAATTTGTATGACTTTTAAACCTTTATACTGTGCATTTAATTTAACATTTAATTACAGTTCAATTCCACATCTATGAGAACAACATTTCAACTTTAGTTACTATGATTATTATTAATATTATCATCAATAATAATAATGTAATAATTGTAAAATACAAAATCTGGATCCCCTTATGTTCACACAATTTCCCAAATTGTGTAGGTCTCTTGCATCATTCTAAGATTCACTTAAAACACTGATTTGCAAGTAATTCATAATTGAGAAGAAATGCACACATTTTTCACATTATCTGGAGATCATGCTACTACACATTTTAGAAAAGGGTCTGCTACTTCACTTTTATTCAAACACAGAGATAGAGCTAATTGTTTGTTGTTTAAATAATTGAGTCAACTTTATCTACTTATTTTAGGATACCGATAAGCCCTCATGATTACACAGGGACTTTAAAAGTCATATACCACGGACTCCTAGAGTACAGGAAAAAAAAACATTGTATATGTAAAACTTAAAATAAAAGTGGGCATATGTAACAGAACAGAACCATGTTGCGTATTGGAATATAAAAAAATATGCTGGACAAAGGATTAAAGTTTATTTTTTAAGCAGCACATATCCATAGAGACGCTTTTGGAATTGTAATACCAGCTGAGGTAACTATACTTAGTACAATTCTGCCTGAAACCTTATTGGATTCAGAGGACAGCATGCCTGCCAAAATCAAGGAACGTCCAGGCATACATCTGTTTCCTTGTACGTGCTGCCGTGCTGCTCCCACCCTTGCACTTGTAGCTCTATGCCCTAGAACCTTGCATTTATCTCTCAGATCTATGATTCAGTTACAGGAAAAAAGGAACACTAATGGTAATTGTTACAAAAATGAACTTTGACATTCTTAATCCCTCTCCAGATCCTGACACATATTTAAATTGGTTTGCCTTTTGAACCTAAAACCTTCTTATCTCACCATCAGAGAAGATATACATCACTAAGTTCAAGAGAAGAGGGTCTATAAACTCACCTTGATAAAGCCTCAATGTCTTGTAAATCACCCCACTCCTGGATATCTTCTCAGTCTACATTAGAAAGTCAGTTATTGCTGAAAATCTAAATAAACTAAATTAATTGTTTAATGTAATCAATAAGAATAAGATTAAGAACTAGAAGTTGCACACAACATTTCAGCTGCAGGGTATAGATCTAAGCACACATTTGAAGTTCGCATGCTTGTATTGAATGGGTGTATGTCATTTCAATAGATTGTATTATACATTTGTAGTTTCGATGCCTGTGTATTACAAGATGTATAATTTGATTACAATGGATTTTAGAATACATTTGTAGTTTGCATATTTGTGTTATTCAAGATGTGCAATCTAATTTTACAAGTTGGCCACTAGATGGCGATAGTGGTCTACAATGTACTATAAAATGTGTTTCTTCATTTATTTGAATGAATATGAAAATCTGACAGTCTGTTTAGTATAGATCAGCCATGTGTTGTATTGTAGCAAGTTGGTTCAAACAACTTTGACACCTCTCCATCCTGGTGTCTGAAGAAGTTGCTGGAAGTTTCATCGAATGGCACATGGCAGCCAAGTCATGCAACTGATCGACTTGAACAACTATATAAATAGGACATGAGGCAATAATGTACATCAAGTTTAACATGGAAGTGGTTTTGGAGAAGATGATTGGGTGAAAATGGTAAATGTATACAAATATGCAATATGGAAACACAACCATGTGATGAAACTGTAAACGTTATAACAATTGGGTTCAGCTCTTAGGTGTAGTTTATATTGATGTGATTTGGTGTCATGAGTTGAACATATTGTTCCACTGAGAAATTGTGTACCAGTGCATACATTTTAAACTGGAGCAACGTGCCTTGGACAAAAGTGAAAGAGTACGATACTCGTGTCATGTATGTCACATTTCAGCACAGTGGGCCTTAAGGTGGTAGAGAAGAAATTGCAGAAATGTAATCGCCCGGCACAATATGGCTGCCATACTGTACGACTGATAGACTTCCTATTAAGACATCTAAACTTAGGTCATAGGTAAGGGAACAATGCACAATAAGGATTTGATTTGATTGGATGGATGGAGCAAGTAGTTTAAACAAATATAGGTTTTCAAAAATTCTGAATATGGCCTCCACACTGCATCACCAGTGGTGACAAAAGTAACCACAAACAAGCATACCATTGCCAATTAAAAGTGCACCAGTGTCAGTGAGTTTTTGAAAAAGGCTTATGAGTTTTTTCTGGGGTAAATTTTCTTGCCTATACAATATACAAGTCTCCCATATGTGCAATTTCATTGGATTGCGATGGCCATGTTTTTCTATGCATCCACTCATCTTTTACAGATCTGATTGATAGCTTTATGTGTCACATATGCAACGTTTCAGCACACTGGGCCCTATAGTACTGGAGAAGTAAACATTTGAACACGGTCACACATAGAAATGTATGATCCAATATGGTGACTAAACCATGTATACCATAATCTTCAGTTTCTGGTTGTAGGTTCAAAGCATAGACTTGAAATTATATGTGAAGTTTCATAATTATTTTGTAATTATTCCTGTTCACCATGAATGTGTAATGTGTGTGTGACATTACTTTTGCACAGTGTGCCTTACAATTCTGGAGAAGAAGGCCAACACACTCCTGACTTTGTCACCTCCATCATTGCCCATTTCCATGTTTCCATGTTTGGTTCATTTCCTATGTGGGCCGGTCACCCCTTGTAGACACCTGGACCGCACATTGTCATCAGCCATCGCCAACACAAACCCCCAAACCCCCACCCCACCCCACCTTATCGCACTTCGTTGGCACCCAGATCCACACATTGGCAACACCCACACCCACCCCCACCCCCCCGGACCACACTTTATTGGGACCTAGTCTTCACCGGCTGTTGCCCCCTTGGTAAAAGTCCCAGTCCGCCCCTAACCAATGTTATTAATGTGATATAAACCCTGTTTATTTGAGGGTTTAATTTTGAATGCTTCACCATGTGTATCATTTAATGTTAACCTAAGTTTACATGTTCACACAAAAGAAATTACTTTTTTGTTTTCACATTAAGTCTTCATATTTGCTAACTTTTTGATGGTGTCCAGTCATTACAGTAAGTCAAAAAATGTTTTGCCTGACTTAGGTAGCAGTTACTTCATTGTAAGATATATAAAGGGTTAATAATAGGTATAGAGGGCCATTTCTATACAAAGGCTAAATCTCAGATTTGCATTTGAAGCATGTTTCTTTTCATGTCAGAAACACTTGCCTGATTTAGACTGCTGTGTTGAAACTCACCATTTTCTTGGCATTTTGTAATTTTAGCATAAGCAAGCACTTGCTATTCTTTGAAGTCAGCATCCTGTCGGTTAAGGTCTTTAGTTTTCTCCAGGCAACAACACTGACCTGCCAGAAGGCATAAATCATAATTAGGATATCTACGATACAATGGTGTCCCTTGGTTACTACCACTACAGGGAATAAAGTTGTCTAAATTTAGGGTGAATCCTTGCAAATGTTGAAAATAAGATTTTATATGTCGGCAATTCTCTATAGTACTAAATTGAAGAAGTTTAAACTGAATTTTGTACATGAGTATGAACATTAAATCAAAAATTTCTATGAAATAATCATGTAAACAGTACTTCATAGTACTACAGTTGCAGCCCCATGAAAATACATTTTAATTTGGTGTTTAACATTTTTAAGATTAATGTTATCGGGGTGAGAAACAGCAAATATCTGAAAATTGTTCTAATATAATTCTGTACTGTCACTTTTGTTTTCTATTCACTGTCAAGCCAACATAAAAAAAAAAAAAACATTTATCTGATTTTGCAGTAGGTTAAAAGCCAAATGGACTAAAGAAATGGCAACTGTGCACAGTGTGTATTAACAAGGTTTTCCTTATATTGGTCCTTAAAGTCATGCTTGAATTTGTTCAGATTGACCTTTATAAAGGTTAGTTGTGGTACAGCTCAGAAGATAACTCTGTTCTGTCATCCGAGACGACATTCAAAGCAAAAATAATACGATAACAGCTGAAAAAAGGAAAGTTTTACATGTGAATTCATGGGGCCAATGTTGTATATGCCAAAGGGGTTTCATCCCAAACTACTGTACAGTTTTTCAAAGCAATATCTCAGCCTAGTTCAAGGTGATGTCAAGTTGTCTGCCAAAGCAGTAACCGTATTGTCATGGAAGATGTCCTTTTTCACTAATTGATTTATTCAATGATTATATTTGAATTGTTACCATAAAACCATTGTTTATACCCTGAGATTTTAATTGATATTAATACTAAATTTCAGAGTTAGTGCTCCTTTATGCTGTGCAGACCCTGACTAGTTAATGTATCCCAGTTAATGTGTTCTGTTGTTTCTTGTTTTTATCCTATGGGAAAATATATCAATATTATTTTTGTATTTACCTGTATCTTGTTGAAGCCTGCTGTGGGGAGACTCCAGATGTGGTCAGAATCCCTCTCCTCTTTAAAGAACCTTTGACCCCATTAAATAATTTTGTATTTTGTATAAAGTCATTTAGTTTACAGAACTAACATTTTGGTTTTGTATTCTGTTTTGTATAACAATTTGTTAAATATTCTATTTCTACCTTTGGTTTAGAAGGATTTAGCTCCATTACAGAAATAAACCCTCCAGTAAATTAATTGTTAAAGACTGAACACAGTTAACTGTGTTATTAGTATCCCAGAGGAAGGGGTGTTAATATTGCATCAAAATTACGTGCATAACCAGTGGAATCAGGACAGATGCATTTTTTTCCACTTGTGCACCATGTGCACCAAAATTATAAATTAAGAGATGCATGTGGCCACAATACACTTCTGCACACCATCTGGAAGTAAAAAATAATTTTAAAAGAATACTTAAATATTTACAGTATTAAAAAGGTTCATAATAAGAAAAAATGGTAGCACAATTCTCTGAAGAAGAATGCAATAGAATTCAAACCAGATAAATTCATGCGAAATGAAAGATCAATTAAGGAAAAATGGTGTGTGTGTGTATGCAAACTATTCAACAAATTTACTGTGAAATACTGTTTACTGGGTGTGAGTTTCAAATTAGTTTTGTCTTCCTGGATTCACTAGATTGCACTAGAATTTGTGCCAGTCATCATATTCTGATTGTTGCATGACTCTGCATGACTTTTATAATTAACTCACCAACATAAAACTCAACTGAATAGATTTTAAACAGATGAACAGATACAAAAAGATCTTCCCTTTTAAAATGGATTGTACATTAAATATATAAGATGTTTACACATTGTTTTACTTATTGACCTGGACTTGTGTTGTGAGAGTTTTTGTTTCACCCTTTTTTTTCCAAATGTAATCTTAAATCAAATTTGTCTACAGAGTTGTAGAATTGGATTGGATTTAATTAATTACAGAGTAATTAGTATTCTTTAACAGAATGCTTTCGCAAAGTAACCCTCCCAACACAGTATATAGGACATTATGCAAATGTTAAAATGGCAGTGGGCCTGACACATTGATGATGACGCATGATTATAGCTCCACAAACTTAAAGAACTTTATCGACCACATTTTTGTTAGTTTAAGAAAACAACAGAATCCATATTGTTATGACTTTGTTCACAGTAATTGTATGCAGAACCTTATTATAGGAGCTTATTAAACAGCATTTTGAGAACCATTCAATTTAAATTCCAACCCTAAAAGTGTTGTTTCAAGTTTTTTTTTTTCAGTTGCCGCTGCTACTCCAAAATGTATTGGTCCAGGGTAAGAGATATTATCCTTGGAAAACAATTTAACTACCCTGTATTTGTGCAGACATAAATATTTATGTAATCCTGGAGAGATCTGTATCTGAGCTGCTGACAAATTGAAGTTAGAATCCGAAAAGTTCTGCATTTCTCCAAGCAAGCATTGAAGACAGGACAATATTTAAATAAATAAGCATTTGAGACACAAAACACCAAGGAACTATCTCCCTCTCGTTCATATATACATATAGACACATACACTTTAGAAATAAATGATCTGTTTCTTGTATGGTAATCAGATTATTAGAATGTTGTTGAAAACATGCTGCAAGAAGAAAATAATTTGTATTAACATTGTACCAACATGATATCTATACTATTTCCTGTATACAAGCAGCTTGGAATGTTGTCTAAGATAGGAAAATAGATAGATAGATAGGAAATGTATGTATCTTGTACCATTATAGCACAGAGCAGAGTTTAATTCATTTGGAAACTCGCTTTTGATTCCTTACTCGGAGCTCTGTTGGCTGAGTAAGGGAAATGCACAACTATGAAATAACAGTGCCTGCACTTCAGAACATACAAACCCTGTCACAACAGCCATCTAAGGTACAACATGAAGACTGATCATGCTTTGCAGTGTTTAAGCAGTTTCAGCAAGTTGTGCAATCCTTTTTTTAAATGATTTTCATTTTTTGTTGGTTCACACTTGATATCTCTGCAAGGTGAACAGCAAGTGTTCAATGAATTGCATTAACATTGTATAAGATTAGCAATGTAAATAATGAAATGAAATGATGTATGACATGCTATAAATGGGGAATGGTATGAAGCTATGCATGAATCATTCCTCTCTATACAGTGTGCAGTGTGCACAACGTGAGTTACATAGACATTGGCATATATCAGGTATTTCCGTCAACTCATAATGTACCTTCAATTTAGCTCTTTCCTGTGTTACATTTATGGCACTGAAAAAAAAAATATATATATATATATATATATATATATATATATATATATATATATATATGATAAAATATATAAACATTGTAATTATTTTATGAAGGATTAAGCACAATTATGTATTTTTTTGTACACTGAAAATGTGAAAAACAGACAAAAACGTTTTAAAGCTAGGCAGCAAATCATCCTCAAGAATAAGGCACATCGGGACATTGTTTAAGAGGAAATGCAAGCTAAATCAATATGTATGAGGTCCAGTGTGTACTGTGTGTTGGTTGTGATTTCTTCAGCTAATTTTGTTTGCTATGGAAGGTGATAGTAATACTAGGGAGAGGGAGGGGGGGTATTGGTGAAAATTAGATTCTGCTCAGGCTGTATAATTTAAATCCCTACCTTAACGGATTGCATCCTATTACATTTTCAATAAAATGAAGGTTAAAGACTACCAAATGTGCTGCACTGCAATGCAGATAAGTTACGAGGACAAGGCCAAGGGCCCTGCTGAGACCCGGGAAGAATTTGCATCCCTGTAGAATTTTCACAAGAATTCTAAAGCAAGATTCAGAACATATATCTAAAGATAACAAACTGCAACTTCACAATTCATTTATCTGCTAGCCACTGTTAGGCTAAGAAATGGGTTCAGCAAATAAGACAGGACCAAGTGCTGTTCTTTGGAGCTCCACGCTTCTTTATTGCATTGTGCACACCGTGAATCTTGCTGGGAGTAGTTAGAAGAACATATTTGCAAAAGCTTATATTTTTGTTAGAAGAAACAATACACAAATTATCTTTTTAACAATAATATGCTTATATTAGTCTTTATGCTTTAAGGGAGTTAAAGTAGTTTTATCCTAAGTAACAAGAGATGCAGACACTTCTTATCAATCTCAAGCTTGGTTATGATGCACATGTTGGGTCTCTATGTCTGTGACTATGAGCACTAACATATTTTGCTATATATTCTGGCATATGGTGCTTTATTGATTACACACATATTGCTATGAATTTGCCTTAACTTTATACCACTTTGTGGGTTTTCAAACCACTTTTTCTATGACAAACTTACATAATAGCATTTTTTTAAATTGGCAGTAAAAACAAGATTTTTGACCAATTTAGTTGCAAATCATTTATTTATGTATTTATTCTTTCATAAGTATTTTCACTATTTTAGCACAGATTCTTAAAGCTATAGGGGGAAACTATATTACACAGACAAACATACAATCCAGAAGGGAGACCAAAAAACAATGTGTTCTGCTAGAAAAACTCCAGTAAGGACAAGAATGCCCCCAGGTTGTACAGCACAATTACAGTTTTTGTTAGTACCATTTTTCACTTTGTGCTGCCAAACAAAACAAAAAATGTAGTCAAAACAGAATGAAAAATACACAAAAAAGATACTTAAATACCCTTTGCACGAAGCTTGGGTGTTACTAACCACACATAAGTGGAATTAATACTGTGGAAGGAAGTTATGCATCTATACATATTGTGCAGTTGAGATCAGTAGTTCTGGTTTATATTACTTCAGCCCAAAATAGTATAGAATTGTAGGAATGTTTAGTGGGAAATGGTATTAAAGATATTTGCACTTCTCACTGATGAGTTTACTTTGATGCTATCCCAATTGTACTATACACATGTACTATATCAAATATTTGTTTGTACTTGTGTGCTTCTATATTGTATTATACACTCATGTATTGCACAATGAACAAATACACCTTGTACTTTAACTGCAAGGAATTGCCATTTTCAACGCAAATTGCCAGTGTGTGAATGTGCATTTTGGTTAGAATACTATTTGTGGCCAAAATAAAATGTCCCAGAAAACATGATGGGTTAAAGGGCAAAAGATGATATCCACATCAATTGTACATTAAAACATTAAATTGATGTAAAAATGTTTAGTAAAACAGGCTATTTATTTATTTAAAGCCACCAAGGAAAGTACAGCCCCCATAGGGCAGGTAAGTATAGTACTGCAGTGTGTGCCCAAACTGTTCCTTGGCTGTGCATCATATAGAAGATTCTAGTGATTCAATCTCCCACAGCAAGTGTATAACAACCAGGGTCCCCAGTCCAGACCATCCTGAAAGCAAGAATTAACGGTATGTAACACCTAAAACCTCCATTGGTCCATGGCAAAATGACTTGACTTGAAACATGCATTTATCTTTTTGTATTGTATAGTGAAATTGAATAGGTAAAATATAATTCATAGTTAAATATATGATTGTACACCAAGAAGTTGTTCCTCTCGAATACAAAGTCTTGCCATGGAACAAAACCAGAAAAAAGGGTCCTTTGTATATTTGGTTTGAAGTCTCAAGTTATAGTAGAGAACAGGTGGAAATGAGTACAGTGAATTCATTCTGTATACACAATGCATTTTATCTGAACAAAAGCACAAAGAATTGGTCAAAGATAGGCCATGTGCACTCAACAGCCAAATTTGAGATACATTCCTTGTTGAAATAACACTGACGTGTTTTTAAATTATGTTTTACCTTAAGATAAGATTTTCAGGAGAATAGATTCAGGGTTAAAGTAATGAATTGCTGTCACTATCCAACCAGTTTAAGTCACTCTTTCCAAATGGGAAACAAACTATCATTAGTGTTTTGTTCATTTTAAATTGAGCTCCAAATTCAGTTAAATGGTTGACATGCTGTGGGGCCTAGGAACTAAGCACTTGAAACAGTACAGGAAATAGAAAGAACATTTAACATTCTTGGGTGTTGAAAAAGAAAGACACCAGTGCATTTTCCCCTGATTTGAACCGAAGAAAGAAACCAGAGATCATATCCTTTGAGAATTACACACTTTTAGAACAATCTGTCTTTGTACCTCTCTGACAGAAACCTTTTTATTTTTCTTGAGGGGATTAAAAGGTAAGGTCAGACTTATCTAAAAAGATAGAATTAGGTTATTGAAGGAAATGTGTACATTGATAAAACAATATGAAGGTGAATCTTGAATTGTCAGTTATTGCTTACAAATGCATAAATCTCATAAATTCTGTAGACGAGGAAATTCATATTTTATTTTACTTCAGTTTTGTTATATACATAATTTTAATATAAAATACATTATTGCAAAGGCTATAGTGGCACGCATCTGTAAAGCCATTTGTGTTGTTTTTTTTATTTACATTTATGATAAACACTCAGATGAACATGCATTGCTGAAAGATACAACTATGATGCATTGCATTGGGAATTGTGATAAAATGTTCCAAAATAATGTAGACATACACTTTTACTTCAGACATTGTGGATATGAATAACATGAATGTGAGTCGTCACAATCTGGAACAAACTCTGAAGCTGAAAATTTGGGAACATTTAAAAACAGACTGGATAGGATCCTTGGATCACTTAGTTATTAATGGACACCAAACGAGCATGATGGATCGAATGGCCTCCTCTCGTTTGTAAACTTTCTTATGTTCATATGTTCTGGTAATACTACTTGAACTACTGATCCCTGAACATCTTAAAATATAATATACTATCCTTTATCAATGGGAAATCAGAAATGACAATTTATCATTGAATCAAACATTGGAGCCACAAAAAGCTACCTAGTGTCAACAAACATCTCAAGAACATATTAATTAATTATGCTTCAACTGGGTCTTTATGCTCCATCACACTTCTTGTAAGTAGCAAAAATACTAGAAGTCAATTGCAAATTAATTCAAAGTGATGCAATGCAAGCCTGACCTTGACTCACTAAGAATCTTAGCTGTGGACACTTGAGCATGGTCTATCAATGATGTCATGCACAGCAGTCTACCTGTACTTACTGGATATGGAGGTCACGGCTATGGTTCACAACTTCACAGATAGGCTCATATAATTTGTCATGTATGAGATGTGGAGCCTGGTGTCCTCTTTCATTTCTTGTGTGTTTGTTGTATTTGTTGACACAAAAACAAATGAAGGGAAAGGCAATACACTGTGACAGAATGTCTGGAATGTGTGTGCCTATGATAGCTAACCAATAGGGAGAAATACGTGACAAAAAAACCCCAACAACACATGTATATACTAACCTTGCATGACCTGTGCTGAAATAGATTTTGAGATGGTTAATAGACTTTTGCACCATATCTTTTATTTATTCTGATTGTACCTTTTATAGTTGTATAGACAGACCCATAATTTTGACAAAGAGAATTAAATGACAGTTGATGAATTATTACAGACTATTGGAAAGCCACTGCGGGGGGGGGGGGGGGGGGGATTTGGTATCTAGGGCCGTAAACTGGAGTTGTTGTTTCTTTAATAATTAAGGTAAATACCCATAATAAGTCTGCCTACTCTTAAGTATCACTGGTTTCAAATGGGTGTTAAAATTTTAAAGTGATATGAAAATTATGTATTTATTGAAAATATTTGACTGTTATATTGATATAATTATATCAAGCTTTCAAAATGATGATATTCACTGTATTATAGATTGTAACAACATGTTATGTGCCTGGATATTCTAGATGAGAAAACAAATAACAGTGAATGAAAAATAATGTGCATCAAAACTGTTTTGTTAGTGATGTAGTTTGGAAGTTAGCAATAATTCAAAACTAGCATTGCTAATCATTCAAAACTAGGGCATTGCGTTTTCTGGACTGGAATTCATGTGTTATATTACAGGTGCCTCTGTAGGCAATCCAGTTTTTAAATATTCCCCAGGGGAGAAAGTTTAGTTGTTGCTTTAATAAAATCAGGTTTTTTTTTTAACCTGCATCAGTGTTCATGTATTGTAATAAATTGTAGCTCTACTGACTAGGGAAATGCATATTTGCAAATAGTTTGTTGTCGTGGTCACCGACACTACACCGCAATGGAATGATTGTTCTGATAGTGCCTTTATGCGCAGCCTCTTGGTGCTGGGGGACTGAAATACAGGTTACAAAACACATTCAAGATAAATGCAATACCCTACCGATCTGCTCCATTTATTCCACTACTTTTCTTCTTGTTAATGACTCATGCAGTCCATTTCATTTTCACTGCATTAGATGGAGTAGTGGCTGATCTCTTACACCCTTCCTTTGTGGCACCAAATCACAAAACGTTTGACATAGTTACAAGCTTGTTTTCAACATAGGTTTTTACATATTCCATATCGCCACACACACTTGTCGACATGGAGTGGAAATATGTATTATTATGTATGTATTTGCCAATAGTATACGGATACACTGACATTAGCTCTGGGAGGCTGGGAAGCCAGGCAGTATAAAGTATCCTATACAATATCGCAGATGTGAAATACAACAAAATGTATGTGAAACCTGATGGTACAAGCAATACATGAATAGATGCAATAATTGTCACCTGATACAAAATATAAATTATACCTACTAAGAAAAAGTTATCTGTCACAGTATTAAACAACAAAATGATGTATGGTAAAATAATGAGTTATAGTAGCTTATTCATGTATACTTCCTTCTTATGAGTTAATTAAAGAAAATGCATGACACACACAGTCATACTCAAGATAAAATCAGATATTTTCATGCTCTTATTGAAACTTGTGTACCAGACTGCATTTTGAATGGCTAGATATGCAATCTTATTTTTTTTTAATTGTAAATCTGTTAATGTATGTCAGAATACGTTTGTATTCATGGAATTTTGTAACTCATTATTTGACATGCCTTTATTTTTTTATTTATTTATTTTATTTTGTTATTTTTACACAACAAAATACAACTAAGAAGTTCTTGCTACCAAGTAATGAATGCATCCCTTGATATATTATTTTGACAGACCCTCCACAATAGTTTATTTAAAAAGAACAAATATTTGGGAGAATTGTATAGCCTTCAGAAAACTGGCAGTTATTGATTTCTTTTTTTCTTTTTTTTTTCAAGTAAACAGTCTTTTACTTATTTATTTGCCTGGGGGTATACTCACAGTCACTCTTGGGACCTATATCCTGTCTAAGAGACATTTTGCTAACATTTTGTTTACCTCCTAAGGGATGGCAGACAGCTAACGGCTTCAAACAAACACACACACAGACAAACTTGAAAGAAATTTTAGCTGAATCAGGTTTTTAAAGATGATTACAAGCTGTGACACTGCTGCAATTACTATGATTCCCAAACATGACATATGTACTTTTGTGTAATGGAAACATTCCTAGGAACACAATTTGATAGGTCATAGCCTTGGATTCAATTACATCACAGTAAGTATGTTTAGTTTTATGTTGCTATTGTACCGGGCCTTATTTATTAGGGTGTTTGGGAAGTTTTCTTGAGGTTAGTAAGTTCACCAAACAAATATGAAAACATGTTTTTATATGAATAGCATAGTTACATTTGCTTGTAGTGCCAAGTTAAGTTAAGTTTTAAGGGTATATATGGAATATTGTGTTTATAGTGATTCATTTCCCCCCCACAAATTTGAAAAAAATGAATATTATTTACTTCTCATGTTTCTGAAACAACAACAAAATAAAGTACTAAAAATGGGTGTGTATCAAGAGAGAAACACTTTAACATAGCATAAAGCACTACAAGGTAAAGTCAGAATTATGTACATATAAAAAGTAACTACATTAAAACATATGATATGAATATGACAACACCAGTAACAACAGACAAATAAATACAAATCTGTGGTGTATGTTAGCTTGAATCTTGCATTCAAGGTATGATTCTGAAGGTTACATTTTTTACCTGGTATACTGAAACACACAATTTCAAAGTTGGAGGATGCTTATTATAATACATCAGGACCTTGGAAGGTCTCTTAAACTACCGTAATTCATAACACAAGTAAAATGCACCACTGTAGGCTCACAAAATTACCAGTAGCTAAAAGGTACTTTTCTAACAAAATTCAAATACATTGTGAAAAGCCTTTGAAAAGTCCCTTTTACATTAGAAGATACCAGTGCTTCCTATTCCTGCTGATAAGAACATTTCTATTAATGTTTTTAATTCAGTTTGTAACACATTTCAATTTAACAAAAACATATCTAGTCATACTTTCATATTAATCAATTGAAAATATCAATGTATAATTAGACTTGTTAACAGAAAAGAGACATACACTGATCAAAGTCAGCACTGATTCAGGCTTTTGATCTGTATTACTATCTGTTGGATACTCACCAGATTGTGATGATATGGATTATTCAATAACCTCGGCACACATGCTTTTTTAATTGGATAATGGATATCATACTAGGTGAAGCCTTTTTGTATTGATTGGTGTCTTCCTAGGCTTAATGTTTGGTTCCATGTAATTCAGTTCCTACCTTCCTTAACATTACAATCTTATGCAGTACAGTCTCTCAAACTATGTGTGGATGCTTTTTATTACTTGGATTATAGTAGGTTTTTACTGCCTTGACATTTACTCCAATACACAGGTGAATGTCTTATTAGACCATATAGTCCATTATGCTGCAATAGAATATGTTAATGATTTCTCAGTCTCCTTTACATAACGATAGAAGTTAAATGGTATATCAGATTCTTAACTAAAACTTGTTTCTTATCAGTCATCTCTTTTCAGCTTTACATCAATTTCCACTTTTAGAATATTAATGGACTGAGGCCTAAGTTAGGTTTAGTTTTTTTCTACACTCATACTGAGGTTTGTATACATTTGCATAGTATAGGTATGTATTTTATTACTAATTAAATAATTTGCTTCAAATTATAGACCTCTTTCACTGCTATTCAGGGATGATAAAACTACAGTAGTGTACACACCAACAGCAGAAGACAAGCAGATTGCTTGAAGGGGTTTGGAGGTCAAAGATGAAAAGGTCTTGTTTTCCATGGAATTAATCAATTACATAATCTAAAGGACATAGGCAACAACTATGACTTTTCAGTACAAGTGAAAATGAAACAATTCAAGATGATTAATACAACACTGTTGTCCATGTCTAAAAACAAAAATCTACAAGGAAAAGAGGATTCCATCCTATCAAAATAACATGATGGATTCAAAAGTAGAATCAATAGCATACCCTACTGAGACCAGATTAGATGCCTGGAAGAAGAACACGGTACAAAATAAATTATAAGCCATTCTCATACCTTAGAAGATTATAATATTAAAACTGTTGATTTATTTCTAAATAGACCATGTTCATCTCCTTCTGCGATTGCAAATTATGTGTTGAGGACATAAGCTGGCCAAGGTTGCTGTCTAATAAATGAGTTCTTGTCATGTTTGCAGATGCTCAAGGTCCCTTGATATGGTAGAAAAATGACATTCACTCAACTGTTATGTTGCTGTGTTGAAGAAGACATCACAGAACTTTTCCACTGCACTGCAAGGGGGGCAGGACCTTTTTTAAACCAGCTAGCATATTCATGAGGGAAATGTCATTAACTAGTCACAGATTGGAAGCAATCCAGATGAATGACTTATGATTCTTGTTATTGATACTGGCTGATATGCACTCAACTATCAGGGTTTAATGTTTTTAGAATTTAAAATCCAGACACCATTTCACCACTTAGGTTGATGATGAATTGTTTTCCATAGTGCCTTTCTACAGAAAGTCACCTAACTCCCCATGCTTTATGTACTTTGCTTTCTTAATAAGGCTCTTTCCAGTGGCCTAATTGCCTATTTAGAATTCTCCTCTTTGTGACCTAGATATGTTTTATTTAGCAAATTCAATTAAGCTAGCAGTAAATATCTTCACTCTGCCAATTCATCTCTGTTATATTGACACTTTATTTTTATTTCAATTAAATTTATGACATATATGTCTGGACATCTTTTAGTTCTGAGAAATAGTGAAAGAAGAAAGTCTTTCTTGATGTCTGCAGCAGGAAAGAGAAAATTATACTTCAGTCTGTGTATTACCTGTGTATTAGTTTTTGTGGCAGAATTTGAAAACGTGTTGGTGTATAGTACTCCTTTTGGAATTGAGCACCAAAAATGACAAATTCTGTGTTAATTTATAACTGTCAAAATAAAACATCACACTTGGGTCCATTACAAAGAACTTTCAAAAACCTGTCAGCAGATGTGACTTTGTACAGTATGAACTACTAAAAAAAATGAAATAGGTAGGGTGAATCTATTTGGGGAAAAAAAACAAATTAATAAGTAAGGTGAACCTGTCTGTGAACCTTTATTGGCATGTATTTGATTAACTAGAAGATTCATATCTATACTCAGTGCAGAATACTTCTGAGTATTCTAAGCCTGTTCAAAATATGAGAATTAGGAATACAGAGAGAAGTAATTTTATCGTGCAAAAGCTTTTTTTTTTTTACCTTTTGACAAAACTGGACCAAAACATTATTAATATATTATAAACAACAATAATATAATAGATTCACAATTTATATAAAAACAAGCCAATGGTAAGGCTGACTGCACTGCCCTGTTACTAGGTCTAATTCATAGGTCATGGCTAGTATGAGAAAGAGGACTGTGCTCTCTCATTCCCTTAACAACTGTAAGAAAATGGGCAAAGTTTCATTAAGGGAACTGCCAAGCAGATGGCATATCATTTGTAGAACCACAGGATTCCTTGATGGGTCAAAAAATTGGAAATTAGAAATTCTGCAGTGCAAAACAAACTGTATCCATTCTGCGATGCACAGTGGCACTGGATTCCAACATGTGTAGTGTACACTATGTATATAACCAGGACTTTACCTGATATATGAAGGAATTTGTGTACAGTGTGACCTTCAGGAATACTGGGTCATTCAAAAGCCTTTAGTGTGGAATCAAGAAAAAAATCTGCTATTTCAGGGAGACAACATATCAAAATGGGTCAAAGATTCAGTGACCTTATATTAGATACTTAGTGAATACCTAACACACAGGGAAGATAGGTTAAATTGAAGCTGGAAGTTTTAGATAAGACTTTAAATCCTCACCTCACCTAAAGTGAGCATTCCAAAGTCCTTGCTCCAGGTAAATGACATACCCAATGTGTAACATTTTATTTGTGTAAAGTTATTGAAGCAGGGCAGATTCCCCTGGAAGAAATACCTTAGTTTCATACATGCACTGACTCTGTTTACAATGGTTTAAGAAATTGAATTGGGGTATATCCAGGGCACTGAGGTAAACAGCCTGCTGTTTCTTTAAAGATGACAATATCCAGTTAGTAGAAAGGATCTATTTTTTTCTTTTGAAAAGTTGGCAGCACTCTGAAGCTTCACACTGTGTTGTTGGATTTGTTTTGAAACCATAGAAAGATATCTCGTTGAGCTATCTTCAAGCAAGTCACTCTAAGCTTACTAAAGAATAACCCATGGTGGCATGAGCAAGACAGTTACAAAGTTACCTCCTTTTTTTATACATCGCAAATGTGTTTTATTAAATGCTTTGGGATAATAACTTGTTGATAGGCTATTGTAAAATATTTTCATAGAATGATTTCAAATTTCAAATATGGAGATTGCCTTCCATCAAGGGTCAATGATATATAAGCATGCTCAATAAAGCACATCATTTTATTTTTGTGACTACCCCTGCAATAAAGGATAATAAACTATGTCCTGATTGCCGAATATGAAAATTTCAAGGTCTCGCCCTACCTTAGATGTGGTAGGTCATTCCCTTGGTCAAAAAGTATGCTACGAGTTTGAGCTGCCTTTTGTTGTGTAGCCTTGATCATATATTTCAAACTCCAACCTCTTTCAAATGTGAGCAACTGTTGCTATGTGGAAGACTGCATGGTCAGATACTGTTCTCTTATTGACAGTGCATTATTTTTTAATATTATGCAACATTTGTGTATGATTTAGATTCAATGATGAACTCAAAAGGCTACTTGGTGAAGCTAAGAAATAGGTTATTTTCTCTGGAGAACAGTGAAGAGATATAGTATAGCCTGAAGAAACACTTAAATAACAGTGTATAACAGGCTCACAAGTTATTAATGTGTTCTTTTACAAGGCAGCACACAAAGTTTTGTTTCCCCCAAGGCTTGCATGTGCTCAGTATTGCAGCGTGATGGCTGTCCATTTAATGTGGAATTCAATCCCAGTAGTGCCTATAAAAACTAGGAACACGACATTCAAGTTCATCCAAGTGTTAAAGTGAACTTCTCCTGAAAGTATTTCATCCTTTGATTTATTTTTATAAGAAAGTTAAGCATTATTGGATGTGTGTTATTTATTTCCTCTCCTGAAAGGTAAGCATACCACCAGTGCGTGCACCTTTTTTTGTAGACAGTATTTATTTAAACATTTCAAAGAAGTTGTTTAAAACCTACAAACAGAAACAAGTCTAGTATACATTAAGGTCAATCCTTTAAAGCAAGAATGCTTCGTTTTATTTCCCCCCAGGCCTTCACTCTGGAAGCAGAAGAGCGATACATTTAGGCTCTTACTGGAATAAGAGTAGCACTCTCAAAGAAGTCACAGGGTTTTATTTAGTCTCCCAGTAGTTCACAATGTGTTAAAAAAAAACTTCTGCATTATTAATTCAAGTTCACTGCAGCGTGAAATATGAAGGTTTCCAAGGTTTTAATAGGATGTTGGAAAATGGGATGCTTTTACGAGTGAGAAAGGACTGTCAATAACATTTATTAACAGGAAAATCTTAAGGCTTTTAGCTAGAATTTCTGTACTTTTGCTCAGATTTCAAACTTCAATATATTGTACAACTTGAAACATTAGTATTTGCATACATTAAAATGGGATACAGAAGAGCACTGGACTCGTCATTGTTTGTTGAATTCCAGAAATTAAAATGATAGGTTGCATATGCAACCGTGGTTATCTGAGAAAAGAAGCACTGCCCAAGGGGGAGGGGTTTTCAGCACGCATCGCTGGAACGTATCAAAGACATTTGTCTATCAAAGCTGCCATTGGCCCTTGTGCCCGTCACTCAAACAGGACCCTTCCACTTCCTGTTTATATAAAAGGTGACATCTGCACAAAGACTTTCTCTTTTTGCCGGGAGCTAGAACTCCCGCAGGGTTGCATACACAACCTATCGTTATCTTTCAAGTCGGAAGCACTGCCCAAGGGGGAGGGGTTATTGTATAAAAAAATGTCGCAAGGGAGGAGGCAGCAAGCTGATAAGGGAGCCTGCCCTGAGGTGACTGCTAGGGGGCCTCGTCAACAACTCCAGACAGGAGCCACAGAGGCCCTCTTGCAGTCCTCTTACGCCCTCCGCTTACAAGAGCAAGGCCGGCTGCTCTACTAGTGCATCTAGGAGCGAGGCTGTATAACTTCTTGCAGTTAGAAGCACTGCCCAAGGGGGAGGGGTTACAGTATAACCAAACCATCACAAAGGAGGAGGCATCGAGAGCTTTACCCGAAGTGTATCTACTAGGAGCCGTACCAACTCTATGATAGAACCACAGGGGCCCCTTGGGGCCTCATCTGGGCTGCCCAGACGCGAAGACTGCAGTCACGCTGAACTGGGAAGAAATAAGGAATGGTGTATCCACGGGGCAACAAGAGCCTAGTGCCTACTGTGAAGCCTAGTAATAGCGGTACTCCTGCTCTGAATAAAATACTGTTCATTGATACTTGTGCTGCCAATGCTGGGGTGTTATTTGGTTGGTGGTGTGGCTCCCATTCAAATCTCGAACCTGGGCAGCATTTGGTAAAGGGAAATGTATTTCTGGGGTGCAAATCCCTAGTGACGTAGTCGGAGCTACAAACTTAAGAGTGCCCCTGTGACAAGTTTTTTTCAAAAAATGTCAGATCCTTACAAAGATGGCTTTTTCATCAAAACACGTGCTTCAGTTTTCTTCTGCGCAGCCCCCATTGGCTCAATGGGAAGAGGTGGCACCGGAGGGGGCATTTCTGTATGTCACACCCCTTACACCAGTGCAGCTGGTCACGTTCGTTTTACATATATGTGCGCTGCTCCACCAATGGGATCGGTGGGATTCTGCAGATCTGCACCACAATAACTGGACCACTTTGCTTTCAAGGTTTCGAGTAACATTTCAGTAACACACATTATATATTTATAATATATATTATATAAAGCAATACGCAAACATGTATCAGCAATTCATGTATCAGCTTTGTATTTTAGTTTTAAATAATTTTATCGTGTGGAATTGATGTTTTGGCTTAATCTGAATTTTCATTGTTTCTTCTCAGATCGAAATAAATGTTTTTGATTATTTTTGTATTGAACACGTGTTTTGAATAAAACCGCAATATATTAAACTCTCTACATGTACAGTACTCTGAATTGAAAGTAGTTATGATACTTTTGACCCGGCAGCAGTGCTGTGTGGGGGATGGGTTCAGCCATGTGGCACAGCGTCTCTGCATTGGAATCCATGAGTAAACAGACTGACTCTGAAAAATTGACTGGCGCGCCTCTTATTTTCACACTCATAACTGCCCAACCAATTTGCTAACAACAACTACAGATATGTAATATACACTCACCTAAAGGATTATTAGGAACACCATACTAATACTGTGTTTGACCCCCTTTCGCCTTCAGAACTGCCTTAATTCTACGTGGCATTGATTCAACAAGGTGCTGAAAGCATTCTTTAGAAATGTTGGCCCATATTGATAGGATAGCATCTTGCAGTTGATGGAGATTTGTGGGATGCACATCCAGGGCACGAAGCTCCCGTTCCACCACATCCCAAAGATGCTCTATTGGGTTGAGATCTGGTGACTGTGGGGGCCAGTTTAGTACAGTGAACTCATTGTCATGTTCAAGAAACCAATTTGAAATGATTCGACCTTTGTGACATGGTGCATTATCCTGCTGGAAGTAGCCATCAGAGGATGGGTACATGGTGGTCATAAAGGGATGGACATGGTCAGAAACAATGCTCAGGTAGGCCGTGGCATTTAAACGATGCCCAATTGGCACTAAGGGGCCTAAAGTGTGCCAAGAAAACATCCCCCACACCATTACCACCAGCCTGCACAGTGGTAACAAGGCATGATGGATCCATGTTCTCATTCTGTTTACGCCAAATTCTGACTCTACCATCTGAATGTCTCAACAGAAATCGAGACTCATCAGACCAGGCAACATTTTTCCAGTCTTCAACTGTCCAATTTTGGTGAGCTTGTGCAAATTGTAGCCTCTTTTTCCTATTTGTAGTGGAGATGAGTGGTACCCGGTGGGGTCTTCTGCTGTTGTAGCCCATCCGCCTCAAGGTTGTATGTGTTGTGGCTTCACAAATGCTTTGCTGCATACCTCGGTTGTAACGAGTGGTTATTTCAGAAGTTGCTCTTCTATCAGCTTGAATCAGTCGGCCCATTCTCCTCTGACCTCTAGCATCAACAAGGCATTTTCGCCCACAGGACTGCCGCATACTGGATGTTTTTCCCTTTTCACACCATTCTTTGTAAACCCTAGAAATGGTTGTGCGTGAAAATCCCAGTAACTGAGCAGATTGTGAAATACTCAGACCAGCCCGTCTGGCACCAACAACCATGCCACGCTCAAAATTGCTTAAATCACCTTTCTTTCCCATTCAGACATTCAGTTTGGAGTTCAGGAGATTGTCTTGACCAGGACCACACCCCTAAATGCATTGAAGCAACTGCCATGTGATTGGTTGGTTAGATACTTGCATTAATGAGAAATTTAACAGGTGTTCCTAATAATCCTTTAGGTGAGTGTAGACAAGCACTTGAATGTATCATGTAAATGTAGGATATGCGCGGATTTACCTTTTTTAAACATGAGGTAAAGGGAATAAATGTGTTTTTTATTTATTTATAGTGGGCCGTTTCTATAGCACATTCAGACCCATATTGTTGAAACCCTCTGCTTTAAATTGATATGCAGTGTATCTGTCAAATCATACTTCTAGTAGTGGGACTTTCCCTTAAAGGAGGGGTGCGACCAGAATTTTTGGTGCCGCCTGGTGGAAGAAATGGCTAATGCAGACATGTTTCAATCTGTTCAGTTGTAATTTTATTGACACAGACATTGAGTATATTGATGTAATTTACGATTGATTTAATAGTAAGTTATGATAATCAGAGAGAGTAATATACATGTTTAGTTCTCCCATTGAGGAAGAAAAGTGCACGCTCAGATGTGCACTTTACCATCTACCATAGGTGATGTTTCTTTTTCAAAACTGCCGACACAGCACTTGCTGCCATATGATACAGTAGCATCTGCATCGATGCGCGCATCAGCAAGGTGTGTGTCATGATATATTGCCATATCGTTTTTTTTTCAGCACAGCCCTAATAAGCACAGGGTGCAGTAAAAAACACATGCACTCCCGCCTACAGAATGAACTTTATAGAAGTCACAGTCCGATAGTGAAGACCCTGTATTGGAAAGTTGAAGAAAGTGTTTTGTAATAACTATAAAATATTTTATATTAATACTAGCATTATAAATAATAGCATGTATACAGACTGAGCAAATTAGACTTATCAGGCTAAGCAAAGGTCAACAAGGTACATTTGTTAGAAACTCCTCCTATGATAAAAGGACCACACAGCCCAAAGCTATTTATTAAAAGTCTGTTTGTGGACTTAATCATTATCCCAGACAGGGAGGAGCTGTACTTGATAAATGACAATTGCTAATGATGACCATGAGATCGGTCCTCCCAATGTACATCAAAGAAAGCCATCTGGTTTGCAGATCCCACACCTCTCCCTGGGAAAACAGATTGTAAACGGAATGTCACAACATTCTACGTCATTTTTCTTATAAAACTTCACCCGTGTTTGTAAAAAAACGAAGTTCTCACTGAAGGAATTTCCTGATGTGGTGCTTCCAAGCTAGCTTGTTAATAAAGTTTCTATTTGCTTTATCTCAACTTTTCCATTTATTTCCGAGAAGGATTGAACAGGTATGAAGGGAAAATGGTTCTGTGTTGCTTTTCCCAAGAACGCTCAACAGGGGCAGACAGGGATAGAAAAGCCAGGAGCCAGTGCCTGATAGGCTACTGAGGCTCAACTGAAGCCAACACCGGATTATTATTATTATTATAATGATTTATTTATTAGCAGATGCCCTTATCCATGGCGACTTACAAAATATAAGCGCAATACCAAGTGCAAAAATCCATTGCAGTTCAAGGCATAAAAACATTACAAATTCCAATTTACATAATGCAGTGCAATTCAAAGCATAATACATTTTACAAATTCCAATTTACACAAGTGTATACAATATATGAGGTCTTACATCCTAGATTGTAAAAGCTGAGTGCAGGCAAGATGTTAGGTCACAGACAAGGGCCAAGGGAAAGGGAGCATAGGGGAAATAAAAATAACAATTCGAGTACTAGTAATGCAAGGCAAGTAGTTTGATAAAACATTGTAAAGTGCTATTTTACAGGAGAGTAAGTGACTAATTACAAGTACTGTCTGAAAATATGTGTTTTGAGTAAGTGCTGGAAGGAGATCAAGGACTTTGCTGTTGTGACTTTGTTGGGAAAGTCGTTCCACCACTTAGGGACCAGGGATGAGAAGGAACGGCTCTGGAGGTAGGGGAGTGGAGAGGAGGTACAGTTAGTCTTCTGGCATTGGAAGAGCGCAGTGGTCTGGAGGGGATGTATGGAGAGACAAGTGTCTGAAGGCAGCTTGGGACAGTGTGGTCGAGACAGTGGTAGGAGAGGGTCAGTGTCTTGAACTGAATGCGTGCTGGTATCAGCCAGTGGAGGGAGCGGAGCAGTGAAGTAATATGTGCAAATCGGGGCAGAGAGAATACCAGACAAGCTGCAGAGTTCTGGATGAGCTGGAGTGGCGGGTAGTAGTTGCAGGCAGGCCGGCCAGGAGGGAGTTGCAATAGTCTAGGCGGGAGAGGACCAGGATTGAGTGATGGGAAAGAAATGCAGAGAGCTGACGGTGGACAGCACACTTGAGGGTCTTTGAGAGGAAGGGGAGTAGGGAGACGGGGCGGTAGTTCTTAGGAGAGGTGGGGTCAAGGGTAGGTTTCTTGAGGAGTGAGATAACAACAGCTTGTTTAAATGCTGAGGGGAAACAGCCAGAGAGAAGTGAGGAGTTGAGGCAGGAGGAAATGAAGGGGAGAGGATCAGGAGCAGTCACCTGGAGGAGGTGAGTGGGGGTCCATGGCACACGTTGTAGGTTTGTGACCTAGGAGAGAGGTGAGAAAGAGGAAAAGGAAGCTCGGTCGGTGGGAGACTTGGGCGGGGTGAGAGAGGAGGGGGGACTGTTGAAGAGCTTGCGGATGTCTGTTATCTTGGAGGAGAAGAAGGAGGTAAAATCATCTGAAGTGAGAGATGAGGGAGGAGGAGGGGGGGCAAAGAGGGAGGAGAAGGTGGAGTAGAGTTTGCAGTGGTTGTTGACAGTGGATTCAATGAGTGATTGGAAGTAAGACTTCTTGGCTGAGGTGAGTGAGGAGGAGAATGTGGACAGTAGAGAGCAGTAGAGTTCAAGGGCAGCTGGGAGATTGGACCTCTTCCACTTCTGTCCAGCAACATGCAGACTGGATCAGGTTGAGCGGAGAACGGAAGAGATCCAAGGCTTAGCTTAGGAGTGGAGGGACGGACAGGACAAGACGTGAGAGGACAGAGAGAATCAAGGGAGGCGGTGAGGGAGGACAACAAAGAGGAGGTAGCACAGTTGACAGACAGATGGGAAAAACAGTCAATGGAAGGTAAAAGCAGTGTAGGCAAGGGTGGAGGGGGAGACAGAGCGGAGATTGTGGTGGAAGGTGACAGAGGGAGTGGGTGGGTTGGGGTGGGGAGGGAGGGGAGAGAAAGAGAGAAAGAAATTAAGTGGTGGTCTGAAATGTCCATGGGTGTCACGGAGAGAGTGTCGAAGGGGAGCGGCCTCTAGAGAAGATGAGGTCTAGCTGGTGGCCTGCCCTGTGAGTGGTGGGAGACGGGGAGAGAGAGAAGTTAGAGGAGTGAAGGAGAGGAAGAAATCCAGTAGAGTGGGGGGGTTGGAGTGGTGGATGTTGAAGTGCATGGAATTCAAAGCTGTTAGTCATGATAGAGGAGAGAAAGTTGGGGACAGAGAAGAGGAGATAAGGGGAGAGCAGAAGCCCTGTTTCTCCTCCCTGTCCAGTAAGATGGACAAGTGGGACAAGACATAGAGAGAGGATAGGGCAGCAGGGATGCTTGAGTTCTCAGGGGAGATCCATGTCTCAGTGAGAGCGAGGAAATCCAGAGAGTGGTGGGAGGCAAAGGCGGAGATGAAGTCGGCCTTGTTGAAAGCTGAGTGGCAGTTCCACAGGCTTCCATAGAGGAGAACAGAGGGGAGGGAGGAGGAGGGGAGATGAAGTTAGAGGAATTAGGGAAGCAGTAGCGTGCAGGTGCACACCAAGAGGAAGGAGAGAGCAGGACAGGAATCAGAGAGATAGTCATGGCTGCCTGTTTTGCTGTGCGGCGTCTCCTCGAAGTCTTCTCCTCGCTGGAGTCCCACAGCTAGAGTGCCTTCCCTTTGTAAGCATGGCCCTTCAGAAGGGGGCACAGAGGCTGCTGGCGCTGAATGTTGGCATGGAGGAGGATTCCCAATAGAAGGAACTGGGCCCATCACGTCCAGCCTGTAGAACCGAACAAAGGTGTGCAGCGAGACCCAACTCGCAGCCGAACAGATGTCTGCCAGTGGGGCACCTTGAAAAAGGGCCCACGACGTGGCTACACCTTGAGTCAAGTGGGCCACCATTTGTTCAGACACCAGGTCTCCAGCCGACTCGTAGGCCATGGTAATGGTGTCCACTATCCAGTGTGAGAGGCGCTGCTTTGAAAGCACCTTGCCCCACGTCCACGCTCCATAGGACACAAACAATTGGTCCGAGCGCCAAAAGTCCTTAGTGCGCTCCAAAAAGCACCTGAGAGCCCACACTGGGCACAACAGGTGTAGCCTACTTTCCTCCGACGAAGAGAAGGGAGGAGGATGGAAAGCCATCAACTCAGTAGGCCTGTTGATATGGAAAGGAGACAGCACTTTCAGGAGGAACGCAGGATTAGGCCGAAGCATAACACTGGAACCATCTCCCACAAAACAGACACAGTCAGGGTGAATGGACAGGGCACGTAACTTGCTGACACATTTTGCCGCCGTGATTGCCAACAAAAATGCCATCTTCAGTGACGCTAATCTGAGGTTAACTGACTGCAAGGGCTGAAACAGGGCCTTGGAAAGCACGTCCAGCACTACATCAAGTCACCACATGGGCAGAGAAGGAGCGCGGGTAGGCCTCAGCCTGCGTGCACCTTTCAGAAACTGCGCTGTCAAAAAATCAGAGCCCGGAGGCTCACCATCAATCCTGACATGACATGAGGAGATGGTATCCAAATAAACCTTGAGCGTGGACGGGGACTTGCCCTGGTCCAACAGCTCCTGCAGGAATTGCAGAATGACACCTATATGGCAATTTACTGGGTCATGAGACTTCTCCTGACACCAAGTTTGAAAAGTCCAGCAGTGGTAGGAGTACTGTGACCGACATAGTGTGTGCAACCCGAGACTGTTGTCTGTCCGCACTAAAACATGACTGCCCCAAAAGGCCAGCATAAAGTGACAGAGACCGAGAAGCACAGCTCGTAATTCCAGAGCGTTAATGTGGAAGGCCCTGGCGGGCGCCATCCAACTGCCCCAGACTCCCTGTCCATTGCAGACTGCTCCCCAACCTTGCTTGGAGGCGTCTATTGTCAAAATCACTCCATGGCAGATTGGCCCCAAGGGCACACCGAGTGTTAAATTCAAAGAGCTCCGCCACCAATTGAGTGCGTTCCAGCATGCCTGAGTGACTGTCACTTGATGTGCTCTGTTGTGGCGAGAATGCATCCCATGGGACCCGAACCACCACTGCAGAGGCCTTAGATGAAGAGGCTGATGGGTTTGGGACGCAGCTGCTAGAAGGCCCAGCAGCCTCTTGCAAAAAGACACCCTGACGCAGGCTCTCAACTGGAAAAGGGAGAGTCACATGTTTATAGAGGCAACACTCTCGCACCAGCATGGACAGCATGGTAATGGAATCGAGGCGCAGTCCGAGGAACTGCACCTGCTGAGTTGGCACAAGACAGCTCTTCAGGTACCTCAGATCCAAGATGAGGTGGAAACCGCCCAAGGCACAAGGAAGTATGGGGAATAGAATCTCTCATGCTGCCCCAGAGGGGGCACTTCGTGGATCGCGCGTTTCTCCAAGAGAGTGGCGATTTCGACACAAAGGTCTCTTACGATAGATCAGGCGGCCAGCATCGGCTATTACTGCCGCAGCATGCACTCTCACTGTGGAGGAAAAAGTCCTGTGAACAAAAACCAACACAGCAAACTAGCCTGAATAATAATAATAATAATAATAATAATAATAATAATAATAATAATAATAATAATAATAATAATAATAATAATAATAATATTAAACGACTAGTAGTCCATTGAGAGCCATGATGAACCAAGGTGCCGACGGACTTCTGTAGTGTGGATGGAACAAAACAGTGTGGCTAATTTAAATAAAATTAAAATAGCACAACAACACACAACTGTAGCGAATTGGTGGGTGGATGGTACTATTTGTACTACCAGCCAGCTGAAAAATGCAATTTCTGTTTTTTATTCACAAACACAGAAGCACTAACCTGTCTTGACGAACCAAGGCGAAGGGCAAAAAGAGGAAGTCTTTGTGCAGACGTCACCTTTTATACAAACAGGAAGCGGAAGGGTCCTGTTTGAGTGATGGGCACAAGGGCCAATGGCAGCTTTGATAGACAAATGTTGTTGATACGTACCAGCGATGTGCGCTGAAAACCCCTCCCCCTTGGGCAGTGCTTCTAACTCGAAAGATAACTAATATTTTAAAAAGGATATTTTGCGTGCCAACAGACATCCAATTATGGAATGAACTACAAATATGTATATATGAGAATATATCAGAAGACTTAAACAGACTAGAAGAACAGTCAGTAATATACTAATTTATAAAAGGTGTATATACTTACAGAAAAAAATAGAGTCTCTCAAGGCACTATAACCTATGTATGTATATGTGACAGGATGCCATCTGTCACTGCACAGCTGCTGCTGACACTCACTAATTAGGTGCTCGTGTGCTGCAGCCGTGTTATCCGCTGCCTCGCAGACAGGCTGCGGGCTCATGGCTGCGGGCAATGAGCACCAAGGCAATTGTGTCATCAGCAGCAGCTGTGCTTCGATTACGTAATCTCTCTCTCTCTCCTTCCCAAGGTAGTAGCTGTCCAAGGCGGAGGACGACTGACCCGTGCGCCTTCTGACTGCCCGTAGCACGCTTGTTTCTTGGACTGTTTGCCTTGTTTTGTTTTTGGTGTTTTCATTGTTGGACTGTATTGCTTCCACAATAAAGCCCGTACAAAACTGGTAAACCCGAGACTCCCAGCAGTTATTGTGTCCGGCTTCTACAGTATATTATTATATCACACTTGGTTCTCATGGAACTTCAGCAGTCAGTAATCTGACATTACACCTGAGCACAAGATTGTACCAAACCACACACACACACATACAAAATACAAGCAAATGCTGAAATTTTCCTGGCAGAGCATGAAAAAACTATTTTCACAATATACAGTAAGGGAAAAAAGTATTTGATCCCCTGCTGATTTTGTATGTTTGCCCACTGACAAAGAAATGATCAGTCTATAATTTTAATGGTAGGTGTATTTTAACAGTGAGAGACAGAATAACTACAAAAAAATCCAGAAAAACACATTGCAAAAAAGTTATAAATTGATTTGCATGTTAATGAGGGAAATAAGTATTTGATCCCCTATCAATCAGCAAGATTACCTGTATAAAAGACACCTGTCCACAGAAGCAATCAATCAATCAGATTCCAAACTCTCCACCATGGTCAAGACCAAAGAGCTGTCCAAGGATGTCAGGGACAAGATTGTAGACCTACACAAGGCTGGAATGGGCTACAAGACCATCACCAAGCAGCTTGGTGAGAAGGTGACAACAGTTGGTGCGATTATTCGCAAATGGAAGAAACAAAAAATAACTGTCAGTCTCCCTCGATCTGGGGCTCCATGCAAGATCTCACCTCGTGGAGTTTCAATGATCATGAGAACGGTGAGGAATCAGCCCAGAATTACACGGGAGGATCTTGTTAATGATCTCAAGGCAGCTGGGACCATAGTCACCAAGAAAACAATTGGTAACACACTACGCCGTGAAGTCTGAAATCCTGCAGCGCCCGCAAGGTCCCCCTGCTCAAGAAAGCACATGTACAGGCCCGTCTGAAGTTTGCCAATGAACATCTGAATGATTCAGAGGAGAACTGGGTGAAAGTGTTGTGGTCAGATGAGACCAAAATCGAGCTCTTTGGCATTAACTGAGGAATGACCCCAAGAACACCATCCCCACCATCAAACATGGAGGTGGAAACATTATGCTTTGGGGGTGTTTTTCTGCTAAGGGGACAGGACAACTGCACCACATCAAAGGGACGATGGATGGGGCCATGTACCGTCAAATCTTGGGTGAGAACCTCCTTCCCTCAGCCAGGGCATTGAAAATGGGTCGTGGATGGGTATTCCAGCATAACAATGACCCAAAACACACAAGGCAACAAAGGAGTGGCTCAAGAAGAAGCACATTAAGGTCCTGGAGTGGCCTAGCCAGTCTCCAGACCTTAATCCCATAGAAAATCTGTGGAGGGAGCTGAAGGTTCGAGTTGCCAGAGGTCAGCCTCGAAACCTTAATGACTTGGAGAGGATCTGCAAAGAGGAGACGGACAAAATCCCTCCTGAGATGTGTGCAAACCTGGTGGCCAACTACAAGAAACGTCTGACCTCTGTGATTGCCAACAAGGGTTTTACCACCAAGTACTAAGTCGAAGGGGTCAAATACTTATTTCCCTCATTAACATGCAAATCAATTTATAACTTTTTTGAAATGCATTTTTTTGTTGTTATTCTGTCTCTCACTGTTAAAATACACCTACCATTAAAATTATAGACTGATCATTTCTTTGTCAGTGGGCAAACGTACAAAATCAGCAGGGGATCAAATACTTTTTTCCCTCACTGTAAATAATTTTCCTAAATTTGTTTTGAATTGATTAATTTGCATTAGTACGGCTAATATCTTTTCTTAAATTAGAAGTTCTACTTATTTATCTGTTTTAAACATGTATTCATCCTAGGAGTAACATTAGTATTTAACATTTCAGGTCATTTACACAAGTTCAGACAGCTTGGAAGCCTATACATATGTTTTAAACACAAGTTTCTGTTTTGCCAATATAAAGTGTGCTTATAGAAGATACTGTGATGTTAAAAGGGTTTCTTCAACTACTTAATTACTACACAAGCTCTTTTGTACAGCAATCAAGATTTATTTAGATCCACACAATGACACTGTGCAGGTCCACACACACACTCACAAAGATTTGGACTTTACCTGGTCTGGACTATGACCCTGAATACAGCTTTCGACCCCTGCTTTCCCACAGTGACTACCAAACTGCATAATGAACTGGAACTCCACCTGATTGTTTTGTTCGGGAAACTGAATAGTGGCCCATAAACAGCTAGGGAATCACCCTCAGTGTTAGTTAGCGCCCTGACATGAGCTAGGCTTTATTTTGCCATGACAGCCTTTGGCCTCCGACTTTCAGCTCAAACCCACTGGACAGGCAAGTCCCACACCGAGCTCTGTCACTATATATTGCGGCATGCCACTGCACCCATTTAGGGGTTAATGGGGTAAAGGCGGTGCGGTGGGGAGGAGCGTAGAGAGAGGGCATAAAAGAGGAAAGGAAGAAGAAGGAAAGGCAGAGTGAGTGATCAGTCTCTGAGACCTGTGTGTTGCAGTGCATCACAAGTTAAATTATCTGTTGTTGTACCCGCAATGATAAGTTGGTTCTACACTTTGAAAAAAAACAAGAACAAGTGTTACTATATATGTTCTTTAAATTCTTAAAAATGAAACTTCATCCCTTGACCTCCAGCGGGCTACTCGTGTGCATGTTTCTGACCAAACTTTCAGAAACAGACTCCATTAGAGTGGCATGAGGGCCTGATGTTCTCTAGTGGGACCTGTGCTCACAGCCCAGTACTGTCTCATCAGGAGCATGCCCAGACGTTGTTGGGAGTGCATACAGGCACGTGGGGGCCATACACACTATTGAGTCACATTATGAGTTGCCGTGATGAAATTCACACAAGTTGGAACAGCCTGTGATTTCAATTGTTTACTTTGTTTTTCGGTGTGAGTTTGAATCAAGCTCTCAATTGGTTGGTGATTTTGGTTTTCATTGACTGTTCTTATGTCATTTTGTTCTCAACAACTTACACAATGTACAGAAAAGATTTTGATATTTAATATATTTCATTCATCGAGATCCAATGTGTGATTTAAGTGTTATATCACTGCTATGGTTGCTCAATATTCATATTCATTCTACACATGTACTATATCAGAATAATTCTGATTTCCTTTTTCTTAAACCTTTGATATATAATTTAATTAAACAAATAAAGCTCAAATAAATATTATAACCTATTTAATCCTCAGCAAGGTTACACTGATCCCTGTATACTGCTACATATATGAATCCTGTGCCTGTATCTCTATCAAACAGTCACTTGTAACTTTAGCATTTCCATCTCAATTCTACAACAATAAAATACCTCTGTTATGTACAAATGAGGATATTGAAAATCACAGATTGTGTTTCTGTACAGAATGGTTTGATTATCATACATACATTGGCTCCTCATTGGGAAAATCTAATTACAGATACTGTTTGATGGTTTTATGATTTTCAGAATTCCTTGGAAGCTCAGCTTTCACAGTCCTACACTTATAACTGAAACATGAAGAGTAACTCTAACAGAGACACAGAAAATGTCTCATTTGTATCTGTAATTCTAAATGCACATGCATTTCTTACCTCAGTGCAAAGGAAGTGCATGTAATCAAACTGGGATGAGAGCAACAGACGACAAATCAGAAGCTACAATATGCTGTTACAACTAAAAGTCATATTCTTCCTGGGAAAGTCTGCATGATCTTAGGAAGATGCTGGAGGGACTAGATGATTATGTGTCAGACCTGAAATCCTCAATCACTAATTTGCTCAGGAAAATTTGTGTCCTCTTTGGGGAAGGATAACAGATGGCAGTATGCCTTGAAGCAATATAGCTTTTCTTTGAGAGGGTGAATGTACTGTGCTACTGATTGGCATATAAAATATATTCATTTATCTTAAAGAGGTAGTGGGAGATCAACACAAGTCAGGAAGAAGGCAGCTTTCTATAATGCATCAAAGAGGTAACATCATACATTCTGTGTAGCATATCTAGCTGAATCTTCTACATTTTTCATTGGAACCTGCCCGAGTGCTTTCCCTTAAGCCTGTCCAGAGATAATGGCCACAAGCCATTATAAATCATTTGTCTTGGTTCACTGCTTTTACAGAACACCTGAAGTCTTGAGATTAAAATAAGTGAAAAAGAAGATGATAACACCCCCATTTTACCCGCAAGCTATACAATAACTTACAGTGACATTTTTTTTTTTTTTACATATTAGCTGAGAATGTTCTGCTAGTAATATGCTACTGACTATGACAATTAAATGTGTTAAATCAACTACAGCAGAATGGAACCATGTTAACACAATCACACTTATTCTAATAGTCTGATTGTATAAAATGCAGTTCTAAAATTATGTCAAGATCATTAAAAGTATGAATTTCAAATTGATCAAATATAAATACAACATAATATATAAAACTAGACTTGCTTACATTCAGTGCTTATTTCGGCTGTGCCTATTTTCCTGTAATTAGCATTGTTAATCCATGTCTCTTTCTCTGTTAAATCACAAGATCTAATTACATATCATGCATTTATCAGTAATTCCTTTGCACTAAAAGCCTGCTCTTTAAAAGGCAATGAGGTGATACAGAGCAGAGTCTCTTTTAGAGTAATTGACTTGTACGTCAGTGTACCGTTTCAGAAATCTTCAAGTGAAAAGAAAGACTTAACAGTGAATCTTGTTGGGTGAATTGTTTTTAAAATCAGTGCTCTGTATCATCTGATGGCATTTTAAGGAGTATCCTAAAGACTGTTATTAATGACAGAGTGATTCGTAATCAAGGAGTCCTGTTGCTGGACAGTTTCGATTCCTTCTATTCTATTTATGGGACATTTATTTTACACTCTGTCTCACCTGTCTCACTCTGTCTGCTACTCACTATTTTGCATATGTGCTGTATCCCTGCTCCCTTCTCCTTTCCTCCTTCCCTGATCAAGTTCTCATCTTGCCTCTCTAATCTTATGATCCCTGGCTTCCTATTTCTGTTCTATTTCTGGTGCCCTCTGGAACTGCCAGTCTGCTTCCAATAAGGTTTTCTTTCACCCCCTGGACCTCTCGCTCATTTCCTTATTGAGCTTGACTCCCATTCATTCCTCATCTCCTCCTCCGCACCTGTCATTCTCTTAGGACAAGACTTCCCGACCTCCTCCTTAGCATGACCCCATTTAAATACTGGGATGTTTTCTCAGGCCCAAAAAGCTGCACAGAAAAGAACAACCATAGACATCCCATAATACATTTGATATGACATTAAGACTCCATAGCTCCAAAAGCATGATTTATGTATTTATATTTTTGTAAACGGGTTGATGGCACGGGGGCCTACTGATACTCTCTTCAGGTCCCTTGTGTGCCTTGGGACAATGTTCGGTCTCCCAAATAAAATGAATAATGCACCAAATCGTAAGGCAGTTTTGTAGTCGTAGTGGGAGGTAAACATAATCATGCTCGGGGTCCGGTCCGGAGTCAGTATCCAAGATGGGTAGTCAAACAAAATAGTTGTCAATTGCTAACCTCTCTCACTCCTCTCACTCTATAATACTGCAAAATGCCCTCCTACATTCCCCCTCAGGTAAACTGCAAAGAGTTCATAATTAACATTTTTAGAACATAAATAATATGCATATCTGTAGTACATAACCTATCTATCTATGTTCTAGTTATCTACTGGTATTTGTTATTCTGTGGGAAATTGTTGCTTTTGCAATCTAACTTTTGGAATTTCTGAGCAATTTTTATTTTTTTCTTTTGTTGATGTTTTTTGTACTTTAATCCTTTTGACTCTGTTGGGACTCATTTTGTGATCACAACCACACAGTGATGTTATTTGTTTTGTGTATTGTATAATTTTACATTACTTTTTCACATTTGCTGTCTCATTTTGTTTTGTTATGTCTGTTATGTTCTATCCTGTTTTGGGTTTTTCTGTCATATCCTGACAATTGATATTCTTTTGATCGATACAAAGTTAACAAATATGTATTTTCTCCAGACTAGATTACTAAATGTTTGTTTACATTATTGTGACCGTTCAGCTTTTGTATGTTTTAATAATATAATGCATTTTATATGGCCTTAACAATATTGTATCTTAATATGAATTTTTGACAGAACCTTAAAAAGGCTGCACGATATTATTAAATCAACTCAAATATTAAATAATCCAACCAAAGAGCTTTATTTACTTGATGTTTGGAGAGTTTCTAATACAAATGGTAAAGACTGTACATTTGTCTCTGCGACACAAAAATCTTTTGCTAGAATTTACTATCTGTTTGCTTATTGTGCAGTACACTTGCAATCCATTGTGATTTCAGACCATGCCCCTGTTACATTGTGCGTTCCCTTTACTGACAACCCAATTTCCAAACTCAGTAGATGGTGATTCAATAATGATCTCATTAATAATTATTATGAAGGCAATAATATTTGTTGAAAGTATAGATAAACATATATAAGAGTTATTTGAATTAAACAGCAATGATGGCTTATCTCAAGGGATTATCTGTTATACCTTTAAGTGTTATATTACAGTTACATATTATAGATGTTACATAAGCCAAAAAGAAAGAACAGATAGCTAAAATTAAACAGTCAGAAGATTCAGTAAAACAGAAGTGAACCTAGTTCTACACAATACAACACCCTTAATTGATTTTAATTCCAATTAAATTATATTTGAACTGATAAAGAAGTCTTCCTCCTTAAAAAAAATAAAAGCAATTTTTATGTTAATGGAGACAAGTCTGGCAGGCTATTTGCATATTCTTTGAAAAAAAAAGAGGTATCAAAGATCATTCCTTCACTAGCGCTTCATACAGGTGAAATTACTACTGACCTAAAACAAATTAACAGCACAGTAGAAAAAAAAATTCAAGAAATTATATACCTTAGAATCCAAGAAGGATACTAAACATATACAGGAATTCCTAGATATTAATATATTCTATAGCCACTATATATATACATATATCTATATCTATATATATATATATATATATATATATATATATATATATATAGAGAGAGAGAGAGAGAGAGAGAGAGAAAGAGAGAGAGAGATATATGCTTGAATCACCCATTTATCAGAAATAATTTCAGTTATTGACTTGCTCCCTTCTAATAAATCTGCAGGTGAGGATTGGTATATGAGGTAAAAAACTAAACAAAACCAAAAAACACATTTAAGACATCAGTAGCACCTGGCTCTTCTTAAAACTTAAAACTCCTGGATGGTAAGCTTCCACCTTTGAATACTGCAATTATATAATTACTTCTTAAACCTAAAAAGGATCTGCAAGAATGTCGAAGCTATAGTCCAATTTCTTTACTGCAGACCAACTAAAGATCCTAACAAATGTCCTAGCTAACTGGCTAACAAAATGTATCAATATGGTAATAATCGTTGATCAGAATGGGTTTAAAATATATATATATATATATTTGCTGTAGATAATATCAGACAGCTACATGCTTTACTTGATATTCATAAAACACCTTAGTTCCAGCAATTGCTCTTTCTTTAGATGCTGAGAAAGCTGAATGGAATTTTCTCGTTGAGACAATGAATAAAATGGGATTTGGCTGCAGCTTTCTTAATTGGGCAAAAATTCTTATATTCTAATCCTGAAGCTACAGTTTTCACTGGAAATGCCATTTAATCTCCTTTCAAGTTGCAAGGCAGCACAAGACATGGTTGCCCCTTCTCACCATTGCTATTTAATATCACCATCGAACCATTAGCTTGTCTAATCTGACACTCTGATGGCATACAGGGAATTGGGCAAGGTAGATGGGCATCCAAAATTATGCTATATTCATATGACATACTGCTCACCTGTAACCCTAACAAATCTCTTTCTTGTTTAATGGAATTTTTTGAGGAATATAACATCGGGTTACAAAATTAATTGGGAAATCTGAAGCACCTGTAAATCTTGTTTTTTCTTCTGATTATAATACATACCCCTTTTGGTGGCCTAAAACAGGTCTTAATTATCTAGGTGTCACTATTCAAAATAACATAAAGGAAATGGTCAATACCAATCTCAGATCTTTAATTGATAATAATTAAATTAAATTAGATAGTTGGTATAGCCTGCCTCTTTCTTTATGGGGCAGATTACAAGCTCTTAAAATTATGAGTGTTCCCCAACTGAAACCTATGCTGGCTGTGCTTCCTATCCCTGTTCCAATGTTCACATTGAAACACATGCACTCATTATTTACAAAATGTATATGGGCTCTAAAGAAACCAGGCATTGAACAAAAAAAGCAATTTCATCACTACACTATGAGTGATCTAAAGGTACCATTAGATTGGTACTATTTATCCCATCAGCTTTCAACCCTAAAATATGTTTTTTTAGTTTCAGAGTCTATGTCCCTCATTAAGGTTTTATATTTTACAACAAGCTGCTAAACCCTTTCACCTGAAAAAACCTTTCTTCATGGTCCACTGCCATCTTTACAACAAATAGATATATTTTAGATTTTTCAAAAAGCAATGTTTGAACTGAATGATATGAGAATAATGAATCTATCCTCAAGTATATGGGATAACCAGATTTTAACTTATATGGGGAAAAATAACTTTTCTAAGAGAAGACTCCTGGATTGATGCTGGTACAAATATAATTAGTGACATTGTGTTTTATTGATGGATATTGATGTATCCCTTCCCTCTCTCTAAAAGCACTCAAAGCAGAATATAATGTAAGTGATTTGTTCATTTGTATATAATCATATTAAATCTACTCCTTCTAAACTATATAAAACAAAACCTACAAATTACCAAGATGGAACAATTTATAAATGATTCTAACAATTCAAATACTTTGTTTCACTGGTGACTTTCAAGTAATAATACTTGGAGAATAATTAAAAATAAAGGCAAATTAAATTCACAAAATGCAAAATTGTGTTGAATTCAATATAAAATACTACATGATACTTACTCAACCCCCTCCAAGTTATATAATTGTAAGCTGGCAGATAGATCTTCATGCTAGAGATGTGTCAAAGATAACTGTGATTTATTACACTTCGGTATTATACACAGGTTTCCATATTTAGGAAAGATCTATTTTTTTCATGTAAATAATATATTTAATGCCAATATAAAAATATCTCAGAATCTAGCAATAGTTGGAGATACCTCTGATCGGCATCTGTCTTTTACAGGATGCAAACTCCTTGGTCTGTTCTTTGCTACAAAAAATCTATCCTTTGTAGCTTGAAGGACACTGAACCAACACCAATATTATTATTGGGATATATGGCATCCGCTCAAGTTTTACACCACTTCTTGTCTTATTTGCTAATCATATCTCTGAGCAATGACTCCTACAAGATGGCAACCAACTCTGAGTCACCACCTTTCACACTTCAACAAGTCCTGTCTGTTTTAACCACTTAATATTACTTTTGAAGAACTCAGTGGAAACTCAAATAGATGGTATGTAGGTAATACAATAGTATATAGGAAGTATTATAAATAAAATGTTATGTTATCAAAAGGTAATCTTCAATTAATAATGCAGGGCTATTAATTTTTGAATTTTAATTATTAATTGACATAAGATTACTGGTTGGACACCTCCACAATATATGTAAGAACCCCTGCTTGGAATATTAATATTTCAAGTGAAAGACTAGTCAAAATAAAAGTCATATAAATAAGTAATGACCAGTCACATAAATGCTTACCAATTTAAGTCTGCTGAAAACTTTGCTAAATTAATATGTTGGTATTTCTTACTTACTAAATATGAACGCATTTTATCTGTATTAATCCACTGCAAGACCATTATTCGTTAATAAAGAACTAAGAAAGACAAAATAATCAAATGAGTGGTTAGCTTGGCACTGCTGCTTTTCTACCCACTTGTCTGATTTCTGGTTTGACTGGTACATATAACAAAGGGATTACGTAATAAATTATTCCCAACTGCCAATCAACAGTTAATATGGGCAGCAGTATGGAGTAGTGGTCAGGGCTCTGGACTCTGGAGTGGAGGGTTGTGAGTTTAATCCCAGGTGGCGGTACTGCTGTTGTACCCTTGAGGAAGGCATTTTACCTAGTTAAAATAATGTGATATAATGTAAGATTGTAAATCACCCTGGATAAGGGTGTCTGCTAAGAAATCAAGCAATAATCATAATAAAGTTGTGTGAGCTAAACTGCCCCTCTATGCCACTTGAACTCAGTTTGATTTTAGCTGTACAGGTCATTGTGCTTTCCCTCCTCTGGACACATTGCTCTCCTGCATTGTAATCAACCACCCACAAACATCTCCTGACTGCTCTACTGCACCTGCATTTCTCTGTTTCTGTTTTGGTATTTTCGGTCCCTCTCTGTTTATCATATTAAAACATTGTTTCTTGCAACATTACAGATATTTTATTATCATTATTACCATCATCATCTACTGCATTCAAATTAAATTATTATCCTTGTAGAATACCTTGGATTGAGTTATTTAACAAAATTAACAAATAATAAGGACTGGTAAGAATTTTGTTTTTAGCTGGACATAACCTTACCTAATTGGACACTGGACTGTTAAATTAATATTAAAAACCTGTAGCAAAATCAGGATTGTATGTTTTATTACTACATTTAGCATTCAATATTCAGGTTTTTAATAATCCTGGTATTATATGGATTTGGTTAAATATGCAGATAATGTATTAAAAAGCAAACAAACAGTTGAGATGTCTTTCCCTTAGGGCAGAAACAATAATTGCATCTTCTCAGCACATGTTCTTGTAAACTCTCCATGACCTAAGTCGTAAGTAAGTCGTGCTTGTCTTTGAGAAATACCGGTGGGTCAGTTGGTAAAGGCCTTGAAACAGACCGGTGGTAAGGCTGGACAAAGGTTTCAGTTCAGACTTCACTGGTCTGAATCTGGGTTATGTCACTATGCAGCTGTGACATAGGGTATAGCACAACAGGTTGAGCACTGCTTGGGTTGAATGGATTCAAAGACAAACCAGCAATCCCTGCAGTTTATCCTTGACTCTGTAGACATTGCACTGAAATGATTCCTTAGCCCTGCTGGGTACAATGTGAGCTTGCATAGTGGAAATAAGGGAATGCTCTGACAGTGCATATTTACAAATTTAATGTGTTTGCGGAGATAATGTGCACAAGCAGAGTAAAACAACACTGTAACATATGCAAATTATCTGCTTAATATGCACATCCATGTCATTCGTGTCATTCATTTGCATGTTATTTTTACTGAAAACATGACCAAGATGAAAAATAACTTTTATATAAATAATTTTATGGGATGAAATTATTGTGCCCATAATTTATCAGATTAGCACACGATAGTGAATGATCGCTATAGCCTTTGATAATGTATCATGTATATCATGAAAACTGTTTAATCCTTGTAGTTGTGGAGGCTTCTACCTCTTGAGAGTTTCTAATTTGTGGAAAGCAGGACACATTTGTGAAACTAAATACTCTTACATTATTTATATCACAGGTTGTTATTCTCTGTGTGTGTTGTTTTTTTACTAATCCTGTTCTTGATCTCCCAGTTGTGCTGACATACTCATTTTGAAAAATACAATTCAAATACTCCTGGCTTACGCTTGAGAATTAATCCTGACAGTGTAGTAAATACAAAACTAATAAATTCCTATGATTAAGTTTTCAAGGTTTCAATTTGGGTAAAACTACTCTCCAGAGGAGTCAGCAGAGGAATACCGTGGAGTAATTAATATTTCATGCTAAATCATATACCTAGTAATTTTAAGTTAGAAAAGAGGTGTGGGGGTAAAAACAGTAAAAACACAGATAATATTTTATTTAATTTCTTTCCAACAATTACATCTCCCTAAAGTGTCAGATGATCAATTTTAAATTGTTCAGTAAGTTGTAGCTGTCAATGTGGTAACAGTACACTCTCACTTAACCCTTTGACACATACCGCCTCAACGGTGCGTCCATTGTTGACTGATCCCCGCCCCCCATCTTATTGTTTATATTTGACAAAATATACAAAAAACGTTTCAAAACCACAAACAATTTAATGATTCATTCATGACAAAACTAAAATGATAAAAATAAATTTGTACTGTTAATGGAGTAGAAATCTTTACCTTTTCACAGTTTTCTATTTCTCATTTCATTAAGTCACATTATTTTATAACTGTAGCTGTGTATGTGCCAGTCTAGTTTGTTTGATCTGCATTGTTAGCTTTCAGTAGTTAGCCAGTGCATTGGTCCTTGTAATAAAAAATGTTTGTCTAAAAGTGTTCAATCTTTGTTTGGTCATAACAATAATAAGACGACGAATAAAACAATATTAATCAAAAAGGGTGGTTTCTATGGGATCGCTGCAAAATGGTGAAAGTCTGAACTTTTTCCCTAACAGATTGCAAGCTCTCAAAATATAGACCCTCGATTTGCTTTTTTAGATGAGTCACAGTGGGAGTGGGAGCAAATCAAATAAAAAGAAACCATATCTTAAGACCACCATTTTATGACACTAACCTCAATGATTGGTTTAGTGTATCTCAGCAACCATAACGCTGCCTTGAGTGCGGCCATGTACACTATGAAATGCAGAAACAGGTACAAAGATGCAGCTTATGGTTTTAGACTAAAATAAATAGATATAAAAGGAGAAAGTAATGCAATCATTGAATAATGTGTGACTTTGAGCGCAAATGGCAAAACTCACTCTCTTAGGCCCAGCAACATCAACTTTCTGCTCATTATGTTTCATGGTGCTTCTCATGGCTGATTGGTGATGTTCCAGCCTCCTTCTGACCCTGCTGGCGCACATGCAGACATCTCCATACACTTGACTCCAGTCTTAAGTAGATATCTGCAACAGAGATGTTCTCCTTCACAAATAATTCAATCACTGCATGCTGGTGAAATATGTCCATGTCCATGAGTCTGTGTTTATATCGGAGCAGATAGAAGAATAGATGTTGTAGATGTCTACAATATTCAGTACAAATGTGTGTATATACAATGGTTCAGTCAGAGTAATGCATTAAAATATGCATTCAGGTTCTGTGACTCAGATCTTTGACTCTGATTTTCCTGATTGCGTGAGCCATTCAGATGAAACAGATGCCAGTGAAAGCTGCTTTGACTCTGGACAGAAGACTAAAATTGTACTGATCCACAAGGTGGAACCAGAGATCTGAAAGCATAACTTATTGATATTATTTCTTTCTTCAGGTTTTGGTATAAATAAACTACCACAGATAGAATGGAAAAAGAAAGCTTGCTGAAAATGCTGTTCTCTTCTGAGACAGATCACAGTAAATGTTAGATATAGCTGCAATAAGAAGCCAATTTCTATGAGAGTGCACCATGGGCCTTAATTTTGAAGGTAGTGGAAGGTAGTGGAAGATAATACAGTATCAGATGTAAATGGTTAATATAATTTTGATATAAATTTTCATCATCAGATAAAATTGAGTTTTCTATTGTAGAACACTGCTATTTCGGATGTGCCTACTGGTGGACATTATTTAATGTTGTGTTGGTTTTCAGCTGATTCTCCAAATGCCATAACTGTGAATAAATTATGTTTCTTTCTTTTTTTAAAGTATCAAATTGCCCTGAAACTAATGATATTCCCACCAATGTCAGACAAGTATAAATTAGAAATAATCTGGCAATTAATTCCAAGCAAATTAAATCTCAGTTTCCATGTTTGATGTCATACTCCATTTTCCTTTTTCCCTTTTTCATGTTCTGAATCTCAGTGCTGAATGAATAATAAATATGCAAATGTGTCTCAAGAGGAATGTTTGTAACTTGAAAAGCCAGAATAGATTGGTCAAGCTCTAAAAAATCCTTTCTGCCCTCATATTAACTCTACATAATGGACCCCTTGCATTAGGTAAATTCTTTAAAACTTGTAGATTATTAGAGCTCTGTTTAAATCTTGATTTTGTTTCAAGCAAATTAATATTATGGTCATTATAAAGTAAAGGCTGTTATTGCTTAGTGATCTTAGTACACAATTTCTTGAGAGGAATAAAGTTGACATCAACAATGCCACTACATTTTTTAAATAATAAAAGTATATTTATTGACAGTGAGATAGAGTTTTGAGTCACAGTCTCTAATTCTTTATGCACAAAGGTCAGATTTGCTATTTTTAGGGCATTCCTGCTGCTAAACGAAATCAATCTAAGGCATCATTCAAACTTGTAGTTTAAAAAAGTCAATACCTGTCATTCAGTTACCAAAATAAGTCAGAAATCTTCTGGCATTATGTTTCATGACTTTTACATAGAAGAGGGCATTAACCTTTCATGGCAGTTCAGTTGATTGCTGACATCCACATAAACCATACAGACATTGATATAATTGATATAAATTGATGCCAAAAGAATACCTTAGCCGAAATGCTACAGGCACTCTGTCAGAAGCTCTATTCTTGCTAATATAATATGCAGGTTCAAGTTTCCAATGGTGTCATAGAACTCACCGAAAATGTCCTGAATGAATAAGCATGCCACAGATAGCTCATGCTATGCAAGAGTGGTCTCGCCTCTTTCCAGTCTACTGCTCTACTCCTCACCTGGCCAGTTCTATGTATGTGTCAGCCTCACAGTGTGCACTTTTTTCTCCAATGTCTTCTCCTTGAAATGGAAACAACTTTGAATCCCAAGAAATGGTTCTTCCTAACATGAGTCTCCCATATGCCCTTCATCTTCACCACCCCATGATCCTTTTCGGGATTTCCAGATTCTGCCACATCCTCTGTAGACTGTATCAGTACTGCTGGTCACTGTGCTCTCTTGCTCTTGAAGGGGTCTGTCACCCGTTCTGGATCTCAATGCATATTTCCACCTGATCTCAGACTCAAGCTTCGCGTCTGCTGTGGCCCGTGGTTCAAGTAACTGATTCTGTATTTGCTAAGAGAGACAAATGACCAGGAGAAAGATATTATAATAATTTCACTAAATGTTTTTAATCTGTACTAGTTTAATTGCATCTAAGTTATTCCAATTTCAGATAGAAAGCTAGTAAAAAATATAGACCTTATAAATAAGTATATTATTGTTACTTCTCAAAACTTTAATTCTTCAAATTGTTTTTAAACCACAACATTGAATTGTTTTATTACAATATGAACTGACCTTATTATACTGTATTACAATAATTAAATGTTTGGCTACTCTGTTAATTCTGGAAATGTACTTCTAAATTATACAAGTTTATTCAAAAGTGTGCAGCCAGGCTATTTGTGGTGCTTCTCTGAGCTAACGTGACTTAATCTTGTATAAATACTTTTCTTACAGACCAAAAGAGGACCTAAAGTAAAGAAAAACAGCATGATAGAAAACTATTTATTTATTTAGAGTTAGCATTAGGGGAAGGCAGTTATATAATGTTTGTAGTTCCAACCCCTACATCAGGGGACCTGTCTAATGGCATAGTAGGTTTGATCCATGTTTGTCGGGCTGAATCTGAACAGGGTCTGACTGAAACCATTACAGTGATGCCGTGACTCGGATCAATCAGAGTAATAGTATCCAGTCTATGGATTAGGAGTGTAGGGGGGACGTGTAACAGGACTCATAGTGTCTAACATGAAAGCTTGTTATGGGCCTGTCATTCCCTCAAGATTTGGTGGTGTGTCAACGCCCCCCCCCAGCCTTTTGGTGCCATCTGAGATGGCAGTGAAATTACTGCCACGATAAATGTACATGGATATATATATATATGTATATATATATAAACAAAAACTCTTAATATGCCATTTTTTATGTTAAAACTAAATATGCATTTTTTTTTAATTGGAGCTACTGTGCATTAATTTCTATTGTAAAACCATCGTGAAATTATTCTGGTTACTGATGCAGTGAGTCTATTCCAGATGTAATTACTACTATTTACTATCATTTACATTTGCATGCTGTAGATTTGCCTTTTCACAATATATACCACAAAGATAATTTTCCAAAAAAGCACCCTATGAACAACTGAAAAAGTGACTTGGTACAATCAACAAAATATGCAACATACCAACAGAAAGAAAATGTTTAATGCGTACCACAGAATAATAATAAATTGTACTGAGAATCAGTTGCGTTGTCGTCTCCTTCTGTAGCCTGAATGCTGAGTATTGATCTTTCTTAGTTCAGTAATCAAGTGTGAGTCTGATTAGAAAGTGCTTTCATACAATTTTCTGTGATCAGGGAAATGAACAGGGGTGACTTCAAATAACCTTCATCCTGCTCCCATTGCAAGTTAAAATTAAGCATTAATATCAGCCTTGCCCTCAATGTTCATTATTCCGATTCATTCAAGTAGTAGATATTAAAAAAAGGCTATTTAAATGTGCCATTAATCCATATGATAATTAAATGACTGAGAGGCTAATTTGAAATTTAACTCTTTACCCCTGATTTATTTTTATTTTTATGAAAGTTACTTCTCGTCATTGTGTCAAGGTGAAACTTTATCAAATAGACCTAGGTAGTATATGATTGTTTTCCATGTCCATCAAAAAATATATAAAACAAACTCAGAATTGAAATGCAACAGAAGTATATATATATATATATATATATATATATATATATATATATACCATAAGTGGTCACTTTATTAGGTACACCCCCTTTCCATGAAACAGACTGTGGAGTCAGTGACAGCATCACGTGTTCAGACTATGCTATTTAAAGCAGGTAGACAGGTACCTAGGAATTCTGTGTGTGTGTGCAATTCAGAAGGAGAATGGGTAAGATTTAAGTGATTTTGAATGGGGCATGGTTGTTGGTGCCAGGTAAACTGGTGTGAGTATGTCAGAAACTGTAACCCTGCTGGGGTTTTCACGCACAACAGTGTCACGGGTGTATTAAGAATAGTTCACGACATGCAGCCAATGGTGGTCCCATGGTCGGAAACAGCCCGTTGATGAAAGAGACCGACAGAGGCTGATATGACTTGTGCAGCGTAACAGATGGGCTACAGTCAGTCAAATAACAACAGTGTTGCTAAAAGAGGTGAATCAGAATGCACAGAACGAATCATACCTTGTCAAATATAGGGTACAGCAGCTGATGACCTAGATAAGCTTTGCTCCTGTCAGTGAAAAACAAGAAACTGCAGTAATAGTGGGCTAAGGAACACAAACACTGGACAATGGAGGATTGGAAAAACATCTGGTCTGATGAATTCTGGTCCCTGCTGTTTCACACTGATTGGAGGACCAGGCTATGGGCATAACCGCAGGAGTTCATGGATCCATCCTGCCAGGTGTCAACAGTATAGGCTGGTGGTGGCAGTATGATGGTGTGGAGGGTGTTTTTGTGGCACATATTGGATCTCTTGCTATGAGTGGAGCAACATTTGAATGCCACAGGATATCTGAACATTTTTGGTGCATCCCTTCATGGCAGCAGTGTATCCATCTGTGAATGGGTTCTCTCAGCTGAATAATGCTCCCTGTCACAAGACTAGGATTATCCAGGAATGGATCCAGGAGCATGACAGTGAATTCAGCTCACTGCAGTAGCCTGCCCAGTCACCAGATCTCAATCCAATTGAAAATCTTTAGGATGATGGAACAAGCTGTTTGGAGTAGAGATGCACCACCAGTCAATTTGCAATGACTGTGGGAAAAAATAGAGTCCACATGGGCCAGCATCGCTGTGACATGCTTTCGATGCCTTGTTGAGTCTATGACTCAACCGATTCAGGCTGTTCTGAAGACGAAAGAGGAAGCAACTTGCTATTAGGTTGGTGTACCTAAGAAAGTGGCCTTTCAGTGTATATTACCTAAATATTTAATTTGCATCACAGAAATAAATGCATTGTAATAAAATATGATATTTCCTTCCTCTTTTGGATAGAATGTCATGACGTTCCTCAGACCTACAGGGAAATAATCTGAATTGGCTAAACAAATGTTTCTTAGTTCAAAAAAGATTGAGAAGTTGATTTTATTTCCCCTCTGTTTTTATAAACAAATAATTATTAGTAACATTTAAAATAATCTAAAAACATTATATTCTATGGGTCTTAAATGCAGAACTGACCGATAACATCATGATGCCTTCTTCTCTTGTTGAGATGTCTAAAACAAATTAATCAAGTGTTTCAGATTATATGTTTTAAATGTATAATGCTAAAGTATATTGTCTGGGTAGAGTGGATGGTTTGAATTGCCAGTTACAACATGTTGCCTGTATATATCACCCAAACATATTATATTTATATAACACATAAAATGAAGATTTTTCAAATATTATTGATCAGACACATTGACTCATTATTTTACAATATTTGTAAACAGGTTCTCTTGTGGTTTGACTTGATTTACAATCATGTTGGTGGTAAGTGTGTGTCTCTGTAATTCATGACTATACACTCACCTAAAGGATTATTGGGAACACCTGTTCAATTTCTCATTAATGCAATTATCTAACCAACCAATCACATGGCAGTTGCTTCAATGCATTTAGGGGTGTGGTCCTGGTCAAGACAATCTCCTGAACTCCAAACTGAATGTCTGAATGGGAAAGAAAGGTGATTTAAGCAATTTTGAGCGTGGCATGGTTGTTGGTGCCAGACGGGCCGGTCTGAGTATTTCACAATCTGCTCAGTTACTGGGATTTTCACGCACAACCATTTCTAGGGTTTACAAAGAATGATGTGAAAAGGGAAAAACATCCAGTATGCGGCAGTCCTGTGGGCGAAAATGCCTTGTTGATGCTAGAGGTCAGAGGAGAATGGGCCGACTGATTCAAGCTGATAGAAGAGCAACTTTGACTGAAATAACCACTCGTTACAACCGAGGTATGCAGCAAAGCATTTGTGAAGCCACAACACGTACAACCTTGAGGCGGATGGGCTACAACAGCAGAAGACCCCACTGGGTACCACTCATCTCCACTACAAATAGGAAAAAGAGGCTACAATTTGCATAAGCTCACCAAAATTGGACAGTTGAAGACTGGAAAAATGTTGCCTGGTCTGATGAGTCTCGATTTCTGTTGAGACATTCAGATGGTAGAGTCAGAATTTGGCGTAAACAGAATGAGAACATGGATCCATCATGCCTTGTTACCACTGTGCAGGCTGGTGGTGGTGGTGTAATGGTGTGGGGGATGTTTTCTTGGCACACTTTAGGCCCCTTAGTGCCAATTGGGCATTGTTTAAATGCCACGGCCTACCTGAGCATTGTTTCTGACCATGTCCATCCCTTTATGACCACCATGTACCCATCCTCTGATGGCTACTTCCGGCAGGATAATGCACCATGTCACAAAGGTCGAATCATTTCAAATTGGTTTCTTGAACATGACAATGAGTTCACTGTACTAAACTGGCCCCCACAGTCACCAGATCTCAACCCAATAGAGCATCTTTGGGATGTGGTGGAACGGGAGCTTCGTGCCCTGGATGTGCATCCCACAAATCTCCATCAACTGCAAGATGCTATCCTATCAATATGGGCCAACATTTCTAAAGAATGCTTTCAGCACCTTGTTGAATCAATGCCACGTAGAATTAAGGCAGTTCTGAAGGCGAAAGGGGGTCAAACACAGTATTAGTATGGTGTTCCTAATAATCCTTTAGGTGAGTGTACAATTAGTAATTCTTACAGAGATTTGTATATTGGGAGAAAATGTAGGTTGCAACGGTTTTGGATGACAGAAAGACATGATTTTCTACCTTTTTCAAAATAATGTATTACATGACATGAAGTCATATCTTTACTCTCGTCAATCTAATTTTCAGGTGCGGATAACATTCTTGATGAATGCCTTAATATGATTTATTGGGTCTCTAAGGAGACGAAAGGTTAATTGAACTGAGGATGGTGTCAGATTTCCATCCTGCATTCACAAGAATAATGTTCTTGGTGTGGCGTAAATTGCCATAATTGCAACAGGAATAGAAGCAGATTTTAATGGTTTTGGAAGCATTGGTGAAAAGGTTGTTTTAAATATCTAGGAATGAACTGATAACATGAAAAGTGTGTGATGATAAGACTTCTTGAGATTTCAAATAAGTACATACAAACACATTTATAAATAAAATAAAATAATAGTGAAGGTTACATTTTTTCTGTGATAAATGCTTATGATAGAATATAAGTTGCCAAACGTCAGCCTCGGAACCTTAATGACTTGGAGAGGATCTGCAAAGAGGAGTGGGACAAAATCCCTCCTGAGATGTGTGCAAACCTGGTGGTCAACTACAAGAAACGTCTGACCTCTGTGATTGCCAACAAGGGTTTTGCCACCAAGTACTAAGTCGAAGGGGTCAAATACTTATTTCCCTCATTAACATGCAAATCAATGTATAACTTTTTCTGGATTTTGTTGTTGTTATTCTGTCTCTCACTGTTAAAATAAACCTACCATTACAATTATAGACTGATCATTTCTTTGTCAGTGGGCAAACGTACAAAACCAGCAGGGGATCAAATACTTTTTTCCCCCACTGTAACTCCATCACATTTATGTCTCCCATGGATCAATCGAAAGACGAATCATCTTACACCAACGGCCTCCTCAGGCTGAGGTGGTCGCAGTTCTGATTTAATGTTCTCTGGATGCCCCTGCTGCGTGATCACCATCACCGAGTGAAGATCACATCCTGGTTGTTTATGGCTGGTGTGTGGGTCCCTGTTGGTTCCCTTTTTTCACTACTATCGTTATTTATTTATTACTGGTTTGAGTTTAGGCTTAACCCTGACAGGCTTTGACCTCTGGCAGGCTTACTTACCATCTGCTGCAGGCCTCCCTTTCCACTTTGGGAAGCGTGTATATATCTATACAGTGCCTATAGGAACCCCCCTTGGACTTTTCCATATTTTGTTTTTTAAAATTTTAGGTAGGTTGTGTAACAATCCCATTCAAATGCATCAAAATCTCAACCTGTAATACATCACAATGTCCAAGGGAGCAGCGTCTATATGTATATATGCATTCCGGCAGGTAGTGTTCTCCTGGCAACAGCCAATCCCAGATTTGTCCGTTGGACTGCTATATGAAGAATGTGTTTGCACTACTCCAAAGTCCAATGCCGGCGAGCTTTACCTCACTCCAGCCGACGCTTGGCATTGCACATGGTGATCATAGGCATGTGTGCGGCTGCTCAGCCATGGAAACCCATTTCATGAAGCTCCAGACGAACAATTCAGCTGTTGTTGCTTCCAGGGGCAGTTTGGAACCAAGGGCAGACAATTTTGTACGCGATACACTGCTGTTGCTCCTAGACCTTTCCACTTCACAATAAAAGCACTTACAGTTGACTGGGGCAGCTCTAGCAGGGCAGAAATTTTATGAATTGACTTAGACAATGCCAAGTTGAAAGTCACTGAGCTCTTCAATACAGCCCATTCTACTACCATAGGCATTATACTGATAAAAGAAAAAAAAATGGTGGATAAAAAGCCAGGACACCTTATGATGTATAAATGTTAATTATTCATGATATTTATCAGAGAGATATTTTTCCCTTGTGCATTAATCTAATTCATCCTATTAAGCTTTTAAAATGCTTCCCTACTGAGACAGGTTTTCTTTACAACAAACATTAATGTTAAAATGAAATAATTATATATATTTTATCGCAACTTAATCAGACTTAATGTGACCTACATTGTTACAAATTGCAGTAGCCAAGAGACCATGTTGTTCATTGTTATATAATTAATTTTAATTTAAAAGTATTATTTTCAGAACATTTGCACACATTATACTTTATTGTAATATAGTTGTTTTCCATTCCCATGTCACTTTATTTTCCCTAATTTATTTAAGTATTGTTTAATTGATCTATGCATATCTGAAAACGAAAATGCGGTTTAATATGTTCTTTCCAATGAGATTGAAGTAAATATAAAGATGACACTTGTTCAAAAATATCTTCACTCCTTCCATGACATGACATTTGATTCTTCTCTGATTCATTTACTTTTCTTTCTTTTCTTGTTATTGTAAGCATACATCTTACCATGCTTTTTTTAAATGTTGTTTAGAGTTGCTGTGTAATGTTTAAAAGGTAAATGAAGACTACATAACAAAATAAAACAAAAATCTTTCTACTTTGCGGCTGTGATTTTATTAAATCAATATTTAATAACACCATGTTCAAAAACACTTTCATAATGCCACAGTGCCAATGTATGATCCTGCCAGTAACATCTACTGAAAGCCATATAACTTGCATTGCAGAGAATGTACTAATGTCAGGACTTCACAGTATTCACTGTATATATATTCTATATTACAATGACCTATATCAACATGCCTGTGCAACATTTGTTGTGATGGTACTAATTATGAAAAGGTAAATTATGAATAAATACAATAAAATGTACTAACTGTTGTATGACACTAAACTTCCTGTTTTCAAGCAAAGTGTCATTGCATGAAGTCAGATATGGATTTGTCTCCACACTGCACCCACAATTGATCCTTTTAATCCTCCTTTGTGGTCTGAGGTCTTGTGTTTGTGGTCTGAGGTTAATTTCAGCATTTTGCCTTGGATTCTTCTTATCAATGGTTTCTAAGTGTTTGCAAGTGAATAGCATTAAATTGCTGGGGGACTGTCAAATGTAATTAATGGAATCTCCAACATCTACAAGTGAGTCGGAATCCCTATTGTGATGCATGCAAAACATTTAAGCCTCACTCAAATACTGACTCTTACTGGTCTGTTTCCTTCTTTGATGACAAAGTCCTGTGCTCCATACATAATGTGATGGTAAATGCTGAAATCAAAACTAGCTTGCTGTATGTGTAACACACAGGTGGTAGTTATGTTAAACATGTTAAAAGGAAGCTTGTAATTTGATTTGTGAATGTGCTTCAAAAAAAAGTGCACATGAACCGACAAGTATGTCTGCTGCCAACTGTAACTAAACTTTTGCAAGACTGCCAGAGAAATATAAATCATAAACATCAGTGATTTCAGTCCTTGAGTTTTGGGTTTATGCTGATACTAACATCTGATTAACAATGAAGTTTTTTTCTTTATGTGGATATGCTACATGACTGATGTATAATATCTAATGCATATATCTAACAGAATTCTGGCAATTGAATGCACATATTCAAAACTGGCAGTCATTCATTTGTGAAGATTGAAATGAATGTTATTTAATGTGTATTCATATATTTACAAATATGTTATGCATTGAGATCTACAACAAAGTTCACCATGCTGCTCTTAATTGAATTCAGTCACCCTGAGAGACATACATTTCCGTGACATGGAGAGAACAAACAATTGTCCTTTTTGTGTGTAAATGAGTCAGTCTTCTTATACAGGGACACATGCATAAGTATACTATCATTAAGAAGTCACAGGATAAATGTTGTTTCGGAAACATAATGTGCAATATTGCTTGTGGGTGAAAATAATAATAACAATAATGATGTTCGTAAGAAAAGGTAATTTCATGTAGCTGCCATTTTTAAGACAGATTACTGTTTTCACAGTTGGGATAACAGAGAAAATAACATAAATATCAATCAGCTTATAGAAATCAGAAAATACACAAAAAGATAAAATAGATTTGGAAAATGTTGATTTAGCCTGTTGAGGGAGAAAAGATAAGTTTTCCATTATTGGGAAACTGTGGCAACTGTTCTCCAAGTAGTCTCATAAATTATATAATTCTTGAAGATAAATGTACTTTCAAAGCCATCTTGCTTGGATAATATGCTGTGCCAAGTGTATTCCAGGATGCTTTGCTTCTGAAATGTATATATTATTATCTGCCAGACCGCATAACCTTTTCTGACCCATGGACATTTACAGATAGGTCTTGATTAATTTGAGCTTTCTAATACTGCTTTTGTAGCAGAAATGGATCCAGGAAAAGAGAAGAGCCATTTCTCCATCACAGAAACATGCATCTTCTGTTAATGGAGGGTCACGGGTGAAGATGACCCTTAAATAGACTATGTCCCCCAGATATTTAAGAGGATGGTGTCACCCTTTTCTCTGCTCCCCAGGCAAGTTTGGCTCAAGATCTCAGAAAACTCATGCATATGTGAAAGTAATTGTGTTTTATTTATATTTTGGAGGTTCACAATGACATGACAGGGCATATAGTCTCTGCTTATTATACACAGGGCTTAGCGAACCTAATAATAGAACATTCAATTATTCAAATCTCCTTTATTAATACAGTGGGTGATTCAAATATTCAATCTAATAACTAAAGAACAAAAGAAAAATACACAAAAACCCTATCCTCTAAACTCATAAAAGCTATCTAAAACTAACTATGAATTGAAACCCCTTCTAAATATACAACAATAGCAGCAACCAAAAAAGTGTGAAGGTTTAAGAGTGTCCCATGTCTGCTGGTCAGTGCATTTGAAACCACACTGGACAGACAACAGCCTCAGATAAAGTCCCTTTCCTATGTCACATGCGTCCAGGATGGACCCTCTTCTGGGAACAGGAACCGATCTAGGAGAGAGAAAGTGTGGGCGGTCTGAGCAGGCTGTACCAGGCTAAGGCTAGGACCACTGTATCCTTTCCACATTCACACAGAAAGCTTTATAAGCTGACTGTCCCTTTCTCAAAGTCCAGCTGCACTTATCTCTCCCCTCAGGCATCAGTGGTGCCAGCCATGGACTGCCTTCATCCAGCAGTGGATTGATAAAGGCTAATGATGATGATGATGATTAAATATATATATACTTGGACAGAAACCAATTCAAACCTGCCAATCACAAATTACTAACTTGTACCCTTTTGTGTTTTTATTTAAAAGTACTGGAAAGTGGCTTCTGACAATAAATTGAACCACAGCAGGATGTAAGTTTATAATTTGCAATGTGCAGGTAGGTCAAAATTGTGACTTGGTCCAGACCTTGGTCTATGAAACATAAATTGTGACTGCTTCTTAGGAGTCTATCCATTTAAATATGTCTTGTTTAAATCATAGTGTTCAATCTAGAAAGACATAATGTACTAATAAATTAAATGCTTATTTTCTACCATGAACATGAATTGCAGAGAACTACCATTGGAAAAAAACTGTGTGAGCCACCATAAACCCTATTCATATTTATGCTAATTCCCAATGAAACAATAAAAAATGCCAGAGCTGTACTTGGGTGACATTGAGAAACATTTACTCATTTGGAAGCTATCAACCTCTGATGTTCACTATAATAGATATCAATGTAACATAATAATATTGCAAAACATATCATAAGATGTATAGCAGGCTGTGTGGCCTCTTTACTTCTACCTTATATGCAGCTCAAAATAAATCTATCCAAACCTTCAAAGATTAAGATTCATGTTAATATTAAACTGCACTGAATCATTTTAGTTTTTTGTCACATTAATGCTGATGGCTACCCTGCTGCTCTCTCATCTGAAAAAACGCATGTGGCAAGAAAATATAAAACATTTTGTAGCTTAGGTATCAGTACTTACCATCTTTGCAAATAACTAGAGCATATTGAATACATGAAATCAAAACAATGAATCATAATTTTATGTTTTTAAGTAACAAGATACATAATTGTTTAAATATATTTTTAATATTGCACTAGCATACATATAAATTGTAGTCTACATTTAAAGTATTTCATTATATCTAGATTTTTTGTTATTGTCTAAGATGGTTAATATTATATAAAGTATATATTATATTATAATCTCAGGAGATGTACAGCACATAGCCTTGGATAATGCTTTTTATGTTGATGTCTTCAATACACATTTCTAAGAAAAATAATATAAGATATAATTATACAATAAAAAACTATAACTGTGAAGGCCATGCAATGAAGCACAGCATTTTGTATGTACTTTAAACAGCATTACAAGTTATCTTGTGCCAAACGTCATATTTGTTTTAGAATGTTTACCAGCAGTCAAAATTATGGTGCCACCTGGAAATTTTGCAGAATCAGATGATCATCTTGTGTTATTACCTGTCTTGGAGCAACAGTAATACAAATTACTTTGGACACCTGTATAGCCTATGGTATGATGGCAGAATTAAGATTTAGTTTTTATGTTTTTTTTTGGTCTTTCTTTTTGCTGGTGCAGAAACCGTAAATATCCTTAAAATAGAATTTGTGTAAAAGTATATTTGTAAATAATAACTTTTTAGGCTGTCAAGTTATCAGTTAATTGCTTTTATTGGACCATCACTCATTTCATTTCAGAAGGATTTAACAATTCTGGGGTCTCTCAGATTACTATCATACAAACCTAATACAAATGTAAATACATTTTGTATTTTGTATTCTTCAATACTTTATTTTCAATTTCTATGACATAATAATATGGTAGAACATTTCCATTACTTTTTTTATTTTTGTATTATTTTTACTACAAGTGACTTGGTTTAACAATCACTAACATACACTCACCTAAAGGATTATTAGGAACACCTGTTCAATTTCTCATTAATGCAATTATCTAACCAACCAATCACATGGCAGTTGCTTCAATGCATTTAGGGGTGTGGTCCTGGTCAAGACAATCTCCTGAACTCCAAACTGAATGCCTGAATGGGAAAGAAAGGTGATTTAAGCAATTTTGAGCGTGGCATGGTTGTTGGTGCCAGACGGGCCGGTCTGAGTATTTCACAATCTGCTCAGTTACTGGGATTTTCACGCACAACCCTTTCTAGGGTTTACAAAGAATGGTGTGAAAAGGGAAAAACATCCAGTATGCGGCAGTCCTGTGGGCGAAAATGCCTTGTTGATGCTAGAGGTCAGAGGAGAATGGGCCGACTGATTCAAGCTGATAGAAGAGCAACTTTGACTGAAATAACCACTCGTTACAACCGAGGTATGCAGCAAAGCATTTGTGAAGCCACAACACGTACAACCTTGAGGCGGATGGGCTACAACAGCAGAAGACCCCACCGGGTACCTCTCATCTCCACTACAAATAGGAAAAAGAGGCTACAATTTGCACAAGCTCACCAAAATTGGACAGTTGAAGACTGGAAAAATGTTGCCTGGTCTGATGAGTCTCGATTTCTGTTGAGACATTCAGATGGTAGAGTCAGAATTTGGCGTAAACAGAATGAGAACATGGATCCATCATGCCTTGTTACCACTGTGCAGGCTGGTGGTGGTGGTGTAATGGTGTGGGGGATGTTTTCTTGGCACACTTTAGGCCCCTTAGTGCCAATTGGGCATCGTTTAAATGCCACGGCCTACCTGAGCATTGTTTCTGACCATGTCCATCCCTTTATGACCACCATGTACCCATCCTCTGATGGCTACTTCCAGCAGGATAATGCACCATGTCACAAAGGTCGAATCATTTCAAATTGGTTTCTTGAACATGACAATGAGTTCACTGTACTAAACTGGCCCCCGCAGTCACCAGATCTCAACCCAATAGAGCATCTTTGGGATGTGGTGGAACGGGAGCTTCGTGCCCTGGATGTGCATCCCACAAATCTCCATCAACTGCAAGATGCTATCCTATCAATATGGGCCAACATTTCTAAAGAATGCTTTCAGCACCTTGTTGAATCAATGCCACGTAGAATTAAGGCAGTTCTGAAGGCGAAAGGGGGTCAAACACAGTATTAGTATGGTGTTCCTAATAATCCTTTAGGTGAGTGTACAATGTTCTGTATTTACACAATAGTAACAGTGTCAGTATAAAATTCAATCTACACTTATGAGCAGAGAAAGACAACTGAGGTAAGGCCTGATTAACCAACCTTCAGTCAGGAAGGAGGAAGGATCAGGATGGTGAAGAGAGTGATGAGAGGTCTTGAATTTAATACAGGTAGCAATAGGAAGACAGAGTAGCAATGGCATATAGCATTAATATGAGGAAAGCAGGGTAGAGAGACTGTAAGGTGAGCAGCATCATTTTTAATAATTTGAAGAGGGTGAATAGTGGAAGCAGGAAGGAGTTGAAGTAGACCAGTCCTAACAGGACAGGCACACCTAAAAAGAGGTGTTTTCATATCCTGTATGTCACTTTTGTTAAATATTTTTTCTCTGAACTCTTTTGATTGATTTGTAAACATGCACATGCATTGGCTTGAGAACAATAATAATCAGTGCTATTGAGTGATATCTGCACATGGAAATGCTCTGGCATTTACTCATATTCCCACTTTCATTATCCTGCTGTTTATATTACACATAACTCACTGGTGGTGTGTTGTTTATTAAGTTTTTTTACTTTGCTGTTTACTTGCATTGCTAAATAATCAGCATGATATGCGGAAGGTATGCTTTTGCTTATTCCCAGAGCTATATTTTTAAATAGGCTACATATTACCAATGTAAACCATATATCCTTTACTATGTACTACCTAAGGCATTAGCATTTTATTCTGCCATTCTTTAACAAAATAAGATCAATTACTATAGGTATACTATCAGTATACTTCAATCAGCTTTTTCCTGACATAATTAATTACACATTTAACCATTAGTACAGATCATATGCTATACCTTGAAGGTAATTATCCTTCTTTTAAATGATGGAGTACTCTGTAGTTATATTACTCTTGATTACGCAAAGACTCTCAACACAAAAACGGTTTAATTTTCTGATTATCTTATTTAAGGGTTCATCTAACAGTTTAGTTTAATTAACTCAAATGTAAAATGCATCACATATTGAAATCTGTTTGTTGGGTTTAATTCTAACTAGTAGCATATGGGTCAGGGGGTAATTAGTGATGTTATAAGAAAATGTTAAAATGTTAGTATTTGGATCAGCAGATAGATTCAGCTGCATCTGCCCTCTAATTTATTTCCTCATCGTGTGTTGTTTTTATACATACTTGTGAGAGTTAAGCAATAAGTCACGATGGATAATATTATATATATGGGGGAATAATTGTAATTGTCAAGTAGTTATGTATGTAATAATATGGTTTGTCCTGCCATTATTTTTTCACTCCCAATATGCCTTTCCTCAGCTGCTGGAAAAGATATTCAGCTTGGCCATCTCACCTCACCTAAGCCCCAAGCCTAGACTGTGCCTTACTACTGCTGGAGTTGTTCCTAGGATCAGGTCCAATACCACAATCACTGGATCTCCCCACTGATGGAGCCAATTCATTCCTCCAGTCACTGAAGCTCATAATCATGCTGATGGCTGTCAGTTCTTGTTGTTTGAGGGCTGTAACTAGAGCAGGGCAAACAGTATGGTTGCCTCAGGGCGCAAAACTGTGGGGGGCAAATAAATTACAGAAATGAATTGTCAATTGAGTAATAATCTTGTTTTGTGGTTTCGAATGTTGTCACTTGTCAGCGCCACCATACATACTACTAATAAAATCTCTGATGCCCCCATTGCGTTGGACGCGGACAATGTGAATGTGTCCATAGAATGTATAATATTGCAAAACAATAAAAATAAAATACACTGGACACCGACATGTTGACACAGCATGCTCAGTGTGCAGGTGCTTAGGTGGTGAACTACATGCTGTGGTATGAGAATAAAACAGTGCAAAAACAAAATCATAATGCCTCCAAAAAAGCCATCTGGAGCTGAATTTTGAAAACAGAAAAGGAGTATAGAAGCACTTGCTCTGACTGTCATCAGTGCATTGAATGTGAGAAAATCAAGACCAATCAGCCCACTGTAATGGTGTGGTTTGGTCTCCCATAAACCACACATGGGGTCCGTTTGGTGATTATGAACGCATTGAATGGCGTTCACAGCATTCACACTGTACTATATATGCCCATCACATTTTTTTAAATTATTGTATTATTGTGGTCGGTATATTATTGTGATTGAATTATTACTTTTAACTCTTCTGTGATTGTGCCCTTACTTGGTTTACTCTAATATTATTATTATTTAGTTTATTTTCCCCCCTCTCTCTACCTGAATAGTTTGTTAAGCTGGATTAGAGAAACATGAAAAATGATAGGTTGCGAATGCAACCCCGGTTATCTGAAAAAGGAAGCACTGCTCAATGGGGAGGGGTATCTGCGCACTGCCGTAGGAACCCAATCGAAACATCACTCTATCAAAGCTGCCATTGGCCCCCCCCGCTCGCCACTCAGAACAGGTCCCTTCCTACATCCTGTTCTATAAAACGTGATGTCAGCGCAGGTTCGTCCTCTTTTGCCAGGAGTCAGGACTCCCGCGCGACCTTGCAATCCTTTGGCAGTGCTTCTTTTTTCAGATAACGGGGGTTGCATTTGCAACCTATCGTTATCTTTCAAGTCAGAAGCACTGCCCAAGGGAGAGGGGTTACTATATAACCAAGCCGTCGCAAGGGAGGAGGCAGCGAGCTGATAAGGGAGCTTGCCCTGAGGTGACCGCTAGGGGCCTCGGCAACACAACTCCAGACAGTAACCTCAGGGGCCCCGTAGGGCCGCACCTGAGCTGCCCAGGAGCGAGGACCGTAGTCACGCTTTTACTGTGAACTGTCTAGAATCAGCATATACAAGGCGGGGCTACAGAGGTCAATTCTTATGCCCTCCGCTCACAATACTGTGTCAAACACAGTATTAGTATGGTGTTCCTAATAATCCTTTAGGTGAGTGTATATTATATATGTTCGGCCCCCAGAGCAGTTCTGCCCTAACAGAGTTGGTTTCCAAAACCTTGCTTCACTGATTGGGTCATTTACTTCTGCTTGAGGTAAATTATCCAATCAGTTTATATTTGTAATATTTTACATTATACCGTATACTTATATGCTTAAAGGTTATATAGGAAGATACTGTATGGTTTTTAAATGATTGTGTATGAATTTATGTCATGTAGCGTTATGTTGGGTGTATTTTGATAAGAGCATTTGGGCTCTGAGCTGAAGCACTGATCTAAAGAAGACCTCTCCCCCCCAAAGTTATCAGATTTCCTTAGCTCATCAGCTTGGAACTGGTTTGCATCAAAGTGACAGTTTTGGGGAGGATGGCACCGAGAAGAGGCCAAATAGTTTGGAGTCCTGCTGTGAGATGTCTGGAGAAAGGGGCCTGTAGGTGATAAAAACTCTTTGAAGTGGACGAGAGCCGAAATCCCAACATCCCCAGCTACGAACCCGGGCCAACCGGCATTTCCAAAAGATGGCATGGATTGACATCAGTCATAAATCAAGCTCCCCTCCAATAGGACACTGGGGGCTGAAACCGAAATCCAATCTCAAAAACTCAAGAACCAATCACCTATTGATCTGACAGACTATAAAGAACAGTGCACTCTCTCGCTCTCTCTCTCTCTCACCTGAACCAGTAACTCGCTGCCACAACTCAACCTGTAGCTCTGTTGCCCGAACCGGAACCAGAAACCAACCAAGTCTTTGCCGGCAACAGAAGATTTAAACTGGGAGAAGGAGATTGAGCCGTACGAAGAATTCTTTTAAAGGACTTTATTAAATAAAGAACTTTACAGACTGCGCTGCCCGCCTGTGCCCACCTGATCAGTGGAGTTTTACAGCTGGACAATTGACTAAGTCGACTGTATACGAAAGTGTCAGTCATTTAAATAGCTATTTGAGTCTTAAGAAACTTGACCCTTGGAACAAACAGGGCGCTGCTTTCCTCAAAGACTTTGTCTTCAAGTAACTACGGTGGAACCCTGCTTACAAAGAAGATTTTGTGCACAACATTGGAGCCTTCAAACCAGTGGAAAATCTGTTTGGAAAAGACTCTACATTCATAACTCTAGAATGTGTAATATCATTTAGTTTTCTTAAATATAAATGTGTGTTGCATTAAACTGTTTTGTTGATAATTTTAGAAATAAAATCTGTCAACGCCGAGAAATATCTTCTCATTCCTGTTTAACTGTTTAGTCTGAAATTGACACAAGTTAATAGACATTAGATTATTGGTGGCCCTGCCTATCCTTAATCATTGAATAATAATCAGTTAAGGGAAATTGTGGTAACAAGTAATGATAGGATCTTTCTCGGCACCTAAACGTAAATGAGACTGATATATATATAACGAGAAGTTACCTGACATAAATACTAACCTGCATAGTTATTTAATGTCTGACTAACAATACTAATGAGAGACTCACCTTCGTCTTCCTAACCGGTATTGTAGTCAATGTGTTTATAACCTTTTTTGTTTAACGATTTGTGTGATATCATATGCGATCCCATGGTCTTTGATTTTGTCACGGAAGTGATTTGTCTTTGATTTTTTGATCTAGAGTTGAATTTTAATTAGTTTTTCCCTTTTGTATAATTAGCGTAGTGCTACATTTAGTCTTTGTTTTGAATAAATTTGACAATTTATATCTTTGGAATTGGTGTCTGCGTCCAATTATTACAGAAATTTTGTTCTACAAGATTCCAGGATTCGTGATAAGGTGATACTATAAATTCACTTTATAAGTGTACCTTACGCTACAGTCACCTAAAACTAAAATAGTCAGACTATAGCTTGATTTTTCTACATACACAAAAATAACTTAATACAAATAAATAATAATTATCATTAAAATTATATCATAACTTGTATCATCAAGACAAAAAGGTAAGAGACACAAATATACTTACTTGCCCTGGGTGCCAAAAAACCTAGTTATGGCTTATGTGCAATGAGACTAATAGTGGGGTCATAACAATAACAATAACAATAACTACAAATCTAAAATAAACAAATAGGCCTAAATACATACATACATACATACATAATCATAGTAAAATACAATTCTTTTTATGACACTTGAAAACCTTTTAATGTTTTCATAGGTTCAATGCAAAGTATAGTGATTTTAGACCTACTGCGTTGTGATGAGCCATCCCACGAAGCTACAGCGTGGAAAAACAGACAATTCTTTTGGCATCAGTAGTGCACGGGATCTTGCACTCAAAGAATGTCCCAGCTTCGGCACAGCAGAGCAGCTCTGTATCATTACAGTGTGCATCTAATAATGTAAACAACATTATAATGTAGTGTTTATATATCTAAATTGCCTTGGATAAAGGCATCAGCTAAATTAAATAATAATAACAATAATAATGTGGTACATACCCAAATGTCTGGAAATAATAATTCTTAGGTATAGGATGTTGTGGTAGTTAAGGGAATAAATAAATATAGGAAGAATAACCACAACCACAGGGAACACTTTCCTATTAGATTTTTATTATGTTTTTAAAGGTGTTAACACCCATGTGGCTGCATAAATGCATTTACAATGCTTTGTACAGAAACCTACTAATACAAATCAATGTATATCACCGCAAAGTGGGTGAATGTAGGCTTGAACCTTTTCCAGAATTTTTGCTCTTTCTACATAGAAGTCGATGAATTTAAAGCCTAACCAACATGATGAATACATATGAGCTTTGGAAGCTTTTACTATTGTAATATAAGACAATGTAAACCCACACAGAAAATAAGTAAACACTTTAGAACTATCTGTTACAGGGAAACAGTTTAATTAATCTAACTACCAAGTTTTAGAACTTTCTACCATCAAAAACTAACAAAATGCACATAGACACCACCTTATTAAAGAAGTAAGACTGTATTTAAAGCTTTACTTCTGTTAAATATTGTACTGTATTTAAGCTTTCCTTTTTCACACACTGATTGCAGTCAAATTGAAACAGAAACTGCAGAGTGTAAGTGTCACTGTTACTCAAACCTGTTTTCATAGAGGTTACCAGTTGTGCAGTGACATTACCAAGGAAACACAGTCACTGGATCTTTAGGCTATGAGACTAATCTTGCACTGTGGGAGGACATTATTTGTTGTACAAATGAGCCGAGTGGGAAAGACCATTCAGCCATTCTAAATCCAGGACATATCCTGGTGATCGGCAGTAATACAAATCTGCTTTTTCTTCAAAACGTTTCCAGTGCTCTACTGAGTTACAGCTTCATAGTCCATGCCATTAATTCAGAAGTAATATCCTAATTCTAGCAAATTCACAACTCAATCCAATCCACATGATTTTGAATTGTCATTTCAACGAAAAGCCATCCCAGAAGTCTGGCTTACCTGGGGTAATGAGTTCCTTTGAGACAAGACAGTGACAGTGCCTCAGAGATAACCCGTTAAAGCACTTTGGAAATAACTGCCAGTTTAAATTCATGAGTTAAGGAAGATGCCAGAAGCAATGTATGTATGTATGTATGTATTTATTTATTTATTTATTAAACATGGAAGCAAGATCTTTTATCTATATGCAGTTCAATTATTTTTCAAATGAACCAGCCAAATCAACATTTTGATTATGTTGTCACAGTTATATAACTGTGACAGTTCTTGTTGAATTTTGTTTTTAAAAACATATTTATTTTATATCCAAATCATATTATTAGCCCAAGCTAATAGTCTCAATACAGGCTTGAAATTATTGTTGCTGCTAGTGGTATGCAGAATCAAAATAATCTCTTAGAACATCAACTGCAAAAGACCATGAACCCTGTGTCAACTTTATAAAATAACTTGATTATCTGAGTAACTGAGAGAGCTCCAGTTGGTTTGAAAACCATAATAATGAAAATAAACTCAATGTATTATTGTTGATACTAAAACTAATCTGTAGGCATATTTGTCATGTATTGAATTTATTTGTTGTACGTTACATATATAAAACGTGTCCACATAGACCTTTTGAGCACTTAAATTAATTATAAATATATTAATGTGATAATATATATATATATATATATATATATATATATATATATATATATATATATAGTAATCTAATCAATTACTTGGAATCATAAAATGTATCAACAATCAACAATCCAGTTTACACTGAGTGGTCAATTTATTAGGTGCATGAACAAATAGCGAGTTGCTCCCCCTTTTGCCCTCAGAACAGCCTGAGTTCATCAGGGTATGGACTCAACAGGGTGTCGAAAGCTGCCACAGGGATGCGCCCTTGCTTCCCATAGTTGTTGCAAATTGACTGGTAGTGGATCTCTACTCCTTCCATCTCATTCTACACATGCTTGATTGGATTGAGATCTGGTGACTGGGGAAGCCATTGCAGTGAGCTGAATTTACTTTCATGTTCCAGGATCCATTCCTGGACAATCCCAGCCTTGTGACATGGAGCATTATCCTGCCGAAATAACTCATTCACTGATGGATACACTGCTGCCATGAAGGGATGCATGTGTTTGGCAATGATGTTCAGATATCCTCTGGCATTCAAACGTTGCTCCACTCATATCAAGGGACACAATATGTGCCACAAAAACACCCCCAACACCATCACACCACCATCACCAGCCTGTACTGTTGACAGCCAGCTGGATGGATCCAGGGTTGCTGTTTATGACATACTCATACTCTGGGCACCAACTACCATGCCCCATTCAAAGTTGCTTAAATCTTTTGTCTTGTTTATTCTCCTTCTGAATTGCACAAACAGAATCCTTAGATACCTGCCTACCTGCTTTAAATAGCATAGTCTGAACATGTGACGCTGTCACTGAATGTGCAGTCTATTTCATGGAACCTAATGAAGTGGCCACTCAGTGCAGATGAGTTGGATGTAATTCAAAAGACATTCCTCCAGTGATCATCCAATGGTTCATTTTAGCTTTACTATATGATTAATTTTCTGTAGCGTTTCCCCTAATGTTTGCAACTTTCAGATGGGTAAAAAATTGGTATTACATTTAGCATCACAGCCACGTTTGTGTAAGACAAATGCACATGAACTGTCACATTAATCCATGCATTGTGAACCGCTCGGAATCACCTGGCAGTCTTTTCCTTAAATAATTTTGAATGCTGTAACAAGTTGCCAAGGAAACAGATCTGATGTTAACTACTGAGATGAAGCTCCATGACAATCAAAGAAAGAAAGAAGGATGATATACTCAAATATATATATATCTTGATATAGTCCAAGAAGAGTGGCACAGTGGTGCACAGGTTAGCTCTGCTACCTCACAGCTCCTGGGACTACGGGAGATGTGTATTGTATTAGTGCTGCTGTGTGATGGACAGGCATCCAGTCCAGGGTGTACGCTCCCTTGCACCCTGTGCCCACTGGGTTAGGCTCCTGCCTTCCTTGACTGTACTCCATTAATTACTTATTGAACATGGATGGATGGATGGATGTGGTCCAAAAACATATTACCAATCTCTTACTTATGTTCATGCCTTAAGGGTTATAATGAGCACTACATTTTTGGGCAAACTGAAAACAACAAATTCCAATACTTGATTGCATTGCTATGTTATTTTAAGAAATTCCCTAAGAAGTTAGATTTAGTATTGACTGCAAACAGATACATTAAGCCACAGTTTATTATTCCAAAAAAGGTCTCTACATTTGACAAAATAATATGTCATATTTAACTGTAATTAAAAATGATTAAAAACAAAATGAATTAATCAAATCTGTCACTCTATCTGCGGCATATGTTATGGTTGGTTCAGTGGCAGTTGGTATCAACTGTACTGTATAACCGAATAACATCCATGTCATATATAAGATTTCAATTAAAAATAGTTCACATCACAAAAGCACAGTATGTCTGGTACAGACACTTGCCCGACCAATGTTATAAAATTATGTTTATTCACAGTTATTGAAATGTACTGGAAGAGGATGTTTGGTAAATCCAGATAAATTGAATAGTATTCTGAGTGACAAGGGAATACTTGCAGAATGTAAGAAGAGAGCAGCTTTCCACTATCATTGCCACTGATTTTTCACTACTCTGTAGACATATATGTGATGGATTTTGACACTTTGTCACATGTGTCCTTTTATTTAGGTAGACAGGTTGCTGTATATCTTGCCATCTGTTTTCATCTGCATAAGAGGTTGACAACTGTCTAGTGCATGAGGATTGAATTTTGACATAATGTAAATGCAGGATGCGAGATGTCTACATGCCCAATGAGATTCAGTATGCTTTCATGCATGTGCTACTGTATGTGCATTCAAGTTTATCTACAGTAATTTAACAGAATCGTATCTGACACAGGTATTCCCTGCAACACACAGGGGATAGAATGGTGAAACCAGCCTTTCACTTGGTATAACAGATTATTTGACATATTTTGAGTCAAATTGGTCAAAATATGTTTTTGTTAAAGGTGCAACGTTGATGTTATAGGGTTGTAATGGTTTCTTAGTAAGTGAGGTGCCATGCAAGCATTATGACCCTGGCAATCAATAAATAAATAAGAAAATGACCAATATGTATAACACTATTCAGGTTTGTAACCCGATAAAAGGACTTGCATTGAAAACAACTCAACCAGGTAATATCAACCAGGGTAAATGGTTAATGGTGTGTATGTATAACGGGGCCAATTCGGGTTATAATAAGCATGTTACAAAGTAACGTAACCCTTCGGTAAATAAGTAGTACAGTGTTAAGCCTCCCATGGTGGGAGACCCGGTCTTTTGGCGTAGAGGGCTTAACACTGTACCGCGCTGGAGCCACTGCGATGGGGAGGGGCGCCAGTGGTGTGCAGTTCGAATCCTGGGCGGGCAGCTCCGACCTGCATTGGCTGCATACAGAGAAGAAAAATTTAATAATATACATTCCCAAATTGGTTGATCTTTAGTTGCAGGTGGTGAGATTCTCATCCAAAAAGTAGAACATGGTTAAACTTTAATCAAGCAGCATTTTATGGTTCTCCACCAATAACAGTTAACCTATATATTTGATTTGTAAACAAGCACAAGCACAGTCTAACAGTAAACATTTAAACAGCACAATAGGCTGAGCAACAACAAAAACATACATCTGTCTGTACCAACACTCTGTGTCTGTAATTTAATCAACCAGTTCTTTTTAGAGCTATTAGGTATGCCAAGATAAAACAGAAAAAACATTTCTTAATGAAGCACCCACTCAAGTTTAGAGCTTATCAAAGAGAAATGCCGTTTGATACATCTCGAATACTACTAGCCTATACCTTTTCCAGCCCAGTGCACATTTGAACAGTTGGTATAGAGTTTTTAGCAAATACAGAACAATATAATACAACCTAAACAATATAGTATTCAGTACGGCACAATTTTGTTAAGAAAAATGTATAATACAAAGGCAAAACAATAAAAAAAAAATCCTGCAACCAAACAAAATTCCTTAAAGCAACATAAAACAAGGTCCAAAGTTCCAAGATCATGTGCCAGACTTGACTAAAAATTACACAAAATAAAAACATTAAAAACAAATGAATGTCAGTTATCTGTGGTGTAACACTAAAGTATAAAAACAGAGTATATAAAAATGTTAACACATTTACAGTGTGTTGGGTCTTATTGCTTATGTATCCCACATTGAAACAGAGATGCAGAAATGGCAAAACAATCTGTAGATTAAAAGGACAAAATAAAATGCTTTGCACCTGGCTATTTGATATATGTATAGGCAATATATACGAATATAAATAATTGGCTTCAGGAGATTTTTGCACAGCAACACTGCAATGACAGTCTGTCAGGAAGTTTAAATATAATAGTGATTATAGAAAATGGGAACAATAGTGTGAGGGCCTTCTATTGCTCATACTGTCTTGTTGAGTAAGGGCAGTTATCCGTATGTGTTATAGATGGAATGCAAATATTCTGAGCCTGAAAAAAGATGCAGGCTTTGTTTCAAGAAAAAAGGGGGGGACCACCAATGAGTGGGACAATATAACACTGGCATTAAATTGTAAAAACTGACCTCGGTATTTCATTTTTGAAGGATAGGTTATGTTTTGAGGGGGGAACAAATATGAAAAGGGGGGCAAAGTGATATTTGTTGTATTCACTTTGGAATTTATCTTAGATCCATATATATATATATATATATATACAGTGAGGGAAAAAAGTATTTGATCCCCTGCTGATTTTGTACGTTTGCACACTGACAAAGAAATGATCAGTCTATAATTTTAATGGTAGGTGTATTTTAACAGTGAGAGACAGAATAACAACAAATAAATCCAGAAAAACACATTTCAAAAAAGTTATAAATTGATTTGCATGTTAATGAGGGAATTAAGTATTTGATCCCCTATCAATCAGCAAGATTTCTGGCTCCCAGGTGTCTTTTATACAGGTAACGAGCTGAGATTAGGAGCACTCTCTTAAAGGGAGTGCTCCTAATCTCAGCTTGTTATCTGTATAAAAGACACCTGTTCACAGAAGCAATCAATCAATCAATCAATCAGATTCCAAACTCTCCACCATGGCCAAGACCAAAGAGCTGTCCAAGGATGTCAGGGACAAGATTGTAGACCTACACAAGGCTGGAATGGGCTACAAGACCATCGCCAAGCAGCTTGTGAGAAGGTGACAACAGTTGGTGCGATTATTCGCAAATGGAAGAAACACAAAATAACTGTCAGTCTCCCTCGATCTGGGGCTCCATGCAAGATCTCACCTCGTGGAGTTTCAATGATCATGAGAACGGTGAGGAATCAGCCCAGAACTACACGGGAGGATCTTGTTAATGATCTCAAGGCAGCTGGGACCATAGTCACCAAGAAAACTATTGGTAACACACTACGCCGTGAAGGACTGAAATCCTGCAGCGCCCGCAAGGTCCCCCTGCTCAAGAAAGCACATGTACAGGCCCGTCTGAAGTTTGCCAATGAACATCTGAATGATTCAGAGGAGAACTGGGTGAAAGTGTTGTGGTCAGATGAGACCAAAATTAAGCTCTTTGGCATCAACTCAACTCACCGTGTTTGGAGGAGGAGGAATGACCCCAAGAACACCATCCCCACCGTCAAACATGGAGGTGGAAACATTATGCTTTGGGGGTGTTTTTCTGCTAAGGGGACAGGACAACTGCACCGCATCAAAGGGACGATGGACGGGGCCATGTACCGTCAAATCTTGGGTGAGAACCTCCTTCCCTCAGCCAGGGCATTGAAAATGGGTCGTGGATGGGTATTCCAGCATGACAATGACCCAAAACACACAGCCAAGGCAACAAAGGAGTGGCTCAAGAAGAAGCACATTAAGGTCCTGGAGTGGCCTAGCCAGTCTCCAGACCTTAATCCCATAGAAAATCTGTGGAGGGAGCTGAAGGTTCGAGTTGCCAAACGTCAGCCTCGAAACCTTAATGACTTGGAGAGGATCTGCAAAGAGGAGTGGGACAAAATCCCTCCTGAGATGTGTGCAAACCTGGTGGCCAACTACAAGAAACGACTGACCTCTGTGATTGCCAACAAGGGTTTTGCCACCAAGTACTAAGTCAAAGGGGTCAAATACTTATTTCCCTCATTAACATGCAAATCAATTTTTAACTTTATTGAAATGCGTTTTTCTGGATTTTTTTGTTGTTATTCTGTCTCTCACTGTTAAAATACACCTACCATTACAATTATAGACTGATCATTTCTTTGTCAGTGGGCAAACGTACAAAATCAGCAGGGGATCAAATACTTGTTTCCCTCACTGTATATATATATATATATATATATATAACTATATTATCTAGTATACTTCAAAAATATATATGTATATAACCTTGCATATACTTATGATACTTCAACAGTAATTTGTTTAGCCATAATAAATACAATAATATAGAACAGACAAAATTAACAGCAGACATGAATGAATAAGCACTTAATTTAACCCCTGGGGATTTGTGCAACACTCTTTTTTGAACTAATACAGCTTAAAGTAAAGCTTGACCACAATGGTATGCTTTAAAATCAGTGGCAGCACAAAGTTTGTGTTTAGGAAGCAGATGGGGAAAATCAAGAGATTCATTACTTTGAATGTATCTGCATTATGTCTGGAAAACAACAACATGGAACAATGATTGGAACAATGATTATGGTTATTTTAGCAAAGAAACATATATGTACATGGCTGAGCTGAAAAAGATAAGCTTTCCCTTTCAGCACCCTTGTAGTTCCAACAAATGCGTGAGGTGGAATGAATATTTTTAAGATATGATACCTTTTTTATCTTTCATTTATATAAGGCTCTTGGATCCAATGTTGTTATGTGCTGTATTTCAGCAGAGGAAATAAGTCTATTGGAAAGCAATAAATAAATTAGCTAAGCTAGGCTATGTAGTGTTCTCAAAGGAACATCTACACAACTGTATGCGTATATCCAGAGAAAAGCTGAGAAACAGAGTGTGCTTGGCAACAACTACAGTAACAAAGATCAATTTAATTTATCATTTATATTAAAAGTCAGCAAAGGCATCCCTTGGGTTTTAAATTACCTGACCCAGTTCTCCTTTTACTACAACAGGTATTGATAATTAATTTGAGAATGCCGTACCCACATGCAGTTGGTCGAATAGTGCAACCTATGAACATCAGATTGCGACAGAAGATACGGTTGCACTGATCAAGACTATGATGGCAATTTTACAGGCTGCCTAATCAGGAAGACACAGGCAGTCATATAACAGAGTGAAGGAGCGTGAATAAATATAACTCTCCCTGCTTAGTTTTGACAACATGGGTAAAATAAAAGCCCTGTAAACAATCGAGAAACAAATATATTTATATCCAGTAAATAACTTTCTGGTTTCTAATACACAATGCTTTAGCTTAAGTTATTCCCATACCAAGAAAATACAGGGATTTGTTCTCCTAGGAGATTAACTAGGTTCCTCGATGCTATGATTCAAATGTGGAGCGTTCCCATTAATAGTTATGGTGCAGATATAGTTTCTGATAAAAAAATAAATGTAAAAAATAGCATTCTACAGCTTTCTTTATGGATATGAAAATGAATAAACACAAATTTGTGTTGTAGGTTAGAAAAAAACTGAAAACTAGGCATGTTGATTTGATTTTAATTAAGTAATCATTTATATTATGCAGTATTATGTACTGAAGCAAAGTATGAAAATCAAAGCATATGTTTTAAGTGCTCTATTTGAAATGCTGCATGAATGAATAGCAAGAGGGCAAAATTGCCCTGGTATTAATCTGGTGCTGAAATACAGATGTTCAGCTCAGGTATTCAGAGCTTTGGGCTTGAAGATTGATAATGGCTTCTGCTGAATTCAAAAAAGGACCAAAAAGGTTGAAAGGATTTTGTATTCTGTTGTGTATGCTAAGGTATGAAATTGCTTCCCAGACTTTGTCTCAATTGTACCAACAGTACCAACTTTATTGTGGTGTAGTGTTTCTCATGATTTTCATGCTACAAAACAAAATGCTGCTCTTTTCTTTTTAACATGTACATTACTTACCTAGTTATATATGCATATTTTGATTAAATAAATGGGCAGTCTGCAAAATAAAAAAATATATATAATTATAATTTAAAAATCTGAACAGATACATTTATTGTAAATAGGGACCATTTGAAAAGTATGCTGCTTTTAAATGGTATATCTTAGAGCCACAATAATAAATTCTGAAAACATGCATATCCAGAACATATTTGAATTAAATGAAAAAAGCATACCAACTGTTACATACTTACAATAATATTATTATTGTTTAGAAACAGAGGAATACAGTGAGGGGAAAAAAGTATTTGATCCCCTGCTGATTTTGTACGTTTGCCCACTGACAAAGAAATGATCAGTCTATAATTGTAATGGTAGGTGTATTTTAACAGTGAGAGACAGAATAACAACAAAAAAATCCAGAAAAACGCATTTCAAAAAAGTTATACATTGATTTGCAAGTGGAAGTGATGGTATGGCCCCCACAGAGCCCTGATCTCAACATCATCTAGTCTGTCTGGGATTACATGAAGAGAGAGAAGCAACTGAGGCTGCCTAAATCCACAGAAGAACTGTGGTTAGTTCTCCAAAATGTTCGAGCCAACCTACCTGCCGAGTTCCTTCAAAAACTGTGTGCAAGTGTACCTAGAAGAATTGATGCTGTTTTGAAGGCAAAGGGTGGTCACACCAAATATGGATTTGCTGTAGATTTTTCTTCTATTCACTCACTTTGCATTTTGATAAATATAATCTATTAACATGTCTATTTTTTAAAGCATTGTTACTTTACAGCATTTTTTCACACCTGCCTAAAACTTTTGCACAGTACTGTATATAATGTATGATATTGCTAAATCTAATGTGTTTGAAATCAGTCTCTGAGCCCAGCCATTCCTTTTAAGGTGCAGGTATTTCTCTTTTGGATTTTTGTTGTTGTTTTCTTTGTTATTCCTTTTTGAAAAACTACATCACCAAATGCTGAGCAAGTGCAAAGTAACAATGAAAAGGTAAAACTGCTCACTTACTACAACAGAATGTCTGGTACAGATCACATCCTGTAGTTCAATGAGAATGCCTGTTGAAAAAACAATGCTTTATTGCCTTCAAATAACTTCTGTATAATGAACCTCGAAGAATTGTGCTTCCAGTAAAAAGCATTCTTTGTGAATTTTAGATGAGGCTGCTGTTTTGTAGTGTATGTAGAGCAAACAGGAGGAGGCTTACGGCATAATCACAGATGGAGAACATAGGCAAAAGAAAAAAAAAACCTTCATCTTTGTGAAACACATGCTGTTTTGGAGGCATGTCTGGAGCTAACCTGGTTTTATAGGCCCCAGGTTGTTATCTGTCATTGCACACACACAAAAAACAAAAATCAAGTTATTTATTAAGTCTGTTAATTAAAAAAACAGATACAGCTATATTAACAACAGACATTGTTTTGATCTGATATTATCCTATGTATGCACAGAGTATGACATGATTTTTTACCCATAAGTTAGTATTCATTCCCATTTGTTCTCATAATCTTTCACAAGAGAGATTGATGAATTTGTTGAATGTGCTTAATTTTCCAGTTCATTCTCATCTCTAGTGCATATAGTGCACATAAAGCAATTATATTGTGGTTTTGTTTAAGATTCGTTTTTTTTTTTCTGCCACAGAATCAAATCAGTTTCATATAATTACACAGAAACATTTACAATTAAGATGGAGTAAATTTACATATGCAAATCTCACACTAACAGTCCCAAAGATGTGTATTTCTATTAATGAGTAAAGTTACTTTAGAAATACATTTAAAAAGCACTTAATGTAACAGCTTGCCCAACAGCACATATATATTATTCTAGACCAAAAAGTAAGACTCAGTTTTGTATTCTGTAAATAAGAGTTGGATGTTCTTAAAAATAACTGAATTGGAATCAACTACGTTTCTTTTAAAATAACTTTAGTTTAAAAATTCCCCACCTGAATAAAACATTTTAATGGGAAAAGAGAACATTAAAGAAACAAAACATACAATATAAAATATAACCAAGTATACAGTATAGTCCTAACACCTCTATTGACACAATTATTGGATGAATTCAGGCAGTTTTATTATGACTGTAGTCAGTTATAAACTTGCACAACTTCACTTTCAAAGGCTTCCAGGGTAGCAGTTCAGCAGAGGCCTGTCTGCTACCATTAAAAAATCAAGAACAGAATGACCATGCAATAAAGCAGTCAGCTCCAAAATTATTATTATCACCCATTCACTTAAAAGGATAGCTTATAACAGTTTATAATTAATGATTCGTTCTTCTATTTTGGCATTAAATTAATTAAATTAAATTATGGCACTGAAATACAGTTTTAAATCAGTGTAAATGTATTCAATTAACTTGGGATGGGATGGTTACTTAGAACAGGCCTAGGCTAGACCAAATCAAGTTTTACCCACTCACAAATCACTAATTACAGAACTTTAAACTACCACCTTTTTATTTCTAAGTAGGTTCTGGCAATATTCTTTACGGAGACAACACCAGTTTAAGATCATATCTATCCATCTATGTATCTTTATATATAATGATATTAATCTGGTGTTTTTAATTAATTAATTAATGTGATTTAATAGTGTATTTTATGTGAAATATTGTTTTCTGATTCTGTAGTTATTGTGTTTACACTTGTTATTTGTGTCCTCCTGCAGAACCTGGGGATCCAACCATCCATTTTTGAAACCACTTATCCATGTGGGTCACAGGGGACACCAGAGCCAATCGTGGCAAGCATAGGGCACAAGGCAGGAATACACCCAGGATGGGATACCAGTCCATCACTGGGCATGCACACACAGAACAATTTAGTGTGGCCAATTAACCTAACCAGCATGTCTTTGGATGGTGGGAGGAAACCAGAGTACCCGGAGGAAACGCATGCAGACACAGGGAGAACATGCAAACTCCACACAGACAGACACCCCAAGCTGAGGCTCAAAACCCAGGACCCCTGGAGCTGTGAGGGAGCAGCACTAACCCCCACACCACCGTGCCACCCAGAACCTGCTGGTTATCCCCTGAATCTCCATCACCAGTACAATTTTGAATATTAACCATTGTAATGATTTTTTTAGAATACTCTTTCTTGTTCTGTATACTTCCCTTTCAGTCACTGATACCCAGTTAACTGCCTGTGTGGGAGATAACTGAAAGTCCCTCACCTTCTTGAGGGTGGTGTAGTCAACATTTACAATTCACAATGTATTTGTTTAACTAAATAGCACTGCCATACTGCTATATAATATAATGACAATGATATTTCACTATATAAGTATTTTAATATGTGATTTCAAAATACAGCACAACCATTTTTCCAAATCTCATACAGCTACACAATACTGCAGAATTAAGGCTAATTGGCTTGTTGCCAGGAAAATGGAAACTAAAGTAAATTACCAGGAAGCCATTCATAGCACCAAGGAAAGTTCCAGTGTAATTCTCTGTAGATGGTCTGTTGTTATTAGGTCGCCTTTGACACACACAAAAAGAACAATGTAGTTCTACTCATCCATTTGGAACAGAATTTTGCATTAGTATTCAGGAAAGCTTTCATCCTTCTATTTTGTTAAAGTATTCTGAAGAAAAACCAAGGCAATTTATTATAGCAGTCTTTATGGAACGGAAGGAAGCAAAATATGATTTTCCATTTGTGCCTAACAGGAAGAAGCTAAAGATCAAAGAATGGTTAAACAACACATACAGTGCTTACTCAAACTTGAGAAAAAGATCTGATTGCTCACAGGATTCAGAACACTTATTGTATTTGTAAAGAGTGTGCAGAATAGACATAGCTATTTTGATAAGAGTTGAAAAGCAAGGTACTTCCATAGGTGAACAATGCAGTTCAAAGCAGGGCTTTAAATCAAATAAAATAAAATAAAATTAGATTTTGTAATACTGCAGAGGTAATTGTTTTTTCTGTAAACTCACATCATTTAAACTACTCTGTTGATAGTTGGAGGTGTTAGTTTTCTATATGATACTTGTGTTGATGCTAAAAGGGTTATAAACAATTGTTGTATTGTAAACAATTATCAAAGGCTTTGAATATCCTTCTGAGCAAGGTCAAGACAATTACTAAGATGTGGAAGGTGTATTACATCACCAAGACCGGCCTAGATCAGGCCGTCCTTCCAATATGGATGGCCGAGCAAGAATGAGACTGATCAGAGATCAAGAGACCAATACAGTAATGTATGGCCAACACTGGTTAAAGTGTGCATGTGACAACAATATCCTAAGCACTCCACAAATCTGGCCTGTATTCAAGAAAGCCCATGCAAGAACTATGAACTATGAAAGAAAACACTCAGGAGATTCTCTAGCCATGTGGCAAAATATTTATACAAATTCATAAATAGTAATAAATGCATTGCCATTGCATTTATTCAGCCATATATTACACTGCAGGGGAAATATTACTACCATTTATAACATTTTCATAAGTTGTGTGCTATAAACCAGGATATTATGGCTAATCCCTTGGAGGCTTGGCTATTTAGAGTTAGGCATACTAGAGGAAGTATAAATAAAAAAAAAGACTTTTTTAACATGCTAAGAAAAATGTTAAGACACCAAACCTTTTAATGGAAAGCACGACTCTTTTGGTTAAATTGGAATGTCAGGTCAACCGACACTTGAATTACATGCAGCCCATATTTTTTATATTTTATTCATGAGTTTTTACGACTGTCTAAAACATGTGTCATTACTCTATGACTCAAAAACACTTTAGAAAGTAGAGATTTATTTGCTCTACTTTCTTCTACTGAAGTTTTACTATCCAAATACTGTTCTGAAACAAAATAGCCAGTATATGTTCTGTTCAGTTATTCTGATAAGACATGACTGAAAGCTTTTTGTAGGCTAATTGCCTATGTATTTTAAGTTGGCTCCTGAATTTATTTCTAGGTAAATTAACACAGGAAAACAGAGATATTACAAAAAATTATACATTCGTGCTGATAATGTGAATTTTAAAAAATCCTCACAAAATGCTGTAAAAAGAACAAGAAAAATATATGAAACATTGAATATTTAAATGATTCCTTGCAATTTGGTTGCATGGTGTAAAATGCATTGTCCATTCCATATACTAATAAACATAAAGGCTGATTTTAACTGGAGCAGGTTATACCATGCTAACCTCCCAACATGAATGCATTTTTTCTGATAATGAACAGGCTGAAAAGAGAAAATGCATCAGTGATCTATTTAAAAAAAAAATGTATTAGTTTGGTGAAGTTTTGAATGAAGCGATTTAAATAGAGCATATACATGCAAGGAAATCCAATTTTAAAATAATGACTGGTGAATATTATTCTTGCCTTGGAGGTGTAACCTATTTAAAACAGCAGTGCTGAATTTACATTCCTTTTTTTCTTTGTCTTTGAATAGGTTCTCTTACTTTACACGGTAATTCCCAGTAATTCTTTTACAATTTCACTGTACGCTGTAACATTTGGTTGTGAAATATCTAGTATGCATCTATTAATAAAGGGGATGGTTTAATTATTGAATTCTTTACTAAGGGCATGTTTTATTTACTAAGGAAAGCAGTCTAAACAAAGTTAATACTATAGCCTTTGCTCCTATATAGAAAACAATACATCACATATCATATATGGAATACTGAATGTGGAAAAAAAAGTTTATTTTGAATGACAAAGATTCACAATAAATTGCTTATACTGCCATATCGACATGAAAAGTGGTGAAATTTCTCTTAAAATGTCATTTGAAAAAATGGCCTGACTAAACTGCTCAAGTTCCAGTATTTGATATTGTGAGATACCAGCAAGTCTGTACTGTGGTGATATGTCTTATAGAGAAGCACATATCATTATCTGACCTAAGAGACAAAGATGTCTCTTCAAGTATCAGATAATGTACAAAATAAATCCTGAAAATCTGTCTAGGTTAGATTTTCAACAAAGGGAGCCAGGAAATCGTATACACTTTCTAGGCAACTCAATGGTAATTTAATTGTTCTGTCTATAGCAGGTCATTATTAGATTGCTAAAGGCTAATTTCCTCTTGTGAATGTTCTATCTCATCACTCTTTTTTGTTCATTTGAAAGTACCACCACACTCAAAGTAAAAATATTTGAAAGCTAAATAAATATGCTAAAGCTTTTTGATGTATTCGCACTTTTTATCCTCAGAATATTTGGTGCATTGTAGAATATGCTAGGAATACAGTAACTAAGAAATGATTGCATCATGCATTAGATTTCATGATTAGTTTTACATCAGAGCTGCCGATACATTGACCTGCTTGAAAAATAAAACAAAATCACTGGTGGCATTTGTTTGGCTTGGATGTCGTGCAGGGGCTCCCAGGGTGGGAGGTTTCCTGCCCTTTGCCTTTATTTATATGTATTTGTTGTATGCCTGGAGGGTGGCTACAACTTTTAGTAGGCTTCAGCCCTTGACTTTGGAGTCCCTGGGCCCTGCCCGTATCCATCCTTTACGACGGTGTTGGTGCACAGTATCCCATAGTCTCTTTGGGTGTTATTCTCAACTTGATAACGATTGGTTGTGTATGTAACCTTGGTTATCTGAGAAAGATAATAACATCCAATGTTGCCAGGTCACTCATAGACCTTGGTTCCATTAAAAGAGGAAGTCTCCTTCTCAGGTAACCGGGGTTGCATATGCCACCTTACGTTTTATGTGACGTGTGATATACATTTTGCAACAATTATTTTCCAAAACAGGAAATCTCTTCAACACTTTTTGATGTTATGAATTCTGTAGATACATGTTTTGAAAAAAACACATTCAAAAATTCATTATAGACGTCTTAATTAGATACATCAATAAACAGAGACTTTTACTACTCCTTAAAATATCTCCATTTTAAGTAATCCTATGGCATTCAGTCATGCACCAACAACAGCATGTTTTCAGGTGTGAGTCACAGCTGAAAGGTCTACTGCTCCCACATATAGGTAGTATTTTTACTACCAGACTACGCCAACTCTAATTTAATGAGGAGAGGTTCATGCTCATCATTACTCCCTCCCTTTACAGGTTCAGCAGGATCCCAATGATACACACTGCGCACACAGACTGTTACATTTTTCTTTCACAGAATTGTAATATAATAGAAGAATATCAGAAATGCATGGCATGAAGTCTGCATAGAAGACAAAAAAATCCCGAAACATCCTTCCTAAAACTAGTATGAAATGCAGCTAAAATTGCCTTCAATCAAACTGGGTGAAAAAAAGTACTATGCAAAAAAGGTAAAAAATATATAAAATCTAAAAAATTTGAACAATCAGACCAAAAATGGTCACTACCTAAACAGGAAGCAGAAAGCAAAGTCTTTATCACTTGGACGGCACTCCACCCTTATGCTACTCCTTCAAAACCCTCCTCCACCCCCTCATAACAGCTGTTGAGATATTGAAATTGCATGTGAAAAAATGGACACGAAATCTGCACTTTTCAAATTAGACCTGTAATGTCATCTTGACATGTTGGTCTTCAAATTATTTTCATTAGAGAGCATAATGCTACAACATAGTCTATTCCACGCAGTAACAGTAGATTGAATAAAGTGTACCAAACAATATGGGGGTGTTAGGATTCGGTACTTCTGTGAGTAAACGGGAAGTCAACAGTGAGCTATTATTACTTTTTGTGTTGTGTTTTTTTATCAGAAGAGGACTCTTACAACTGTTCCCATTTATAATGTAAAAATGAGTGTTATTGCTCTTCACATCCTCTTGTGAGGGCAAAGGCAGCCTTCCATACATTAAATAGTTTGAGCATTTTTGAAAGGTTATTTTTAGAGGTGAAGGGTCATAGACTGCTAGATGCAAATTACACAAAATATAAGAGTTTGGCTGTCTTTGTTTCCGTTAAATTTGACTCAATATAACCTTATTTTCCTACTTCACACAAAAAGTGCTCCACCTCAAAAAAATAAAAAAACATGTCAGATGAAACCTGATGATTTCAAATGAAAGTTATTTTGGTATTTTATGTTTTTGTATAATGTAAAACAATTAAGTCAATTTAATTTACAGTTTGGGCTCCAGTTTACTGGCTTAATTACAACAAGCTGCATATGGTTGAAAAAAACAAACTCGATACATGAGGCGTAATGATGTTAATGTCAAGATTAATTATGCCATGAGAAGCAAGCGCCAAACCTTAAGAGCAGTGGGGGTTTCTGTTTCATATTCAGAAATATTAATTTACAAGGTAAAATAAATGATAATGTATAAGGTAATGGAATAGATGGGTACTAAAGTCAGGAAGAGTCTTGTAGCTATATACCTAAACATCTCACAGCCACCGTTCGAAAGCTCAGGGGATTGAAGGTCCTCACATCCTGTCAAAATGCTTGATTGCCAGTCAATTCACAGCATTATTTATAGCATCAGAAAGCCATGAAATTTAATTGGATGGCAATTATGAATTTTAAGGAAGGACAAAGAAATGTTATTGAGCTGGAAACAAATCTAATAAACCATATAGAAGGAGAATTTGAACTATAAAATCAAAGCATGCAGACAGGCATATTTATGAACTCATCACCAGCAGAGAAATTAATATGTGAGTAGATAGAAGGATCAATTAATCTATTCATAGGAGAATCTGAAATTAACAACATTAATATTAACAATAATAATAAAAAATAAAAATGGTGAGAAACAGATTGCTTTAATTTAATAATGTCACATTCCATATGTCATCATATGCTCACAGTTAGTACTTCTGTTTCCTATGCTTGGTTAATGTGTCCCCCACTCTGTATAGGATCAGAATTAAATAGGAATTCTAAATGCAATCAATAGTAAACCCTACAAGTCATACAGAAAATAAATGTAATCAATAGAATTACCAGCTAACAAAATGTTGTGGTAAAACTGGAACAGTAATATACTTTTTAGAGATGCTAAATATATAGACACACACACACACGCACACGCACACGCACATGCACACACACCAATCAGCCATAACATTATGACCACCTGCCTAATATTGTGTAGGTTCCCCTTTTGACCCATGACCCTGTCGCCGGTTCACCACTTTTCCTTCCTTGGACCACTTTTGATAGGTACTGACCACTGC